>NC_079902.1:14020264-14329955 GCF_024868665.1 Triplophysa rosa
GCCACATTACCTAGCCAGATTCACAATTGGAGACAGCTAAACCAATGATTCAAGTAGTCCAGGATCCTTCTAAGAGTACCTGTCCAAATACACAGAGAGGTTTGTGAGTGTGTTTATTGCTTGTTTATGAATCGGAATGTTTAGGGTTGAGCTCCCACTATTATCAGGAACAGGCTGTGCTTTTATGATTCATATTTATGAGGTTTCATTAACATGCTTGGAAAGTGTCATCTACATCATCGTGTGGGAAAGAGTTCAATGGAGCATACAATATCCCACCAATACAATCCATATATAAATACCTGAGAGTATAAACACGTAAACAGCATATGTCGCATTTCGATTTAAAGGATGAAAATGCCAAATTTTAAGAGGTCAAGGTTAAACATATTTATAAGCACACAGCTGTTCCATGCATACAGTATATGTATATAGTATTATTACAACCTTGTGTTTGAGAGGCACACTGGTCTTAAGTGTTTATCAGATATGCTTATGGAAGTCACTATAAATATTCCCTGAATATGTATAAAGACATGGCTTTATGTTAGAATGTTCCTTTGAGAGTGCACACACATCCTATAGATTACTGGGAATACTGTACACTATAGCAAAGCTTGTAAACACTTTACAAAGAGTCTTTCACCTATTGTTATGGCCCGATAAAAGTGGCACACCACGTAATCTCTCCATGAAGATCACAACCTTATATACGTACTGTGACACACACTCAAAATTTGCCCATTGTTCCAGGTTGAGCTTTATGTACACTGAGCCAGGACTGCATGACAGAAGGCCATTGTACTCTCAACCAGTGACAGCAGTGAGCAGTAAAGCTCACCAAAGCATCCGTGCCATCCCACGTTGTAAAGCTCTGAGCCTGGCATCCTCAACTCCTCAGTGAGGCATTAAAGCTGGCACTGGGATTTGAAGCTTTCAGAGGCCACACACATGCAGATGTGTGAATGTGGCTGCCCATTGGCAAGGTCGCACATTAAACTCAGTTTATTTGGTCTTTCTGATAGTAATATCTATAGTAAAATTAAGATGCATAAAAGATAATGAGGGTATTTTGCAATCAACAACAAAAAAATGCTGTAGACTATTTTGGGGAATTGGAGCATCACAGTTATAGTAATGTAACTTGGAAATTACTGGATTATTGTCTGCAGTTTAAATTGGACTATTCTGTCACAGTGACATCATACTTGCATCATACTTGCATCATACTTTTATTATCTTTTTGCCATAGTAGATGGCTGAAGTAAACATTTGTGACCCTGGATCACAAAACCAGTCTTAAAGGGATACTTCACCCAAAAATGAAAATTCTGTCATCATTTACTCACCTTCGAGTTGTTCCAAACCTGTATGAATTTCTCAGAGAAAGATATTTAGAAGAACACTCATAACCAGACAGATTTTGCCCCCCATTGATTAGGAAAAAATCCAATGGTAGTCAAAAGTGCCCCAGAACTGTTTGCTGTCCTACATTCTTCAAAATGTCTTCTTTTGTGTTCAACAGGAGAAAAAAAATGAAAAAGTAATTTTTCCTACTATGGGAGTCAATGGGGGCAAAATCTGTTTGGTTATAAGCATTCTTCCAAATATCTTTCTCTGTTATCTGTTCATCAGAACAAATACATTTATTCAGATTAGTAACAACTCAAAGGTGAGTAAATGATGACAGAATTTTCATCTTTGGGTGAAGTATCCCTTTAAGTAGGGAACATTTTTAGTAAAAGCCAAAAATACATTTTTTTCTGTGAGATCTTGTCTTGTCCATTTCTTAAAGTGTATTAAACCAATGCTAAGAATTTTTTATTGTAGTAATATTAAAAATAGCTTTTCATTAGGTTATTAGTTTTGCTGTAAAAAAGAAATGGTTAAAAAGTTCAACAAAGAAAGGTTAAACAATCAAGGCAACCCAATAGTCCCCAATAACAATCCCCATTTGTTTAGTTTATTTATTTCATTTTTTTACTTTTCACATTATCAACATTACATCAGTATTATTATTGTCAGGGAACGCCAAAGGAATAATCCTCAAACAGTAACCACATCATTTATTCATCCTGCAATGCGTGCTGAGTGCTTAAAAATCCTTAAAACATTATCGCTGAAGTTTTTCATATAATCTATAGGCCCAGACAACTATGTCAATCTATTTTGTTCAACGTTTGGTAAAACATTTGATTCAATAAAATGTAATCAAAAAGCAAGGTATGCTAGATAAAATAAGATATGCCTTTATTTCTTCCATGTTAAGGATTGAACTAAACTAACATTTTTACATGGAAGATACTGAGCAGGAAAACAAAAAGGGAAACAATCCCCTCCATTTCTAATAACCTAATAATGTAATGTTGTTAGTATGTGTCTTAGGTGTGATTGCAGCTTTCACTCTCTCAGGACAGAGTACAGAACAAGGCAATACACTGCTGTGTGTGTTGTAAATGAGCTTTGAGAATTAACCTAGTACTCCAGGAAGTGAAGGTATACAAGCAAAGAGAAAATATAAGAATTATTCCTCTGAATTTGCAAAGGAATGTTAGCAAAATCCCTCGGTTGTAGAACACATAATCCAGGATCGCTTTTACAGCAGAGGCTTTTAGTCAATAGGGTGCTGATGTTCACATGCATTTGCATTTTCTGGCAGAGAGGAACATTCAAATTCTATTCAATTACAATGTGTTATAAAAAATATTAGATATTTTAATGCGTTGTTGTGGCTTTGGTTTTATGCATTTCATTAAATTAGACAAAAATAAAAAAACAACGTAAATATATTTTGTGAGCAAACATCATGGCCTTTTATTAAATTAACAAAACAGTATATGTAGTAGCTCATTTGGCAGAGCATGGTGTTAGCATTGTAAAGGTGATGTGTTTGATGTTTTTTAAAACACTGTAAATTAGTCTGATTTGTTTTTGTTACATTTAACAAATATCAGGGTGCAAAAGTGGAGAACATTGAAAACATGGGAATCCAAATCTAATTTAAACCTGGAAATATAGAGAGTTTATGTTTTGACATAAAATAAAGAATAAATGTAAGCACTATTTGTTAGCATGTGGTCAAATGAGCAAATATTCATCAGACAGGCTAATACAACGTGAAGGTGTATAATTAATTAAACAAAAAAGATACATTATGAATATAATTTAATATACATTCAATATTAGATTCAATATACGAATTTTAGGTAATAATCTGTAATGAATATTTCATTATTTTTTTAAATACAAACAGTATTTTCTCTAGTGACCTCAGAGCACAGTCACTTACTCTTGCTTAATACTATACGTCCCTGTTGTCATTTCTTCTCATTTAACTGTGTGTCCCAGAGTGAACTGGGACACACAGTGAAGGCCGCGCCTGTGCTCTCACATCTCAGAACTCACGCTAGATCTGCTGCTCTGTCTAATTACCTCATACAGCATGGCAACTTCAAAAAAAAAAAAAAAAACAAGAGGTTGAACTTTCACATATGATCTTAATTATTTTGGCCCCAGGGGGTTAAACAAACTCCAAAGTGGAAGCAGAGGGGTAGCTCTGTTTTTTTTTTCAAGCTTTACTGGGATTTGGCTCAATTGGTATAAAGGTGCGCTGCAAAAGAGAGAGACGGAAAAACAGCCTCGGGCACCTAGCTGAGGATTTGACCTGCTCTTGCAGCCCGAGAGAGAAAGATACGGAGAGAGCGAGCAAGGGAGGAAGAGACGGAGAGAGGAAAAACTCGCTTTCCCACACTCTCCAGGTTAGATTTTATAAGACTGGATATACCGGTGCCCCTTTAGGTGTGTGCATTTCTAGCACGTTGCTGAACGATAAGTGCGTGAGGTGGTGAACAATTCAAACACTATGCTGCTGTGCTGACCCTAAGGCTCAGCTTACAGCCTTAAAATTAAACAAATAATAATAATTAAGAAATAAATCTCAGCCCTGCACTCGGAGGCCTCACACATTCGGCCGAGTCACCAATGCAGCTAGACTTTGGATAACATGTGATAAAAGAGAATTGTATGCTTACATGACCAATGTGTGTTTTTGAAAATTCAGAGGAGTAAAAAAGCGTTTTTGAAGTTCATTGACTACTATGTTCCTAAAGGACTTTCTAAAGTTTTTACAACAGATGTGTTGTTCTGATTCTTTGAAACATTTGAATTTAAAAATTTTCTCCATATTTTACATTTTGAAAAGCAATTAGATGCAATTGGAATTAAATATTTTGAAATTACACAACTAGATATCCAATGATTAAAACATGTCACTGTGCTGTTAAATAACAGAATTGTTATAGTGTGAAGTGTAAAGCTATGATTTTGTTTTACAATTTCTAAAAAACAGAAAAGAGATTGTGTGTCAAGTAATCCTGTCTTTCTTTTTTTTGCGTTGGGTCATGAACACACTTACAGTACAAAAAGACAACTTTTGAAAAGTAACTTTGCAAAGTTATACTTTAGATTTTGCTGCAGGAATGAAATGAAGGCCGTCACATTTTTCTCCACATATTCTCGTTCTCCCCATCCTCTGTATTTTGACGGTAGTTTGGGAGAAGAGTTCTGCTCTACTATGGTTATGATAATTTGATCGGTGAAGACACAGATATTTGAACTGGAAGAACAGGAAGATGCAAATCCCCCGTAAATCCCTGTGCCATACAAGCCTCAGCCGACGGTGCAGTTTAATATCTGCAGCCATGATTAAAAAGAGAAGGTGAAGCTCCGTTGTAGTATTAAGAAGGATGAATGTGCAACACAGGGGCTGGGAAAAAGGTGGGGGGAGATTTTTTTCTTCTCTCTTTGTGATGACCTTTCATCTGCCCATGTTTATGAATTATAATTCAGAGGATATGAAATTTGACAGGAATTCCTGTGTTCCCTCGAGACTAAATATTTTAGAATAATGATTCAGGTACAAACATTTTACATGGGGTCACCTGTAAGCATTCTCACTGTATCATGCAACCATGTTGCAAAACAACAGAATAAGTTTGTATCTGTTTAAAACATTTCTGTAAATTTACTATTATGCTTTGGTTGCCATTAATATCACCAACATGGCTGTGTTTATAATTATATAATTTAAAGTAAACATAAAAGAAGAACAGTAACGCAAAATGTAGATGAAGCAGATATGATCTTCACAGGAATTAAACTGACATCCCACATCTGTGAAGACTATAAAAATAAAACCTCTCGAGTAATGAATGAACAGACTATATTCTGTCCATAGCAATAAAACCTGTCTATTGGTGAGTTTTATAAGCTCACTAGAGTCATTTTTAAAAAAGCACTCATTCATTATGTTATCACTTATTCTTAAGATATCATTTATTTTAAAACCTTCACGGTTCTTTTATAGGACTATTTTTGTTGTTTGTTGCAGCACAAGAAGCATATCTGATGCCCTTAAGCCTGCATGAAAATATATATACACATCAACTAACATTGAAAAATCACATTTGTGATTCTGGCATCTATGAATTTACAGTTTAGTGAAGTGTGTCACTTCATTGAGTCTAAATGAGAGACATGTGCAGCTTCCCACTACCTTTCCACTGTGGAATTTTACTATCGCTTGTGAACCCCATATCCTTTCCATACTCGGTTTACAATTGTGTACTGTATTAATATGTATAATATGCCATTGTAGGCACAATAATATGTTTAAGCAAGTTATTATCAGTACAAAAATACAATTTGGATCTGTAATGTCAACTGATTCTCATTGACTTAAAATTTGAATTTGAATACATATAATTCTAAGAATTCATAATCATAAAAAGGGTAAATCGAACAATAAATGTAAAACAACACAAACCTATGTATACTGCTGCTGTCCTTTTGAAACCTCTCATCTCCATATTTTGTGATTTTTTTTGCCATAATCATTATTATTGGTCATTGGGGCAGTTTCCCGGACAGGGATTGGCTTAAACCAGGACTAGGCCTTAGTTAAATCAGAATATTTCAGTTGTTTTTAAAAACATACTTTACAAAAAAAATTACTGGTGTGCATCTTGACACAAAACAATCACACTGATATATTTGAACATATCAGTGCAAGTTGTTTTCGATCAAGCCACCTCTAACATTTAAGTAAATCTGGAACTAGGCTTAAACCCTGTCTGGGAAACTGCCCCTACATGTTTGTCACTGGGTTTTGCACATATCTAACCAATAAAAACTATTAAAAAGTGCTTGTCAACTTTGACAACACAGTGTTATTCGTTTAAAAAGTTTTCCATTTCTTTAAAACCTGCAAATTTGGACATTTTGAGGTTTTGGAAGGACAGCAGCGATATGTAAAATTTATAAAAACTTTTTTACATTTTAAAGAGAATGTATCTAGACTCAGTCTTAACCACCTTTCCATTCCATTCAATAGGACATTAAGACATAGATGAGTCTTTGGGTCGATAGCATCAGCAAACTCTCTAATGGAAACCAAATTGAGTGGCTGTTTTATGGTAGCAAGGCAGAAGCAGATACACAGAGGTTGAGGGCAATAGATGAGGTCACACAGGTCACAGATCAGAGCATTCTTCTATCATAAGAAAAGACATCAGATTTAGAATTACACAGGCAAGTGAGGAGGTCACACACATACGCACGCACAGTGATGAGTTCACAATGAAAAGTTCACATTGGTTAAATTATCCAACACACTTTCTTATGTGTCATACTGTGTGTTTAAATAAGTTGCATCCAAGTACTTGATGTGTACTGTACATTCACAGCCTTAAATTAACAGAATTTAGACAAACATTTGTTTATTAAATAAAATGTCATTTTATATTTTATAATAGAGATTAAGCTATGCAGGGTTATTATTACATGTACAAAAATATGACTGTCTATGTGAAACATCACCTTGGAAATAAAGTAATTTAGCAAGTTGCATATACCAATCTGGATGAATTCTTTTTCACTTTTTGATGTTACATAAAAATGCTGTACCTCCATCCCGACAACCTGCAAAAATACCGTAAAAGAAGTAAATGAGTCACTTTAATTGGTGTGAATCATCAGTCTAGTCTCAATAACACTGTGGAGGAAGAACGTAGAAACTTAATGAAGTAGAAGCCATGAAGGCCTTTCCTCCTCTGTCACCACAAACTGTTAAAAGTCACTCTGAAGTTCTGGTTTCTAACATCACACACATCCTTGGACATTGCAGGTGTGCTCAGACTTTTATATTAGCCCTTTTAATGTTTTTAAGTTAGGTTCTTTAATGCGTGTATAGCATGTGTAAAGAGTTTAGCAATGAAACATATTTTTTGAAACATTGAATGGCAAATATGCAGGCAAAAAATATTTATTTAAGACATTATTTGTATCATTTTAAAAGCTGCATCCTCAGCATGAGGAATATTTTTTAACTGGTTAGGTGGTTGAAATGTAATACTAAGCCGTACAGCGTTAAAGAGTCAGAGATGCTAACATAACTGTTCTGAGAACCTAATCTCAAGACCATCGTTTTGATTCCTGATTACAATCTACTCCAATTCCAGCTTTTGTTGGGCTTTTGTGTGCTTCAAAACCAAGTAAGTCCTTAAGAAAACACCCCTCGCTGGGTCAAGTGAGCACAGATAGTGTTTCATCACGCTGTTGGTTTCTAATGTCACTGGTATAATCTTATGAGTTGTGTTTATAAACGGCACTCACTTGTCCATAAAATCATCCTTCAATTTTCTAAGCATCATTTATTTCCACTATATGCGTCTCTTATCATCCGCTTCAAACATCTACTGCTGTCATTACTGTCGCCCCCTGGAGAGAGTTACAGTAATGTACTTAAACTGTGACAAACACGTGTAATGGGGACTTTCCATATACATAATTATTGCTCTACTGTACAAACCATATATTCGATCCACTCAGCTTCACTCTACCACTAAATCTAACCATCATACAAACCTTTCTGCATTTTTTCATTTTCAAATAAACATCATTTAGGATCATCACAAATTCCATTATCTTTTAATATTTGGTGAGGAAAGTCCTGCAAATTTGATTTTTGTGGGGGGGTAGTCATGATGGTTGTGACGTCACAAAATGAAGGTTTACGCATGATTTTTAATTTATTTGATTATTTAAAAATGTTTTGATAAATTGGGATTCTTGTTGAGCATTAAAAAATATAGATGGTTTCAGCGGTAACAACATAAACAAACGTTATGTGGCCCAAACTTAACTTCCTGTAGACCTCTGCAAGGAATCAATAATTGTTCACAACAGTTTAAAACAATTAATATACAATAAAATATTAATATAAATTATTATTTATATAAATTAAAAATAAAATATATTGCTATATTATTAGCCAATAGCCAGATTGGTAACCAAATACAGACCAGAAGTTAACTTCGGGCCAGGCGCGTACGTCCGATGAACAAAATAACGAAATCTGAAAATGACAGATGTTGTATCTGTATAATACATTCCTGACTAATATCGACTAGCCCATACTATTACTTTAAAGAACAAGTTAATGAAGCATCAACACAACATGAGTAATGATGTAATACTTTTTCCCATTTCATCCCCATGCAAGAGTGTGAGACCTGATGTGAGAGCAGCTGAGCTCTGGCTGTCCAGAAATGGTTTACCTCACTGCAATGTATAAAGAAGTCAAGGTGAAATTCCCAAAGAAGCTGTAACTTTTCAAGATGCAGTTGTATAGTCAGATAGATTGCATGCTTCCGTGACTGACTAACAAGGTCAAGAGCAGGATGGCTAATAAAAAAGAAAAAAAAAAAAAGAAAGAGAACTCTTTTCTCGTCTTCATTCTTCCTATGCTCTTCATCCACTATGACTAAATATTAAAGGGAACCTAACCTTTATATTGTTTTTTTTCTGTCTGTCTGTATGAATTCAGAAGAACATAGAGCAAAATCTGGACTTTGTCTTTTTTAGACAACTCCAGAACCCATTTACTTTTGCTATAGGACAGCTTGAAAATTCCTTTTCTTTTGTGTTCCATGACAGCAAGTAGGTATGGATTTGGACAGACATAAGAGCGAGTAAATGTTGACACAATTTTTATTCTGAGGTAAACTATCCCAGATCGAAAATGATATTGATATTAAGTGTTAAAACAACTGTTTGATCACATGCAGATGAAAGAGACGTCTCAGTAATCACACATGACAAACAAAGAAAGACGGGGAGGCGGGTCAGGGAATAAAACAACAAAATACACGTTCGCATGTTAACTACGAGGGCACTCTAAATCCAGCTATTCTTTTCTTTCGTCCTCTCTTTCTATTTTCTCTCACGCGCTGACCTGCGGCTTCTGATGTCACAGACACATTAAAGGCGAGTTTATAATCAGGCCGGAGAAAGACAACACGCTCGGTGCCTGAATTATGACGACAGTTGGAAATCCGTGTCTTGAGCATGAAGCCAAATGGACTGTATTTCTTTTCTCTGTGAAAACATACATCATTGAGGACTAAAGGGCCGACCCTCAGTAGGTAAGAATTCTCTAGTCTCGGCGCTTAACTTAACCAGCACTGGGGGCCAGATCACTCTGATAAAACAACTATTTAACCCTGACGTGAACTCCCACTGAAAATATGGCCCTCGTATGGCACTATCTCCGAGAGGTCGAGAATAAAACAGCGACGGGAAAGAAAATATCACGTGTGTCCGATGAGCCAGAGAAAGCAAACATTTGCTCAAATTCATAAGCTTGTTATTTGGGTTTGCCTAAGATCTTATCACCTATCCTGATTCAAAACACTTACAGATAGTCAATATTGTCTGGTAGACTTAAATTTATAAGCCAACTGCATGAATGTTTAGCTTCCAAAAATGTCTTCATTTTAAATGCTGTTTGCATTTTTATGCATTTGTTTTTTAATCGCAAAGTTTATGGTTATATGAATTCTGACCTTTTAAATCTGAAAATGTCACTTTCACACATTTATTCACAAAACATCATCATCGTTTCCGTAAAAACCAGCCAACCATGTTACGTCTAACGCAGACAGCTGTCAGTCAAATGTCTGTCACCAGTAACTTTCCCAGGGTTGGGCTGTGTGCTGGCATCTCCACCACTGTTTTCAGATAAACAGTTCCTATTACACTGCAAACAGCTATACGTGCCCTCCGCTCCCGCTCCAAAAACAGAGTCATAATTCAAAACAAATGATTCCAGGCTTTGATGAGAGCACTTTTATGGGTCACAGAGAGTGAGCCTCAATGCCGACATCTGTTTGATTTTATCTACTTGAACTTTATCCTCAACTGGAGATTTATCGGCCTGCGCTGGACTGAGCCTGTTAAAGTCGCCATAACAGACAGGATGAGATGGGACCGGGGGTTGCGGGGGTGTTCGTGAACCTGTGAGCGAGTGAACGTGTGGAGATTGTGGGCATGAGTGAGTGAACGAGTCATTCAAAATAAAGTTGATGTTGGAAAACTAATTTTTACTCGGTAGGAAGGAAAAAATAAGAATAACGGTTGAATAAAAGAGAAGAGAATGTGTTTGTGATAGAGGCTAGATAGGATAAACCACAAAATATATGAAAACTTTTTGAAAAGCAAAGTAAAAACTGAAAAAATAAGCTGGAGTCTGGTTATGAAAAAACTCTTGATAAATATGTATAAAAATGTGCATTTGGGAAAAAATATTGTTTTATTTTTTAATTGTTAATTGATCTCCGTAATTAAATTTCACCTACGTTATCAATAAATAAATAAAAATAAAAAAGTCTTCAAAAAAGTGCTTAAAATAAATAAATAAAATATACGTAATGCACCACTGAATTCTCACTTGTTTTCTCATGGTTTCAGTAGGCCGTGGAACGGTTGTTTAGCTGCTGTGCGCATGGTTCAGCCAGCGGGTCAAAGCCCTGGTCAGAACTCTAAGATTCCCAGACTCTAAAGAGCCTATAACTCATTCCCAAGCCGGTCTTAGACCCAGTCTCCTCCTGGCTCTTTCCAACTCTGAAATATCCTTTCAAAGGCCTGGCGCTGGAGACAGATACTGAGGTGTTTGAGATAAGGTTGGAGATGCATTAAGGGATTTTCCCTTTTAAAGTTGTCAAAGATTTTTTTCTCTCTCTGTGTCTTTCTCCAGCCCCTTTTCGCTCATACATTTTTTCCCAGAGGCTAGTGAAAGGAAACTGAAAAAATAGGTGAGCCTAAAAAAGAGAAAGAAGCAGCATATTAAGCACAGGGGGGGCTTAGGTTTGTGGTCACTTCGCAGCTCATAAAGGATATGGAGGGAGACTGTGAAGAGGGTCCAAATGCTGAGATTTAAGTGACAGGCAGCAGAAAAGTTGAGCTACATTTAAAAGCAGGTCAGAGAAAACCCTCCTAAGTTAGATCGCTGAGATTTCAGCCATAACAGGTAATACATCTGCAACACAGCACACTTTTGTATAAAGTTATATTGGAGATCCTGGAAGAACACTGAAAGAACTACTGTCTATGAAAGTGGAAGTGATTAAAAACACTCTTAGTAGACAGTTTTGAAAAAAGTTTTTTCAGAAGGATAAAGCCCTCCAAACTCCCTTTCAGTCTTATTTAGTTATTTAGAAATTAGTTATTTCCAGATCATTTATAAATATAATTATCATTATGAATTTATGATGATAATTTGACTTGAATCACACACATCACTGACATGAGAGAGAATCTAAGGCATCTATTGCGACCTTTAACCTTAGTAGAAACTTTACCAGAACTAGGTATGTTACTCGCATCAAACCACAAAATCGAAAATGAGGATAAAAATCACAATAGGTTTTTACACTTTATGTGACAGGTGCAGTTTAAGAGATGGAGACTGACCCTGATGTTATGTTGTGATACAGCTATGTATACAAAGCAGTAGCGTAGCCACCTGGGGGCCTGAGGGGACCTCATTTACATGTATGGCCCCCTCAGATCTTTGCTTAAAATAAAAAATAAGGAATTCTTGATTTTTTTACTCTGGTTGATCGACCAATCAGTGCTCCCCGCTGTTTGCAAAGTTATTGGTTTAATTATGTCACGTGTTGTGCGTAGCATCTTTTGCGCCAAGAGTTTAATTTATACGCTGCAATGGCGGGTGCACACTAGTCTGTTTTTATATAGGCTGTGTCTCGTTTCAAAGGCTGCGTCTTTATGTCCTCCAGAGAGATCATCCTCTAAAGGATGTGGTATAAGGAGGATTCTAAACTTAGAATTAAACGAGACGTCCTTTGTAGTACATACTGGCAGAAAGGAAACAGGAAGTACCACGTTGCTATGACATCACGTTGCACTCGCACACCTGACAAATTAATTCAAATGATTTCTACATGATTTGAAGAGGTAAAAAGTTGTTTACTTTCTACCCTATACCATGCCAATAGAGTTAAACAAATGTACCATTTTTTGCCTTACTGTTTTAAGACGTTTAAAAATCACTAAACACTTGTAAACCTATTTACTACATACACCTGCTAAGATTAAAAAAACGAAAGAATGTGCAGCTGCTGCTGTTTATTCAAATAACAGACGTTGACCGACGCAAAGAATTTTGGGTTATCTCTAGCAACGAAGTTTACACCTCATGTGTCCTCCGAATTCTCGAAAGTATGTCGCGTCAGGCTACGGCGTAGGGTACGCACAGGGTACGCGGCTCTGCGTAGGCTACGCCGTCCTACGCATACCCATAAATTGGCCTTTAGAAGGGTGCATACGGAGAGTCCTACCTGCTTTTATGAAACGAGACAGCCTCGATGACGTAGCAGCCTTCGAATGAGTCCTCCGGAGGACGCAGTATTACGAAACGAGACACAGCCACACGAAACGAGACACAGCCACATATTACGAAAAGATGAGCAAGAAGAAAATGAGTAGACTGCTAAAGATAACGATTACACTGCATATGATTTCTTGTAGTGTCGAAAGACTTTTCTCAACAGAAACTTTTCTCACCCTCGAACACTCCGCATTGTCATGTAAAAGGAAAGCAAATGGTTTGAATGGTAGCCGCCGAGCTACTGCGGTTCAATACTGATCCTTACGACCCCCCGCTCTGCACATTTTGTAACGTCTTACCGCTTCAGAGGTTTGCGAAGTGGACATAAAAGGCATTGAAGTGCACGAACCATGACTACTATGCAAATCTCATGATTGCGGTTAAATAACACTTCAAATTTCCATAGTAAGTTTAGTCCCTGTGTGAAGACACTGCAGGCAATCGTGAAGCACAAACTCGTGTTCTGAACTGAAGTTTAGTTATAGAAAAATATAAATGGCCATATACAGTACATACATAATGGCCCTCAAAAACAAAATTCTGGCTACAGCACTGATACAAAGCCTACCAAAGCAGCTAAATAATTTATCATCAAAGGCACGAAAAATACAATTGTGATAATAAACATAATTATTAGTACGGTTCATGGCCAGTAAAAAATATGTCCAGCCAGAATTTGTCTAATGTCACCAGCCATTGACAGATGTGGCAAGTTCATTTTAGGCCCTGGGTTTAACGCTTAGAAACAGAAAGAATCACACTGAACTGTCATTAACAGAAGCTGTGATTTTGCTGTAGGTACAAGTAGTATTAGTTTGACAATGACAACTAGCCATCAAAAAATATCAAAAACAGTCAAAATCTATCTTGCTTGTCACAAAAAGCTTTCTGCCCTCTCTATCATCTTCTTTGTCTTCTGCATTCTCTCTGGAGTGGTTTAGGGGTGGTTGGAGGGGGTTTTGTCCAGCTTGAGCAGAGATTAAAGTTAGACTGTGATTGGGAGCGTAAATTGACTCTGAGCATTAAGTGGGATTAAAGTTGGGTTGGCTGTGGCAGGACCTGAACGCATTCACTGTGTTTATGCACTGTTGCAGACCCCTATTCATCTAAAGGTTTTGAGAGAGAGAGAGAGACAGAAAGAAAGAAAGAAAGAAAGAAAGAAAGAAAGAAAGAAAGAAAGAAAGAAAGAAAGAAAGAAAGAAAGAAAGAAAGAAATAAGAGGAGGAGGGAGGGATTGGGAGGGAGGGAGGGATTGAGAAAGAAAGAAAGAAAGAAAGAAAGAAAGAAAGAAAGAAAGAAAGAAAGAAAGAAAGAAAGAAAGAAAGAAAGAAAGAAAGAAAGAAAGAAAGAAAGAAAGAAAGAAAGAAAGAAAGAAAGAAAGAAAGAAAGAAAGAAAGAAAGAAAGAAAGAAACAGAGAGAGAGAGAGAGAGAAAGAAAAAGAGAGAGACAGAGAGAGTTGACGGGGTTCGGCAGGCCCATTTGTTATTTTAAATGTGGCTGTGAGTGTCTGCATTGAGGGACGAATTAATCCATTAATCCAAAATTAGTATAAAAGATCAGTTCTTGCCACTGAAGCATAGCAGAGCTGATCATAGGGCAAAGAACAGCATGCACTGGGTGACTGAGCATTTGAGTATGTTTTGAGTGCACAAGAATATCATTATGTGTGTGCAAGTGTGCATCTGGGTAGGTGGCCCAGCATGGGGCATGAAAATGCAAAATGAGTCCCAGCACAATTTAAACTTTTTGTTTAAAGCTTTTCATATAAATTCATATTATGATATATTATCTTGAATGCATTTTATCCATTTTTTGCATCCTTACTCTGATCTACATTTAGTAAAAAAAAGAGCAGTTTTGAACTGAAAGGCATTCAGGGTTAACAAAAGCTAATCCGATTTTAATTGTTTACAAGACGATTAGGGCTGTGTGTTGGCAAGTGCCTCCTGATACGATACATATCACGATAGATGGGTCACGATATAATATATTGCTATGTATTTCGATACGATACACATTTGCGATATATTGCAATACTTTAAATAGAAAATGTAAAAAGTAGAGCTAGGAATACAACATGCTGTGCACCACCGGGGGTTTTCTGTAAGGATAAGTGTAAAAACATCCCTAACCTCTGCAGAGTGGCCATGATGTGTGATGCATGGACCGTTTGGGTTCTCAAACTGTGGATTGCGCCCCTCAAGTGGGTAGCACAGGGGAATAAGGTGGGTCACGCCAGTCACTTGGCTGTTGTGGTGCATTACAGTTAAAACACTGAACATGGGCAGTTTAAACCCCTGCTTCATCCGTGCTGTAAATGTGCTGGTGTCACATCCGAGAAAGTACAATAAATGTCATTGTTACTTTTCTTAATAAACTTTTTGTCTAATGCACTGCAGTAGCCAAGTGACTTGTGTCATGACTTGCGAAGCCTACAAACAGCATTATTTTATATCACTCATTACTCCATGACTTATTTTGAAAACCAAAGCACACCCACACATCAGCTCTGAGAGCTCGAAGCATTCTTATATTTTTCGCCATGCTCACTTCCACTTACTTTTGGCCGTATGTATATGACATGATTTAAAAAAATATATCGATAGTAGAGGTATCACTATCGATACACTATTGAAAAAAAATATATTGCGATAGTTACATGTATCAATATTTTTGCACAGCCCTAAAGACGATGTAGTTTCCTAACATCAACGCAGTCTCATAAATGCCTATAATCCATTGGTGCTTACAAAAATAGTTGTTCTCACCCCCATGTTGTCAAAAACCCATGAGATGTTATTTTTTCTGTGAAAAGTAAAAGGACATGTCATAGTAACCACATACGTATGCAAGACTCCATAACTGACTGACAGCACTTTTTAAATCACCATAAATTTAATCCAAACAGTGAACAGGTTATAGCTATTTGTGTGGTTTTTTTAGTGTTTTGTTTTCAGGGAGAAATCGTATTATTTTTATTGTTTATTACAAATAAATCATACTGTTTCAGACGGGCAGGTAAGAAAATACATCAATTCCTTTAGCTTGGTTGGTGGAGCGTGGCTCAGTTCAGTTTATCTTTATTCATTTGCCGAAGGCGATTTGTTTGCAGCACACAAGCAAAAGACACAGGACAGTACAACACAACAATCCAAAATATAACACTGAGTTTAAACCGTAGAGATCAAAATAACATTTCTGGGTGAACTATGCCTTTAAGACACCTGGTAAACTTTCAAACACATAAACATAGTGTATAACATTGTTTTAATTTCTCATGTTTTTGGTCGTCTATCTTTCCCGCACAGCTGTCGGTGTGTGTATAGTTCAATCATCAATGGCCTGCTGCTATGACAACAGCTATCGCTCCTCCATCCACGTTCATATTTAAACAAGTCTCCTCGAACGATTAAGAGAGTAAATGTGAGTTCATTCTCCAGGCATAAACGCCCAGCATGTCTACATGGGACATTTCCTGTGCTAATGAAATCCAGAGGAAAGCAGTCAAAACTTCGCTGACCTCTCAGCATGAGAAATCATCTCCAAAACACCCAAAACATCCCCCTTTCTAAAAAAGTTTCCCCATTTCCCTTTATGTTTTTCAGCTTGTCGGTAGCAAACAAGCGACGTAATATCTGCAATAAATGCACCGCTGCCAAACTGGCTGCAGTCAGCAAGACTGGAAATCATAAACCGAAGGGAAAAAATGGCAGAAAAAGTTGGACAGACATACCACAATTTGTACAAGGAAGAAAATGAGAACCCATAAAAATGTTGTAAATGCATGAGAAATGCACCAAGAGCCAAATAAAAACAGAAAATACCAGCCTTCACTCATTTACCCAAACATGTTATTGCTGCAAACCTCAGTTAAAGCCTTGTGTTAATGTTCTAAAAGTATTAGTAATGAAACCTTCAAAGTGTCCATCAATGCACTGCGTATGAGGAAGCTGAATTTTACAGTCTCTGGCGTTGGCGAATAGTTTCCGAAATACATACAGTGCATGTAAGCATTTCTCTCTTTTATTATTCAAGGAGATTTATAGAGCTGGAGTAAATTACAGTGGCCTTGAAAAAGAAACCAAAAATCATCTCCTCCATCAGTTTGACTCTGTGCGTGCCAAAACGAGGCCTTTTAACTCCACAAGCCTCCCTCTTCTCTAGACCCCGTCTCTGCCGTCATCGTAGGCATGTGAACAACAGACCTGATATAAATGAAAGAGCAGAGAGGCATAAAACAACACGACTGTCTTTGCTTTTGAGACTTAATACCACACTGGGCCGCAAAACCCGATCCCACACACATGCACAGTTAAGCGCGGACGAAAACAGCTAGGCATACTTTTTTGGTATGTATCGAGTATGGTGCATGCACATTATCGCTAGTTTATTGCAGATGTGACTGCGCAATTTTGCTTAAATGCCAAACAGATGAGCGAAAAACATAGTAACAAACACACTCTCGCAACCACCCTGCATTTGGGCTAAGATTAGACAAATTAAACAGTATTATTCACGTCAGCGGTGCAGCTGCGCTTTAAAGTGGCTTTGTGTTAACTATCAAAATGGTTTGCTTTGAAAGCCACAGTCTTCCCCTTCATTGGCTACATGAAAAAGCCCTCCTGCTCCCGTTGGGCTGGGAAGTTTTTTCGCTCATGCAATGGAAAAATCATGGAGGACTTCGACTGCACCAAAGGGTTCGGAACAACTCAGACAACTCTAGATCAGATGTTTTCTCCTTGGGATGAGGTTTTCATGGTGGTATTGATATTTCAGCAAGAGTGACAAGACGTATGCCGCTTTTTTATGTGGTGCGTGTAAGAGATTATGAACACGTATGGTGTATGAGAGTTTATTCTGTACATGTGTGCAAACTGTCTGAATCTCCCTGCTGTGGGACATATGATCTTGTCAGTCTACAGTATGTGTGCTCTCCCTCCAAGTTGAGAATGGATGTCTATAGACACGAGAGGGAGGTTGTGTATATTTGTGTGTGTATGCGTTCAGTAGGACATGGGCCAGTAACCATGATAAATATTCCACATTCAGACATATCATCACCTGCAAGCATGTGTAACGTAGAAAGCATGGAGCGAGCGCATGCAACAGAATAGACAGAGCCGAGTCTATCTGAAAAAATCTATCTACATGCAAAAAAGCTTTGGAAGACAATCTTTCATTAAGTTTAATTATGAACATTAATTGTTTATTGAAGTGAAGTGTCAAAGCAGTTTGATCACTCACTTAGTGATGTGAAAGTATAAATCACAGACGACCTGTTGTTGACACAGAATGCAGTTTTGGAGAGCAGTGATTTGGACTGGACAAGCCTTTGGGGAGTCAGATTATTATGTGGCTCAGCCAATACCCTCATTGTCCTGGTCGTCTCAGTGACAATCCCAGTTCTCGGATGCGGTTTTGTTTTGAAGTCGAAGTTTATGTAAACACTCAGTTTATTGCTTGTTGTTCAAGATATGAATGAAACCTGTGCATGTAAGGAGTGTACAACAATATTGCAAAAAGGCTGTAAACAAAAAGACTTAGCTTAAACAGACTCTAGATGAGTAGCTTTGTTTGAGGGATTTTCACTAAATTAAGGCGGCACATTGAGCGGCTCCTCCCCCTTTTAAAAAAGCCAATAGATTATAGTTTACCTCATAGCCTAGAATTTGATGTGACAGAATGATGTCATAAAAAGTGGATGAATGATGTCATAAAAACATAAAAGTGACAAGCTGTAAATTGCTTGTTGACGCTTGTATGTTCTACTGTAAATGTGAAGTTTGCCGTTTATAAGTATATAGATATTCTAAAGGATAAACGAATCATAATAAAATAAAATAATAAAAATCATACAATTTGTTTTTATTTCATGAAGACTTCAAACCAAAACACTGGTCTAAATTGATAAAACGGTTGTGTTGAAACACATTTTGTGTTCAGTTAAGGGTAACACACACAATTTGTTGTCCTTAAAGGTACAGTGTGTAATTTTTTGGAGGATCTATTGACAGAAATGCAATGTCTTCAGAGGTGGATAAAGAGCTTACACAATGAAGCATTATGTTTTTATTACCTTAGAATGAGCTATTTCTATCTACATACACCACGGGTCCCTTTGCATATAATTCGCCATGTTCTATCAGCCGTCCTAGTGTTTCGAACGGGAGGGGGAGGGGTGGAGTCAGCGGTTAGTTGAAATTCGCAACCTTGCCTCTAGATTTCACTGACTGGACCTTTAACTAAACACATCTCTGTCATTTCTGGGAAAACACATTTTGTGTCAACACAAACTACACAAAATTAAAGATAAAGAGTTTTTTACACATACAAAATGACACATAATGTGTTAAATAGCATAACACAAACAATGTGTTATTATTTAACACATCTTTTTTGTGTTAAATAAATATCAAATAAAAGCAACAAGCATAAAATAATGCATTGTGTGTTGAAGACTGATCCACATTGAGTATTTCCATCATTAGATTGAATCTGGCCTCCCTCACGCCTCACAGAAACTCGAGCCTTCTCTCCTTCAGCCCAGCACCCCGCCTAAAGCATAACAAAGATTTGAGACGCAGTTTCACGTTTACTGAGGGATTATTCACCCTGTCTGTGTGTCTGGATCCCTGCGCTAATAATTTTTACTTTTACTGCCATTAGAGAGAGGGGGTGATCACAGTTAGACTTGTATTTATTTCACAGAAAGTTGGTTTTAGGACATGTTGCTTGAAACCCACGGTAATGTGACTTAGTTCAAAATGAGTGAATATTACATATTCAAATACAGCTAAAAACCTCTATCCATTGAGTTAAACTGAGTTAAGTGAAGTAAGTTCTCAATGTGATACAATTACAATAATGGATCATTTATTGAAATGCAGAAAATCCAGTGCATTGAAATTATTACAATTTACAGTACAGTACAACTTGTTATTCATACTTAAAACTTAATAAAAAATATAGACGTGTATAAAAGGTAGGTAGGGTGCACATTTTTAGGAGGAATTACTGTAATTCTCTATAGCCTGCCTCATTGCTGATTCATAGTACTGAAAGTCTGGAGTTAATCTCTTACACATTTGCAGAGGTGGGTAGAGTAGCCAAAATCTTTACTCAAGTAAAAGTACAAGTAACTAGAGAAATTGTTACTCAAGTAAAAGTAAAAGTCACTATTCTAAAAATTACTTGAGTAAAAGTAAAAAAGTATGCAATGAAAAAACTACTCAAGTAGCTAGTTACTTAGTTACTTTGTATCTGATTATATAGGCCTACTACATAAAATTAATATTAACGCCAATATTTTAATATGACATTTTAATCAATATTTTTAATTATCATAAGCAGATATCTTTGCAATATACTAGAGAGACTAAAGAATAGACAAACACAGAAGAGACAAGCATTTCTGTAAATTTCATCTAGTCCTGATGTCAATGTAGTTTACACAACTTATTTAGAATAATAGACCATGTCAAACTAAAGCATGAACTAAACTCAGAGCATTTCCTAAGATGATCTAGAACATCTGCAGTGCTCTCTTAAATGAAATACACATTTTTGAACAAAGCTCATGTTTTCTCGTGTTGTGTCACGTGTGTGTTGTGAAACGCTCTTACTTGTAAACAAACAGTAAACAGTGAACCACACGCCCATCAACAAGTTTTCTTCCTTCTGTTCTTCAAATGTATATTTCTGCAAGCCCACGTCTCTGTGTCTGACAGGTAACGCGCATGTTGCTGTGTCTGACGAACATTTTGTCTGACGCGGCATTTATCATTGCTGGTAAACAATATGACACATTTGCAGTTTTGATTGTATAGATATAGATTCATATCCACTTCATCCAACGCTCTTTGTGTTCTAAGTGTTCTTAAGTTTCGCGCTACGAGGAGTGAGTAATCCTGCTTCAGATGATTCAGATCGTGCTGCGAACTGAACAAATCATTTGAACTGATTCATTAGCCTATTCAAATGGTTTTGCCCATTGTTCAATTAATGCTTTCAAAAGAATCGACTCAAAAGAATCGATCACTCGGGAATGCCCGTAAAAAGAGACGACAACCTTGAAATAAACAACGCGTTTTAAAAAGCATATTTTAAAATGAAGGAACGAAGGAACGTCACGCAATGTAAATTATGTAACGAAGTAAAAGTACAGATTTTATATTAGAAATTTACTCAAGTAAGAGTAAAAGTACACACTTTTAATTTTACTTAAAAAGTACATATTTTCCAAAATGTTACTCAAGTAAATGTAACGAAGTAAATGTAGCGCGTTACTACCCACCTCTGCACATTTGTTTGAAGAACTCACCAAAGAGGCTCACAACAACAGCATTTCTTCATCCTTAGTTATAAGTGATTTAGATATTATAGACAATTTATCCTAAACAAAACATGTTTAATTCACACATACCAAGGATGTCAACAGAACTGTTTGTGTGCATTTTTATAGTAAATGGTTGATTTCCAAACTGTAAACTGCTGTCTGTAATCTGGTGAAGAGTTGAATTTTGCTGCAGCATATGGCATCATGCTTGTAAATGGGCTATTTGAAAAATAAATATCAGAAATAAGTTGCAGCGCTAAAACAAAGGTTATCGATCTCAAATTTCATAATTGGCGAACCCATAACAGTACCGAACTTAAACTCAAACCACAGAACAGTGATGCAAACCGTCCTGCGAGAATTTTAACCATTTACACCAGAGTGTGTACATATGTGGAAGTGGTTTAATTTAAGAAAGAGTTTCAAAAAGTGAGCGAGGGAGAATGTTTTCGTGTGTGTATGAGTTAAATCGTCTCCCTCTGTGGGCTTTCATTTATGCAAGGCACACTTGAACGTGTGAGTGGAGTCAGCGTTTTGAAGATGCTGAAAAAAGAAGGGGGAAAACGGGGTGACGTTAGAACCGCACTGTTTAACATTCACATGTTTTACATTTCCAGCCTCTGCCAGGATGACATTTCATTTCTTACTACAAGTCATCTCGCCCTGCCTAATTCAATTTACTCCACAGCCTGTCCCTCATTACTATTCTCCTTCTGAGAATCCTCTTCAATAGCCAAAAAATTTTAACACATTAGACTGTTTTCATCAGCCTGAGTGGCGAGCTTTGATGCCGTGGGTTGCAAATGAGCACGTACATAAAAACGGACTTTGTCAAATTTGCTTTCCCTCTAATTTTATCAAGTAGTTTGGCTGTCCAGGCTGAAGGCACGAGTGACGTTCAAAGCTAATGCTGGCAGGTTAAGGGCTGCACATCTTTCTCTAGTTAGGTGGAGTGGATTGCCGAACAGAGCGGGTGATTAATACACGGTTGAGGGGGATTCTTCTCTGGGGTACATTCCCTCACAAACAGCCCCACACAACCTGATGTTCATTTATCTGTCTGTCTCTTGATGTTACTTTGTCTCACTTGGTTTCTCTGTGGACCATTCCATCCCACTGAGTTCATAGTTTAAAGTCATTTTCAAAAACTTTTCCAAAATGTCTTGTATAAACTTGTTGAATAAAGTTTTTTTTCTGAGAAAGCCATCTTTAATGTGATGATTGTGCCAAACTGTCCGAAAGGAGTAGTTCACCTTCAAAATGAACAGTCTGTCATCATTTATACACCCTCTTGTCATTTCAAACCTGTATGACTTTCTTTCTTCTGCAGAACACAAAAGAAGATATTTCAGAAAAACTGTTGGTAACAAAACAGCACAGCCCCCCATTCACTTCTATTGTAACCACTTCTTTTGTGTTCTGCAGAAGGAAGGAAGTCATACAGGTTTGAAATGACAAGAGGGTGAGTAAATGACGACAGAATTTTCATTTCGAAGGTGAACTACTCCTTTAAAAAAGCCAACCCAATCAATACAGTTTTATTTGTTCCATCCCACTCACAGATTCACCTCTCAAGGTCAGAAACATCTAAGGCACGGCACATTAGTTACCAGCCCTGTTGAAAAAAACTGCATATGCTGGGTTAGATATGTTATGATGCTGGTTTAAAATGGTCATATGCTGGTTTAAAATGGTCATGGCTGGTTACCAGATTAAACCAGCGCAAACCAGCATCAAAACATACCTAACCCAGCATATGCTGTTTTTTTCAACAAGGAGTGAACTAATTTTTAAGACGCCTAGAATATAGCAGTGATCTTTAAAGAAGTGTTGGCTTATCTAAAATTGAAATATTGCAGATTTCTTCTGTATTGTGTTTCTTTTATGAATATTAGAAGTTAGCATAAAAACTCAGACAGAACACAAAGCAATGCTTCATCTATTACATCACAAAGAGAACAATGTTTATAGAGTACCGCAGAGATGTTGTATTTTTGTATGCAAAACCCGAAAGCGAGTTAGCAGTTTAGCACGTCCCCAAAGTCAATGGGCTTTTGAATGGGTTTTTGGTAAAATGCATAAAATAAGATATGTGGTAAACAAAACCTCTAAATATTTTCACATTTTATTCTATGACATAAAACACACCAGTTATAACCCGTTCATGATTTTTAAAGCTTTAATGTGTCTGTCTATTAGCAACGGCGGTTGCTAACAAGTTACTAAAAGTGACTGCATCCCTTGGCGGGGACATTAAACGTCATAACACATAAAAACCTCACGAATAATGCAACATGGGCACGAATCTCTAAAAACAAGGATGGGGATTCATTTACGGAGTAATTACTTAGCAGGGAACATGTTTTAAATAAAGTTTGTAAAAGTTGTCGGAGGCTTGGTGGTGGTGACGTTGATATCGAAGTACCGTAGTGTAGCCATGTTAGATTTTTACTTCTGGCGATTGTATTTAGGCTTCAAAAATAGCAAATATTGTATTAGTTGGTAAAGATTATCTTGGTAGACAAAACAAGTATCATAAACCACAAAGCTTATTTGTTGCAATCTTCCAAAATTCTATGGGAAAAATGCATAGGCATTCAGTCAAGGGAACCAGTGTGGTGCTAACTTTGGGTTGGGCCACACTTAATATTGAAACACAAGTCAATTTTAACGTGCAATGGCATTAAAAAGATTACTTAAAAATAGAATCACAGGACAGAAAATTATTTGCAGATGTATACATTTCATACTGCAGAGCAAAATGTGTGTTAAGGCAGAAATGAAGGTCTAAACATAGATCCTCTGAACTAATCTTTGAACTAATCTGAACTAATCTTTGTTTATTTTTAAATCCCTGTTGAAGTCACATTTATTGGATCAAGCTGCAACCTGCTAATAATCTGACGTTTTACTGTGATTTTACTATTTAATTGTGCTTTAATTCTTAACTTTTTGGAAACAATTCTTAAATTATTATTCTATTGTAAGAATGTGCTTCTATGTGTCTAGTTCTTGTTTTATTTGCAATGTACAGCACTTTGGTCAACCTGCGGTTGTATTGAAACATGCTATAGAAATAAAACAAACAAACAAACAAACAAACATAATCTGCAGTGGGATTACTGAAATCCAGGAGCATTTTATCGATTTCAACGGGTGTCAGTCCCCTACTGTACTAACAGCTAACCATGGCTATTTTCAATCGCCAAATCAAACCTGTCCGTTAATTTACAGATTTTTAACCTTAAAAGCACCAAATGTGGATCAGCACCAAATATGCATTAAGTGCTTTATTATTTCACTTTAAATCCCACGTTGACATTGTCCTGTAAATGTTACATGGACGTTGATGTTATTGTGGGCCACGTGCATCCTATCAAATTGCAGGTTTAGAATCGTTGCATGCAACAAGAAGTATAGTATTCCTAACCTGGATTTAGCGTACAGATCCACCAAAGTGCAAACTTAATCTGACTTGACAAGCTGTGGACTAGGGGTCATGAAAAATGTAAGGAAGGTTAAGTGTGTAGGTTGTATGATAGATGGGAACAGAGTTGAGCAGTCAATGAACAGGACCAACAAACATCATCAGCATTCTTCATCTCCTGCTAGAACGCCTTTAACATTCTCTGCTTCAGTTTAGTCAAATTAGCAGATTCTACTGCCATTTTTGTGTCAGAAGAGCAATGCTGTTTCCAACAATCACGACTGTTTGTCTCTTTCACCTCTCTTGCAGTTGAAGAGAAAAAAGATTGTGGTTTTACTGGAGCATTCTTAGCTTAATGGACCACCTTAGGTTTTGTTTTTGATACTGAAGGCAAATTTTAAGATCAGACAGAGAGACTGTCTGCCTTTGACATTGCAGAAATAGGAATGAAAACTGACGTTAGCCTTAATATCAGATTCAAAGTGTGTGGTGATCTCTAATGTAAGTGTTTGTGAAAGGGATTAGCAACATTGCTTCACAACTGCAGCAAGAACTGTTTTAAATCTGCACCGCTTTAATACGAGGGCTAGTAATGAAACCTTTTTCACATAGCTGGGAAAACAGACCGCTAGTGAAATGAGGAAAGAAAAAGTTTTAAAGACCTCAAGAAGGAAAGCTGAGAAACCAAACCCTAGCATATGTTGTGCCAAATGCCGGTTAACTTTACTTAGGCGACTACCATGTGTTCTTCTGGAAGAAACTTTTTACTGCTAACACATTCAAAGCCTTCTGCGTTTCCAAAAGATTCACTTTTTGGAAAGAGACTAACATAGAAAAGATTCAGTTGTATGGTTTTCGATAGGCTATAATAACTTCAAAAACATGTCGCTTTATTTATGCACGTCATGTACAACAGCGGTTTGTCGGCACCAACTTGAACGTGCTTGGTGGCGAACATTTGTTTGTGTTTTTTTTGCACAGGCGTGCTCCCAATTTCAAAGGGAAGCATGCGTGAAACGTTGTGAGGCTCACAGTCCCGCTCCAATGAGAAACACATTTAAGCATTCAGCACTGAAATGTCAAAACCCAGCACTGTGCCAGCACAATAAGGGGAACGAGAGAATAGATTAGTGTTTGAAACCTGTCTGTTGTCAAACGATGGAAAACAAATCACAAGATTTTAATTATTGAGATTGTACAACTCCAATCTTCCACATCCCAAAGAGAGACGCACATGAATAATGTTCAGAGGGGAATTTGCATGCATGAACACAACCTTTGTCAGAGAAATGAGCGGGAGCAAATTAATGTTTCTAGTTTTCATAAATCAGTAGAGTTGGCATACATAAGAATGTTAATGGTTTGAGATTTTTTGGCATATTTAATTACCTCCTGGTTTGCTTATTTTTACTGCACTAACACAGCGTCAGCAAGGGCATTTGGTGTAAAAGCTTTCAACGCAACACAGGAGACGAATTACTTACAAGACGACAAACAATATCATTGGCAGGACCATTGACCAGAACTGTACTTCTTTCATTCTGCGCAAGAGAAATGTTCTCCTTTATAAATACTTCAATTTTAAACTCAACTTGAACATACAAGCAAGAGAATTCTTTCAACTTGAATTCAGTTCAGAAATATTAATAAATCTGTGGCATTTTTCATCGAGTTGTATTAACACCCCACATCCCGTCACCCAATAGAGGCACTTCAGTGTAGAGGGTTTTAAAATTAAATTAGGATCCTCTTGAAGTCACATTTACCACGGCTGACATTTAACAACATCCTGTGACCTGATGGTTGACAAGCTTTTCATTAAGTACTGCTGCGCTACGCTCTTGCATATTAAACACATCTTATTTCCATTAGAGAAATACAGAGTAACTCATTGACTCTAACTGAATTTCACACAGCACGAAAGCTAAAGAAAGCATATAGTTATGGGTGTAGCAATTTTAGTAAATACATTTAGGCATTTAGCAGACGCTTTAATCCACTAAAAACAATTAAGGGATTCATCTGGATGCAGTAATCTGAGAAATGCTATATAAAGTTACAGAGTTTCTGAAGTTTGAAATTGAGAATGTTGGTAACCGAACAATGGTGGCCCCCTTTCACTTCTATTGGACGGACACAAAACCAATGCAAGTGAATGGGTACCGCCATTGTTTGGTTACCAACATTATTCGAAATATCTTCTTTTGTGTTCAGCAGAAGAAAGAAAATCACACAGGTTTGAAATGACAAGAGGGTAATTAAATGATGACAGAATGCTCATTTTTGGTTGAACTATCCCTTTAACTATATCTAACATGCATTATGCACATTACGAGCTTCAGTACAAAACTATACAGGTATTCAATTATTTTTATTTACTTTAATATATAACAAGGCCCCTGTCTTCTTGAACGCACATAGCCTTCCTAAAATGTCTACTGTATATGTCCCTGGTTGCCTTAGTTTCACTCAGGAGGAGGTTTGGGAAAAGATCAGTGACACAAACCCACCCCACACACGCAGAGTCTGCAGAAGCCTAAGCAAAAACATGCCTCCCCACAAAAACAAATGCTGGCATGTGTACACGCACAGAACACTATCTAAATCATCCAAATCATTCCCATACACTGTTACAACAGGTCCGTGCTGGTGAAAGGCTGAATGTGTTGATTTACCAGAGAGGGAATATTAAATGATTGACAGACCAGCCCACCTATTACCCATCACAGCGGGGCGTCACATATTAAGCTGTTCTTTTTATTACTTCAGTTTGTGGAGGCAGTTACATGAAATGAAAAGGGACGAAAAAAGGCATAGGGGGACTGGGAAAAGTTCTGAAACTAGACCCAAGGCCCACCTGTCTGTGGACTGAGGGGGGCTGGGCAGAGCTGAAATGAAGTCCTTATGAGAGCACTGTGATCATAACCTTCACAATCCACAACCCTTACAGCTGTCTCTTACTGGCAGGAGAACCTGTCTACACACACGCACTTCAGCGCACGTGGGTATGTACATACAACGGGGTCCAAAGTCTGCGATCACACTGAAGACAAAGTCTTGGGGGTTTTTTTTATTTTAACGTTAAATCAACGTTAAAGCAAAGTTCAAATTTGTTTTCAATGACATTAGTTCAACTTTCTCTTATTGTTATTCTCATTAATATAAATTGTCAAATTTATTAGAAAAATTTAAAATAGAAGCCATTTCAATGGTGCTCTCAGACTTTTGGACCTGACTACACATGCATGCAGACAACCACAAAGCACTCTCTACCAAATGTGTGTGTGTATGCGTACACATCTACACATTCACACAAGTGTCTACACACACACACACACAAGTGTCTACACACACTGCATATCATCAGGGGAATAAATACTATCACTCACTTGTGCAAGTATTCAAATTCACAGCTGGTATATCATGGAAAGTAATAGGCTATAGAGAAGGAGAAAGAGGTCTTTTATTTTTAGGTACCAGAACAACACTAACAAGCACCGTGCTCTTTAGTGTCCCCACTGCTCACACAAGCACACTACCCTAAAATAGCTAAAGCACATCCACTTATCCTGCGAAAGGATTTGAACCCCTAAATAAAAACGAGGGATGTTTACTCATCCGCATCTCACCCTCTGCTCTCTCCGACAGGGGGAAAACAGGCGCTAAGCCCCAATCAGGCTCAGAGAGGCTGAGAGTTTGTGAGTCAAGGCTCTGAATAGCAGAGAGGGTAAGATACGCCACCTGAGAATGCGCCCTACTTTGGTCTAATTAAAAGTTGGCCTGCGTGCAGAAAAAACTTATTAGCACTGTTGTGTGATAATCTAATTGGCGAAGTGGATGCACAGCGATGCACCTCTAACATTTTGTGGGATGGTTAAAGCAAGCGGAAAATTTAAGTATATGGACATTTTGTGCCATGTAGAGAGATGGATTACCTTTCACTTTGACGGATGGATGTGTTGCTTGTCACTCCTGAAAGAATGTTTTTGACACTGATATGAATTTACATATAAAAGTAATTATACAACAATAATGTGCATTGTTCGGAAATTAAAATATTTGTTTTTTTACCGTGAACAATAACAGTTTCGAAAAATAATAGCAATAAAAGTATTTGCGAAATGGTAGTTTATCATTTAAAAGTTTATAATAGTTTGTTTTTATATATGTATTATTATTATTATCTCTTTTCATTTTTCCTGCTCGTATAACAGTGAACATGATATATTTGAGGAATGATTCATCTTCAGGTCAGAGTATTTTTTTCTTTGCCATTGCTTTATTTTCCGTCCAGTTTGGAGGGGATTACCTGAGCTTTGGCCGCTCACTCAGCCATTGCACACCTTCCTCAGACTAACTGTGCCGAGACGTCTTGCGGCCAGGGCGTAAAGTATCTGTCATTTAGCAGCTAAACGTCCTTTAGCTTCCCCTGCTCCTCCTCCTTCAACTCTCTTTTTGGCCCCTACTCTAGTCTGATTTCCAACTTGTTAATAAGGGAGATTTCAGAATATCTCAAGTAGGGCTGCTCGATTATGACAAAAATCATAATCACGATTATTTTGGCCAGTATTGAGATCCCGATTATTTAACACGATTACTCTTTACCTTGTAAAATAACATAGACATTTTTTAAATCTTGCCTTTTAAATCGTGAATTCAACTGAAAAATAAATGTAAAGAAATAGCACAGCTGAACTACTGTAAAGGAAAGGGGTATGCTTTATTGACGGTTATATAAATATTAATATATATAACACAGTGGATTTATACCACAGGAAAAGAGAGGATCCATGCAAAATGGAATGCGGCACAATAATTGTTTTACCTCGATTATTTTGTTTTGGTAATTGTTGAAGGCCAAAATTGACGATTACGATTAATTTTCGATTAATTGCACAGCCCTAATCTCAAGGCGGTTGCTGGCTTCTTTAATAACCATTACATTACATTCTTCTGCCTGACGAAACTCTTCATTACTGTGAGAATAAAGAGGATGCTTCAAATTCCTCTCCAGAAACTGGAAAACGCCTGAAAGAACTGATCTCCACATTGTTTTTTTTTTATTACTCTTTGAAATGGATGGCGGGGATGTGAAGACCGTCTGCCTTTTTTCTCTCATGCGGTAACAACTCATCTTTCTCGCTGCAGTCCAGCACTGTCTTGTAAAGGCAGCCTGAAGCTCCAAATCAGGCCTAAATATGGTTTACGTTCCTCAGATTAGGACTAGTTTAAGAACAAACCAAATCATTATTAAACCGATCATGTGTCAAGAAGGGATGAAATGATAAAGCCCTCAAAGGCAAACTCTTGTTTAATTAGAAATTGAACCTTTTACAATCTTATCCTGTAAATAATTTGGCCAGCTGGCTTTCGGATCACTGCCGGATGTCCAGGTTTCCTGAACGTGTTGTGAAAACTCTTTAGTTACGTAATTCTATATCAAGCACTTCAAATACGCTATAACTTTGTTTATAGTGAGGCGTGAACTATTTGTAGTGTAGATTATATTTCATCACTGCATGGTAAATTACTAAATAGACCAAAAACCCGACGGCATGCGGGTGCCTCCTGCCTCATTGCTCCACCTCTATTTATTGCTTGTGCAAAGGGCACATTCGACGTCTCGTGTTGCCTCCCAGACAGAAAGGAGGAACATCATAAAACAGTAGAGAGAGTCGGTCTCACCCACCTGTTGTCGCAGAGACGGGATGCCGTGGTGAGGCTGTGGCATGGGGTCTATAAAACCACCTGCAATGGAGACATTAAACAGGAATATGGAAACTTCATCCTCCATGTCTTGGTTGAGTGGAACTCTCCTCACTGTGATAATGATAAAGTGCAAAAGTAGACGTTTTGAAGAATGTTGGTAGTTAAACAACATTGGACCCCATTGATTTGTATGGACAAAAAAACACTGAGATATTTCTCAGTGAAAAAAAAGTCATATAAAAGTTATGAATAAATGTTTTTTCCTCATTCTTCCCATTTCTTAAGGCGTCTGTTTGACATTGATTGTTTTTTATTGGACACTCTTGAAACTCTAAACGGTCGCCAGCGGACCCCTGTCGTGAGGTGAGTCATCCTGGCATTGACTGTAGGACGGGAACATATGACAGGAAAACTTGGACTGCACTTGACTCTCTGTACATTGGGTGATGTGACTGTCCACTGTTGGAACAATGGCAGGATTACACCAGAGCACTATTTAAAGACCAAAGCGTCCGTGCCGAAGAATGCAGGGGTTGACTCTATCACAATGGAACGACTATGATCTCCACCAACTGCCAGGGATGCCTCCAGGGCTCCCACCACACTAAACCCACAGAAAAGTGTTGGCAAAACAGTTTAGGCAAAATCAAGGTCCCGAGTCGAGCTTTAAATGTTACTTGATATACTGTATGTATGTGTGTGTGTGTGTGTGTTTGTAGACTGTTGTTCTGATTTTCATATTCTGTACTATGTTTTTTTTTTTAAACACATGTTGTGTGTGTGCATGTGTGTGTGTGTCTGTGAGAGAGAGAGAGAGAGAGAGAGAGAGAGAGAGAGAGAGAGAGAGAGAGAGAGAGAGAGAGAGAGAGAGAGAGAGAGAGAGAGAGAGAGAGAGAGAGAGAGAGAGAGAGAGAGAGAGAGAGAGAGAGAGAGAGAGAGAGAGAGAGAGAGAGAGAGAGAGAGAGAGTTGGAGTTGAGGAGGAAACCTGAGATGCACATAAATTAATCTCAAAGAAACTTTGGCAAACATTCAAACGAAACGCTCCCTTATTTATTATGACAGAGAGATTGACCCATTAAGAAAGCCATAACTTCAGCCCGTCATGTCGCTGGCATGTTTTTAATGGCAAGCCTGCATCTCTCTCCCAGTGTCATGACAAATATCGATTGCTGGATGAAACCTCGTCCAAACAACAAGCAAAGAGGAGCCAGCCACTCGTGCTGCATTGTTTCAAAGCTATCCATGGTGCTTATTTTTAGCTGCTTATACAAACTATTCCACAGGTCCTCAAATGGTCATTCTTGCAAGCTCCAACATTTTCATTGTGACAGTGGGATGTCTAAACTTTCCTGCCACATCTCATTTGTATTTTTTCCTTCTCTGTTTTTATCATGTAATATGTACTAAAATGTATTTATTCAGAGGTTTAGAGTTTGAAGTTCATTCTAAATGTGATCTCAATATGTTATGCTCACAAATTAAGATGAAATAACAATAATGATTTATCATTTTGTAGTAAAAAAACTGCGCTTATAGTAAAACTGAGTTAAATGGAGAGAGTTGATAAAGGCACATAATCTGACTGTCTAACGCTATTGTTGTTTGTCTATACAGTATAAACATAAGCCTTCCCGAGTAAACTATCACCCTGCCTGCTATAATTTATTATAGCGATTGAGATGAAGTGGAGCATTCAATGAATCATAAAAGATGGAATATCACTTCAAATCCGTATTGATTCTGCTTATAGAAACAAGGTGTTGTGTGGGTGTTGAGTCTGGCTCTGAAAAACTACACTGCGTTAGGAGGTATCGCTTACAGTGGCTCAAAAAGAAACATCTGGAACAGGCACGACTCCAGAGAACACAAACCCTGCTGAGACGGAGGAGAAATCATGGAGACCTGGCAACCCACACAATTACACTCCTCCTCCCACTACATGTACATAAACATTCAAAAAGCTTTACCGTAATTTTGTTTTCTCTTCAGAATTTGCTGTGATTACCAGTCAACAGGTATTTCGTTCCAAGTCATTGACTAATAAACTTTAAATATTAGATTTGAGCAAGTACACATCTGTTCTGAGTTTGATTCTACAGATATGTCTGCAGGGTGCAGTTAATATAAAAGCCCACACTAATGTGGATAATGTCATTTTGCTACCAAGTGTGTCTTACAGAGACACGGAAAAACTAAGGAAATGAAAAATGATAGTAGCAACTTATTAAGATTGGCAGATATTTACAAAAATGTATTTACAAAATGAAGCTGCACCTTATTCTTGTTCTTTAAAGTGTTGAACGTTAATGATAAATGGAGAATGATGAATGTTTAGCCACTGGATTACTATCAACTTTATTAGGAGGCAGAATTACTAGGTAGTCATAAACACTCTTCTTCTGGCCGATAGCCCCGTGCTCTTGTTCTGCTCACCATCCTCACAGAGAATCTTCCATTCTCATTAAACTCACCCGGGGTACACGGTGTAACTAAAATTTGGCTTGACAGTGGCAATGGTGTCATTTTGTAAAGCATCAAGGCAGCGTGTGGTGATTCTATGTGAAAGTTGTAGCTGTAGTTCCTAGAAGGCAGCGTGTTGATTCAAGGATAGAACGGGGTCAGTATCACTATGTTTGGCACTGATGAGAACAAAGGGAAGCTTATGTAATGCAAATTGCAAACATATTCAACTCCACCTGAGCCCGAAACGATTCAGCTCAAAATAAACCCACGCTTGGAGAAGGGAAAGAATGAGGGATCTATTAAAGAACAGCTAAGAGCAGAAGAGAGAGGAAACATTGAGGAGGAAAACAGTAGGACTCTTGGAACAGCTTCTATAACTCTGATATGGTGGGTTGTTGATTGACCACAGAAATCTGGCTGTGAACCGCCACTGTGTGTTTTTGTTCCTTTTCTCTTTTTCACATCTTTCGCCTGAAACATCAGCACTTTTCCCAAAATGACATCTGAGGGAAGTTCTTACACATACTGAAATCCCAGAGGTACACTGGAGAGTCTATTTTGTGAGCAATGTTACGTTTCACTCTTATTAAAGTGAAAGTGACACCTCGTTCAATGGAAAAGACAAAAAAAGAAAGCGAGCGATAGAGAGAGAAAGAGTTTTAAAGGTCCAATGTGTATTTTTTTTGGAGGATCTATTGACAGAAATGCAATATAAAATACATAACTATGTCCTCAGAGGTGTATAAAAACCTTACATCATGAAGCGTTATGTTTTGATTACCTTAGAAGGTCTATTTTCTAGTTTTCTATCTACATACAATGGACCCCTTGCAGGGAATTCGCCATGTTGTTTCTACAGTAGCCCTAAACAGACAAACTGCGTTTCATAAAGAAGTTATCTCCTTCGGCAAAGAAGCAAAAACCTGACGACATTTTAGGGGTGAGTCGCTCATTGCAATTCGCATCCTCACCAATAGATCCGACTAAATTTGATACACCGGACCTTTAAGAACAACTTGTTTTCGAGGGAAACTGATAACAGACTATGGTGTCTTGGTTCAAGACTAATAATAATGTATGTACATGCGGAAATAGAACTTTTATTATCTGCTATTGCCGAGCTGTCAATCTGAACAAAACTGAAAATGTAAAAGTTAAAAGTGAACTTGTATTCCCTTTAGGGCAGTAATGTTTACAAACACGCACAAAAATAAGATTTACAGTAAAAAGTGCCCAATGCATGAAACTGAAACTTTTAATTTCTAAACACGATGCCATTGAACAAATAATCCCAGACAATACAACCATGTACAAGCACCTCTGCATGAGAAAACGAAAATGTTTCCTGGCAAGACACGAAGGCTAATTTGAAATGACGAAGTCTTCTGGTCTGCAGAGCACAGGCTGTGGGCTAAGATTACAGACATCTCAAGTTTAAAAATGCCACAGCACTCTCTCGCTCAGCCGGCAAACTGCCTTCACTGCACTTTTGCAGACGCTCTACAAATTAATTGCGTATGAGCGTTTCTGATTGAGCCGTCTGGCAACTTCTGTCCACTAACAGACTGAGGAACGATCTGAAAAAAAGCTGGCATCTTTCAGCAGCAAATTTATGGATGAAATGTTCTGCTCTTTTCATGTTTTCTATGCTCAATTTTGACCAGTTTACTTTGGCAGCGTTTGGCGAGGAACACGGCTGCACAAGATGTTGCGGTGTGAATGACAACTGATGAAATCATCTTGTAACATACAGTTAGCGATTTCACGGTCGGCATATCAGATTGATATAAAAGATATGATTTATAGAGACATACTTTTTTGGGGCTTCTCATCTTTTTTGATATGCTTAACCAGCTCACACTTGCTGTAGCCTATACAAAAAAAGTAAACAGACACTCTCCTTTTTAAAACTGTGAGACTTCAAGGATGTAAAGGTTAAACTGCAGAATCTGGGATTATATGGAAAATTATAAAAAGCAGGCTGTTAAATATTCCCTGGCCATGAAGTTCAGCCACGGCATCACTCCTTTTCCCTTTCCGCACAATCAACACATTTTGTAACTTCCCTAAAGCTGTCAGAGCAGTTAAGAAAAGTGAGGAGCACTCAGAAGAAAAGTGGAGGAGGAACGAGGGGACGATCAACAGCTACTGAAGCTTAAAACGAGAGGAGAAGAGACTGCCAGTGCCTCTCTGACCTCCACGGTTTGATTTGGCAGAGACAGTGGATAATGGGTAAAGATCAAGCATGTAGAAGAGGGTCAAAGTGAAGCGGGAAGAAACAAAGAAAATGGAGATGAGAGAAAGTTGGTGAGAGTGAGAATAAGGTATCCTTCTCATGTTTTCTGGCCTCCTGCCCTGCTGGTATCTCTCTCCGCAGTGTCTGATCTCTCCTTCACGCCACAGACAGCTGGAGTTGTCAACACTCGACTGGGCCCAAAGCTCTTTTACCCACAAGCCCAGCCTCTGTTTATGCAGTCAAAGCAGCCGCCTGTCACAATACACACATCTCCTACTGATGTAAAGCCTTGTGTATCTTGATGTAACTCTTTGGGTCTGTACGCCCCCCCTATAACGTGAGGTATCATTTACTCTTCAAGCTTGAAGCTTTTCAGCATCTTTGTAATATGTTTGGCTATTAGCCCCGAGTTAATGAATTTAAAGCAGGTTGTTTAACATATATTCTTGTGTTGGGTAGATGATATTACTGCAATGCTAAATGTCACCTGTGGAGGTTTTGAAGTGAATGCAGTGCATATTAACGCTATAGAGAAAGAGACTATCACTGTGAGGCGGAGGAAACAGTTTGATGCCAAAAACAATAACATTAACATTTCTCAATCCGAGCTAGCGCTTTCCTGTCAGAGTTCTGCATCCACCAATGTCTTGATACTAGTTAGGGGTTAAAGTTCCTACAAATCACACTGTGTGGGAACACACTTCATATACTTTCTTAATAGGTTCCAGAAAACAAAATGACTGGTAATCAAATGTACTTCCTTGAAACGTGTCCCGTGTACCTTTTACTGCAGACGGGAATAAACTGGAGAATAACAAAAATGACAGATAAGAGAAGGTTATTTCCAGCCACATTTTAAATTTAATTAAAAATGAATGCCTGAAGTTTGATAAAAGTACACGCTGTGTTGCCACAGAGTACAAGAAGATATAGAAGGAAAGAGTGGAGGACAGCACATTCCTGGGAAGTAAGTTGGACTAGCTGGCAGAGAGGCGGTTCAGAAAAGCTGAGAGTGATGAATACCATAGGCCTATAAAACGGGACTAGACAGACAGAATCCTTGCGACGGTTCACCGAAACCTTCAAGGCTACCACGACATCAAAGGCAGACATACCAAAAAATAAAAATTTGACATGGCCTCATAAACTAGGGATGCTCTAAACCTGGCTAAACGTTGGGAAAACGGCATCCCAGACAAACAGATCTCCAAAACCACAAGAGTTGTGTTCCAAACCAGGAAGAGATCTAAATCGGGTCGAAGCTTCCAAAACTAGAAGACTAAAAACTGGAGAGCACAGTGTTGTTTTTGCCTAACTGGCGAACGTCATTGGGAATCTTATGAACATTTTATTGTTTTATTTATTGTTTTAAATGTTATTACAGTAAAAAATGTACAGTCTTCAAAACTGTTACCTTGCCTCAATTATTTAGGTGTGATTTCATGGAAACCGTCTGTATGATGTCATTTGACCTCAACCCATTTAAAGTAACCTGCAATTGTATGTTTCAAACAGAGATGGTGATAAAGAGACAAAAGTTTTGGATTTCAGGTTTAAAATCGTAGTTTATAATAAATCTCACAAACATTAACGTGTGAGGTAGGGCTTTCAAATAAAGACAATGTAGCTGAGCATTTTTAAGGTATATATATATATGTATGCAAGACCAACACAATCTCACGGCAATTTGTATTTTACAAGGTGGCTAATTCATATAAATTCGTACTCATTCGTACATTGTAAGATTTGCTTTTGAGCAAGTGATGTTCGATTTAGGGGTGGGGTTGGGGGAGGGGCTTCAGAGTTCTTAATCATAGTACGTTTTTATACAATTCACATCGTACGACTTCATCCGAATTTAGCTACCTCTTAAAATAATTACAATTTACCGTGAGAAACTGGCAAGACCATTATGGAAAATGCATATAATTTTTTTTACTTACGCATGACATATATTTCCTAAACCTTGTATTTCTACTTGACTGATCCTGACAGCTTTGAATGTAATCACTTGTGATATACTTCCATTTCCAACATTTCGTTCCTGCATTACCTATACTCAAGTCATCATAGGGACACAATAAATAATAAATGATGCTGAAATTTCTGATGGAATTCCCATTTGCTGGGTGGACGTTTTTCCAGCACTAAGGATTACGGTTCATTTCATGTGGTGTCCTTTTCAACAGTATCCGCTTGTCTGGCGGCACAGAGATTTCTCACAATCACCAATGGCACCACAAATTAAACCAAGCGCACAAGACTTCGACATGTTTTTAGATATGATTCCGACATTTCTAGATATGATATTATAACATTTCCAGGGTGTTGTAAATAAAGCCACTTTCTATAGGTCACTCCTGCAAAATGTCTGCTTTAGACTCATCTTTAATAGCTTCCCGCCCTTCATACTTGAGTTTGATCCTGAACTAAATTCATACTTTGGTGTTTCAGAGTAGATGAAGCACCAGTCTCTCCTCCGTGTGAGCATTCTAATTAAGAAATGTGGAATTCTTTAGTCTAACTATTAGTCACAAGTAAAGGCTTACAAAGCTTGCAGAAAATTAACCATAAGTCATTTTACATTCTTTTAAGGAAGCACTCATTTTTACACTCTTAGCATACCACATGTGACATTTTGAAGAATCTTGAAAAATGATCGAACCTAACTACTGTGTTCATTACTTCTTTTGGAAGCACTTTCATTCCCACAGTATACGTTTGGATTCTTACAGTATTTGATCGAATTCATACTAGAAAACAAACTCACAACCTTGCCATTGCTAGTGCTCTACTAGCTAGCTACAGGAACGCTTTTATCTTGCCATCGGTGCAAAGATAGCATACAGTATTTTCAAGCCCTCATGGATGAGTCAGGTGTCAGGATGATTCCAGCCCTCATTACCCAACATTCTTAGTGGCGGGATGGCTGGCAGGGCTTGCTGAGCAGCAGGGGCGACAATGATTGATTGAAGTATGATTGATGACTACAGCTGACCGTTTATCTCAGATTTCAATTGTTGTGGTTCAGGCTCTTCACACCTTGTAAAGCACTTTAAGAGGAGTGTGTTGCTTGAAAGACGGGAGAGCAAAGAAAATGGAGGAAGGCAGTGTGTCCAACAAATGCCAGTCTAGCCCCCCATGTCATCAGCATGTTGCCATGGCGCTATAACTGTCCGGCCTGTTTCTCAGGTCAGCAGGGGTACTCGCTGTGTCTCGACTGAGATGAAGTGGAACAACAAATCAGACAGAAACGAATGTGTAAAAGAAAAGAAAAACAAAGGCTAAAGAGAAACAAAAGCATTTGAGGACAAAACCAGACATCCAATCAACTAATGTTTGACTTTAACTTTAATTGGTTGGATCACTGCAATCGTCTTAAGCAACTTTCAATGTCTTGAATTGTGTCATATATTCAAATGAACAGATTATGTTTTATATTTTTTATAATCCAAATACTTGTCATCAACCAACTTCACTGTTTAGCCAATTGACAGTTGCCAATTTCTCAATGCAGAAAACATTTGATCGATTGGCTTCTTCTCTGGATGAGATTGTGCTGAGGCAACTGATTCAGGCCTCCATCCTTCAGCAATCAACCCCTGAGATAGGGGTCAGAGGTCATACAGCACCCAACAACACAACCTAGCCATCCACAATCTGAGGGATCTGCAAATCCATGCCACAAAACCGGGGTCATCAGGCCTGGGGTAATATCAAAATTCAAGATTTAAAAAGCTTTACATTACCCACAGAATGCATTTGTGTGTATGTGTAAAATCTACTTTGTGTATGTGAAACACAAAACATATTTAATTTTTTTGCAAATAAAAATGTGACTTTGAGGGATAGACATACAATATATTCAATGGGATATACTGTACAATGTTGTAAATCTTGGTGATGCGTCATTGAAAATAGGTCTTAAATAAGATAAAAAAATAGAAGAGAAAATTATTCAACATGCTGAATGACCGGCCCTTTGAGTTTTCATTTGCAAACAATTAAACAGAGCATCTATAAAAATGAAAAATTACATAGGCATTCAATTGCATACAAGAAAAGGGATCCAATTACAACATGCAATATGCCTTTAATTTGGAATTCAATGTTTAATACATTATTTTTGCTTTGTAAAGGAAAACAAACAGGGATGTGCAATGAGAACAAACTTAATTACGAGCCGAAGACTGGGTGAGGGTGAATTTTGGCCTTAAAATCAGTAAAGAGCCATTCATCTGCAACATAAGCATAGTAAGACGAGGCCAGAAATATCAGAGACGTCCTCCTCCTTACAAATACCCCTCACTGTCCAGATAACTCTGTCAAGATACACAAGGTGATTTCAAAGGTCTGACTCATGCCGCAAGAATGTGAAACAATAAGAACAAATAATGACAATAATGAAATTTCTTCTCTTGTCAGGGACTTATTCATCACATCACAGAATGGACAAAAAAGTCCCACAGGGGGTGACTGTGGTCTAAGCCAAAACCTTTCACCCTCATCCAGACATGCAATATGAAGTCATTTTTTACACAAATGGACCTTAAAGAGAGAGTTCATACCAATTGTAACTTGATAAAGCTGTTTTTGGCCAAGCAACTACACCTTTGAGAAGGTAATAATTCTAAACGCCTGCGGCAAATCACTGCTGCATAAAGACACCTGTGATATTAGGAACACACAAATGGATGGCATTTTGTCCTAAGAGCCACACACACTGTTAAAACGTTTGGTATGTAAAACACTGAATTACATGTGTCATTTCTCCAAGTTCTAAGCAGAACTTGTTCCTGTAAGCTTAGTAACGTTTTGTGACAATGTACATTAAGATATTGTCACACACATGGAGTAGACTAAATACCCTGCAAAGTAGCCTTGAGCATCGTATTGACATCCACCAATCAGAGAGAAGCTGTGCTCGCCAAAGTTCTCTCTGCAGGATCTAAGTCCACTTAGGGACCAGCAGATGTGGCTTTGAACTCCGCAGTGGTGCCCTTTATTTACAGACTATCCAATTCAGGAGTATTGTATGATAGATGATTAATGACAGATTAATAGCAGAGCATGACAAAATACATTCTCAGTGAGGATTATTGTTAATAGATGATGTTTTCATCAAGCAGTCGGGTTAAAAGATAACCTGATTTTGATTTTGTTAAAACTAGTTCTGACTGATGAAACTGATTGAACTAAAGTCAGTACAAATGTCAACATCTTGTTTAGCACAAGAACTTGTTTAAATATAACACTTGCCATTCTCAGATGATCCCGCTTAAAAACATACCATTGGAGTTAAAAGTCCATGAAAACTTACTCCTGAATTCAGGAGTAAAGTTTGTACTCCAGCTTTGGAAAACCCCTCTTATGTTTGGCTACATTTGGTACATGCCAGGGATGGTTGCTTGCCACGCGGGAGAGCGAAGTGCCATCGAGACCCTTTGGAAACATTTTATTTTAAGCAAAGGTCAGCTTCTGCCACCAAAGTAAATTATGATAACGCTTAAGCTTGGCCCATTAGGCACTTATTCAGAAGTATGTAGCACTCAACAAATCACGAACGGTCAGAAAAGGATTTATGACGCACGTCACCGTCCATGCATTACAGCAATAAAATTGCAATGCTTTTGCCGTGCATTAAATGGCAACGGTGTGACTTTGGTATTTTTAGATCTTTGAAGGTTGCCTAGTATAGTGATGATAATTGATTGAGTGAACTTTAATGAAATGTGTTAAATTAAAGACAAAAACCTATACAGTATATTTTTCATAGGAGAGTCAATTTTAGAAGATATGACTCCCAAAGCGTAAGGGTAACATGGGTAATTGAAACTCAGTGGGTCCATAAAATTTTTGAATCATCATCAACAAAGTTAAACTATATACGACCGTACAGGGGAAAGTTAATATCTTCAGTTCAGCAACATTGCTTATTTGTCTGTTAAACATTAAAACACAAAAACGTCAAGTAAACCAAGTGGAGTATTCTATAGGCTTGCAGTGTTTCCAACTTCTGTGGCAGCATGATATACTGATATGAATAAGCAAGTCTATGTTTAAACTTAGACAGGAACATGCTACTAAGCGTAATGCATTCTGCCAACAAGCTTGTATCTTTAGTGAGCAGCACTGTGCCAAGAAAAACATCTCGGGTTCTGATATTTTTAGTGGCTTTGTGGATCTTCATGCTGGACCTGTGCATCTTATGTCTTAGAGGTTGACCGAGATGAACAGATCATAAGGAAAACTTCCACCGATTTTACTGTATTGTTTGTTTTCTTCTACTCCAAATAAAAGACAGAGAAACAAGCATGGCATTTAACTTATAAATCCTCTTTAAAATAAATCATTAAATAAACTTAGGAAACTGACAAAACAGTGCTGGTAAAAGTATCCATACACTTCAGCAATGTTATTAAAATATCCTTCCACAATTAGGCAAAGCTGAAAACAATTCAACTAAAGCACATACAGTAAGTGGGTCAGCTGCTTCAAACGCATTGTGGTAGTTTGTGAGTGAAACATCATACCAACAATGACCAGGCTCAGAGGAGCAGGCCATGCTAGATTAAAGTCTGAATGATGCTTAACCCTGGCCTCTGCTGAAATGGACGCGACTTCAGCTTTCCGTCGCGCACACACAATACACACACACACAAAAGCGCAAAGGCTTTGATCCGCAGTAAAGTGGCTTTGATGGCTGAGGTACAGGAGTCTTGTGAAATCATCACAACCTCATCTAATCTTAGTGACCGATGCGTATTTGTACTAAGAGTCTCAGAGTCCGAGTGCCTTAGTCTAAGACACTATACATACGGGCCCTTGGCCAAATTATGGTTTGGTGAATTTGGATTATTGTATATTACTGCATGGTGATGAGATTTGTGTGCTGCTGTACATGTGTACAGTTTGTGTTCTTGCAGTGCATTTAACAATAAATAGTGCTTGCATGTGTATGCATTGGTGTGCACAGGCATGTGTAGGCTCTTTTCAGATCATTATATGTATATAAAAACATAAAAATATCCTATTTTGTCACAAATTGGAAAAGCCAAAATAGCCCCAGATCATATAAAATAACACTTTTTATTACATATTTTTTACATAATGTTTTGGGCATTGCACTACAGATCTAACCTAATAGATGATAACCGAACAGTGGTGGCAGCCATTGACTTCTATTGTATGGACACAAAACCAATGCAAGTGAATGGCTGCCATTGCTGTTCGGTCAACAACATTTTTCAAAATATCTTATTTTGTGTTCTGCGGAAAAAAGAAACTCACACAGGTTTGACATGACAAGAGGGCGAGTAAATGATGACAGAATTTTCATTTTTGAAAACTATCACTTTAAGTTTATCTTTAACTTTTATCCAAAGGTATGCGCACTCTTAAATATAAAGGTGCTTCACAACGTCATAAAATAAAGTTTACCAGCTAAGAACCAATGACAGGGAGCATCTTTAGATATTCCCTTTTCTTTGCTTCTCTTCTTTTCTCGTTTCATTTCTTTAAGTGTTTCAAATCTGAAACAATAAAGGTATGAACAGCCTCTCGACTTCTAGGGCATTTGACAAAACACAAATATTCTACACAGAATAATCTGATGCTTTCAGAATGACACACAAATCACTGATGTGTCATTATGTGAGACTGAAGATTGATCTCTCTTTCTCTATGTCTCTCTCTCTCTCTCTCCATGTGTGTGTGTTAATCCCCTTTATCCTCGCATCAAGCCAGGGCGTGTCTCCCTGTCTCCAGTAATAGGCAGCAATGAGAAGCTTGAGTAAACACAATCAATGAGAAACAGTACAGCACACACAGGCAAGATACACACTCTGACAAAGATGAACACACACATGAACACACAGCACACTTTCCCTCCTGCCACCCACTGCACTGTCCACAGTCACTTCCACAGCCATATTGGACGTATCGATCGGCAAAAACGCCCAAGCCCGGAGAAATGATTGTAGTTGCGATCATCAATTTGAAGGTAGACTTGAAATAAAAACTGCACCTGTCTCTCTCTTTCACCCATTCCTTTATGCTTTTAGATTACAATCTCTTCATCCATTATTGATGAATTTAAACTAGTGGCATGCTGAACGTGCTGCATGGGAGATTTGGGGCTAATCCAGCAAAAAACAGACACAGGCACATAATGAAGAAAAAAGGCACAAATGTCAACAGTTTTACGTAGGGACTGGATTAAGCAAGCCCACACTAAAACAGTGTCTTTCTAGCCTTTCATACACAAACACTCTATGTCTCACCCAAGGATTAGCACACGGCCTAACAGCAAATCTGATCTGATTTGCTTGTCCCAAAGTACCCACACAAGGATGAACATAACATGATAATGCATTTATATTGTATACATTTCAGCATTAAATTTACAAGAAAATTGTATCAAATTAAAAACAACCAAGATTGGATTTTCAGTATTTATAACACGACCTTTCTCTAGCTCTTTTCGCTGTGTGCCTGCCTCCGTCACAGTGGACCAATTAAGTGCTAAGCTGACTCTAGTGGAGGTTGGTGAAACACCTGAGCAGCAGTTGTCAATGCTTCACTAGCCATCTGATCTCTTCAGCTGATGACCGGGCGCTGGCGTCCATCATGTTTGTCTCATTACCTCCATTTCATTCTTGGACAATTTTCCCTCCGGCAGCCCAGGGGCATCACCGCAGTTAACCACTCCTGTCAGCGATCAGAGAGCTCGCTCCAGCTGTTTATTGGCACCACTGCATCTGTAATTAAGCTATGCACCCACGTTTATATTTTCTAGACATACTTGAAAATATATTCTAGACATACGTGTATGTAGACTACAATGGTATGTCATTAATGTATATATTGTAGATTCTCTTAGAATAATCAGGCATCACCCACTGCATTAAGCTGGAGAATCATTTAACATTCAAAGTCAACCACATTACATCAGAAGGAGTTTCTGCTACCATAGTAAATGAACCAGAGTATATGGGCCAGTGGCAAAATGTAAGCGTTTTTTAAATATATACCACAGCTTCATTGAGGTCAGTTTGTATGTGTGAGCATGTAGGTACAGACTTCTACTGCTTGCCATATTTGTCCATCATAGGCTATGACAGTAAATGTTAACCACACTGTGTCTCTGATAGCATCATATGCTTTCTAGAATCTGAGTGATGTTTCACAGAAGCTATTTAAAAAAGAACTTTTAGATATTTCGCTAACTGTCAGCAAAACAGCCATCAGTCTCATCAAGAGCTCTTGTGACTATTAGCTAGGCTTACAAATCAATTTGCCAAGTAGAAATAAACAGATTCTGAGACTTTCACTCCCTGCCGGTGGCTCCCACGTCTGCACTTTTCCATCCCTCCCGTCCTGAACCATCTTACTTTAACAAAAGTAGTCATCGTAAATAAATAAACAAATAAGTAACACCCACAATAAAGTCTCTTTCTGATGTAATACTTCTGATCTAACATATTAGAAGCACATAGAATTATTTGTTTAATGGTTTCCAACCATTTTTTGGTGAATATATATATTTACAGTGACTCGCTGGGCATTATATTAAGCATATCTTTTTGCAACATTGTTATTATAACAAAGTTACATTAATAATATTTTAATATTACATTAATAATAAATACATCAATAATATGTCAAACTGTATATGACAATTCAGCAGTTCGCTGGTTATGTGTTGAATGCCATCGTAATGAAACATGCATACATTTCTTGTGTCCATAGCCTGACATACCAAGTCATATTTAATTGAGTCCTTATGTGAAAGGTAGTTCACCCTGAACTGAACAAAGCAAAAATAATTTGTTATACTGAAGCAATCAACCATGTCAGAGAGTCTACACTGTGATAGAAATAGATCTTTCACACATTCCGTCTTTACCCGATATTAGTCAAGGCATTGTTTTCAGGAACAATGCTGACGACCAAGACATTGTTATTTTAGTGAGTATTGTTGAATTCTTTTATTAGCAATAATCTGTCAGACTCAGAAGTGACTGAAATTGAGAGTGATTGGCAAGATTTCAATTACTAAAACCACAAAAGGAATAAAAAAATACAACAGTACACACCTAGACTTCTCATGAGGAAAGCCACACAAACTGCTTTAAAGCTAATTTTACACACATTTTGGATTTAATTTATTATCTTAGTTCAGATACTGATGGGAATTCTAGCGAATTCTATACCATTCCAGCGTCCTCACATCCTTTAATAATTGAAACATTCAGCATTTATACATGATCATTATTCCTTCTTTTTGCCGTAGAGAGGTGCATGAGTCTGTAAAGTCTTTGAACAGAGTTTTGCTCAGGTCATTTCAGACTGAACATCAGAGCCCTTTACGATATTCTTTCAAGTGTCCTTCTAAGATGCCAAAGATGACAACAGCGAATCGATAAGGAGCCAGAAATGAAAAGAAGCCGCCGGTCTGCCCCCGAGGCATGAAGATCTTCGAGCGACCCCTTTTTCTGAACTTTGGGCATTCCTTTGCAGTCTTTTCCAGCGTGAGAAAACGAGGCTCAGCTGCTGCAAGAGAAAGGTAAGAAGGGCGCGCGGACGCATCTCTCACCCAGAAGACAGTAGAGATGGACATTATAGGTCCTAAAGCAGATTTATAGTGCTGCTGCGCTTTCTCTCTCTGAAAGTGAGGGCGTGAGCAAAAAGCGTAAGAACGAATGGTTTCTTATGCCTTGGGTTGTAAAAATGATTTTTCTTATTCATTCTTATTGATTTGAGAAAAAAGTTAGACACTACAAATACTTTTAAATATTTTGTATGAAACAAATTTCAATGCCTTATTGCCTTTTGTAAACGGATGCTGAAGGATGTGGATGGATGGGAAAAAAACTGGATTGTGGTATTTGGTTTTTCATATTTCTATCATATGCGAGGTAATTGCAGTATATAATAACAGCTGTCTGCGTGCAGAATTATAGTTAAACATGCATGTCATTTTTAGGCTCACGGGCCTATTAAAGCTGTGACAGAGTGAGTGGGGTATTCCAGCACAAGAAGCCCGGGTGCGCGCAAGTCTGGGAATTCCCTCATGGCCGAGCGCATTAATTACTCGCTTAATGGGTGTATGACCCACAATGTAAAAAACGGATTAGACGCGTGAAACCTTCGTCCGGTCTGCTTTGCTCGCGTGAGATGTGGATGGAAATCAGTCCGATGCACGCGGATCTTTAAAGATAATTTGCATCCAAGCCAGCTGTTCACTTCATTTCTAGACCTAACCGGCAGTTAAACACACACACACTTAAACAGAACAGAAGAAACAGCCATATCTTATTACTTCTCTTATTCTAGTAATATAGTGTCCTGTCAAATATTAATAATAGCCTAATAATATTAATAATACTTTTAACATTACACATATAAGCCTGCTCATTATGTTGTCGCCACAAAAGCCTTCTCGGTTTTGGAAAAACCAACAAGCAAAGTCTACAGACTGTCTTGTTTGCTGTTTGTTCTATACTGCAATGGCACAAATGGGACAAATACAATAATGACATTGCTGTCTTATTTATTAACAAATTCTTATTTATTAACCAATGACTATAAAATTCTAAACATTTTTTACCGACTGTGGCTTAATAATGAGACTATAGAATTACTCTTCTAGCATTTGTTATACACAAAAACGGATAAAAAAAATATATATACGGAGGAAATTAAACTTTAAGATGATCGTAACGAAAAAGGTTAAAAACTTGGAAAGGTTTATTTTTTCATTTAATCATATCAATTTGTATTTAGCCGCCTTTGTAACAGCATTAGATAGTCAGATCACCTAATTATAGCCTAGTGACCAATTTAAAAATGTTTATTGGCAGCTAGTTAATACGTTAAAAATTAATAAAGTAAAATTATTCATAAAATGTTCTCCGGGGGACATTTATTAGTTGAATTGACATTACGTGTTTAATTGGTAAAATGTATTATAGCCTAACTCAGAGACCAGACTAACTCAGTTTAGCATTAGTTCACCCATTTCACACACTACGTGTCATTTGTGCATACAAACACACCCACTGTGGCACGCATGCACACGCACGCGCTTATACACAAACTCACGCACGCCCACGCGCTGACAGTCAGAGCCAGTCAGAGGGAGAAATGCACCACTCTCTGCGTCTTTGTGCGGAAAAAGTTGTAGTCGTGGAGCTTCTGCAGACAATGAGCTACTAAAGCAATTTACTAGTTTGTAGCTCATGACATTTTAATCTGAAGGTAACACAGGACCATTTTCGAGTTTCTGCAATAACCCAGAGACATCCCCAAACATTTTCATTGAGGTGGAAGAGGTTACGTTCTTTTTGGAACTGGTAGCAACAGTTTATCCAACCGGACTTCAGCAAGGGCTAAAATAAGCTTGTTCGGAGGTGTGGAATTTATCTTTTTGCAAAGAAAATCAAGACGGGCACGGCTGCAAAACACCGCTTTTCAACAACCACTGGTAAGTTCACATGACACCCTATCTTGAATGTGAGATAATGCAAGTGAAGGAATTCGTTCCACTTCAGGGTTGCAAGCCATGGTTGAACTTCAGCTTTAGTGTTGTTAGATGGAGAGGCATGATAAGTGATGTGCAGGTCTCACCTTGGTTTCGCTGTTGTAAATGATATATTGTTAACACTGAGAGGCAAACGGGATAAAAACAACTTCATAATTTGAGCGTGTAATTAACATTAACACGTGTATGACTGGCTAACATCAGCAGCAATATATCATGTTAACGAAATTTGCTACAAATACTCACAGAAACAGACTTAACTGTTACATTTCTGTATTAACATTTATATATATAAATATAGGTGAAATTAAATTACTGAAAAATCCTATACAATACAATGCACGTATATCGTCTAAGAATGTTTAGTAAAATAAACGCTTGTCCTTGGTATGGTAACTATATCTGTAAACCATTACATAATAGGCTATTCATTTATCCACGTTTATTTAAATGTAATTTAAACGCACCCATACAACGCAAAATAATAAACGAATAAATAAAATCGATTAATTTATGTCTTAAATGGTATTAGAATTATCTTTTAAATTAATATATCAATAAGCGATGATTGTGACAACACTACATGACAAATTGAATAAAAGAAAATAAGCTAAATATGACTCAATAATTATTAAAATTGTGTTTCAATAATTAATGATTTTATTAATTGTATTATGTCGGTGAAGTTCAGTTGTAAAACTTGTAAATAAACAAAACTAAATTAAATCAAAACTACATTACAAAATGCTGCATACATGTTAAGTAATTTCATATTTTCCTTCTTTCATTTTATTAGCTATTTCAACTTGCTCTAAGGGAGTATTAATTTTACTCTTGAAAATATTGTTTATTTTGTCACATCATAGGTACTGTAATATATTTTTGCATCACTTTCCTGCTTGAATTATAATTCAAAACGGTCAAATTAAAAAATATATTGAAAATGACTCAAAGTAATTTAATTAATGTATTATATTTCTACTACATGCATAATGTACTATATTAAATATATTCAATATGATATATGATATATTTAAAAAACTGTTTACAGGCAGAAAATTTTTTGAACGAGAGAAAATCAGTCGCCCATGTCACATGCTATTTTGAGAGGCAACTAAATATAATCATTTTTTCAAAATAACGATGTAAGATTGCGTTGTTTGTACTAGAATCTCAAAATATTATTTGATTTAATGACTTTAGTCTAAGTCAAGCGAATTGAATATTACTGGGTAGACATGTACAAAGAAACGCAAACAAATTTAATTTCCAGTATTTCAAGCCTTGACTAAAGGCCCAGATGCGAGGCAGGTGATATAAGGGGAGGGCTGAAGTAAAGCGTTGCATTCGGAAAGAGAAAAATGGAGAGGGAAAACGGTTAACAGCAGGATTGCATGCAAATTTCCGTCGAAAATTATCATAAGCAAACAGCTGAAGCCTGGGCTAATAAAGGCCCATCTGTGTTACTTCATATCGGGTTAGTATAGAGCTGCGATAATGAATTTTGTAATATCCAAGCGACAGACATCTCAATCAGACACTAATCCCTTGATTTTACAGCGGAATCACTCAATTTCTAGCGCTCACACTGCTCTCTCTTTCTCCCACTGACACACACACATCCTCTTTGTGCGTTGTTTTCATGTGCGTTTCGAGACGCGGGTCTTAATTAGGTGGGACTAGAGCGAGCGCTAAGGGATTTCAAAACAAATGATGAGGAATGTGCACATCCTATTACAGACAGGAACTATCCAATATATAACAATAGATTTGAAATATATCAGTATTGAGTGGGCCATCTGGCCATTATGAGAACCTATAGATGGATGTTTGAAGTGATGGACGCTTAAAAGTGAAACTACTTTTTTACAAAGTTTTCTCACAAAAATAAGTATTTTTGACATTACATAAATGTTTTATGGATATTTTTTTCTTTTTTCCACAGGTCCTCAACCTATAATCTATTAAATGGACTCCCACTGCCGCAAACTTGCATCAACCTGTGCTCAATTAGGTAAGATCATCTTGGTGAATGACAAGTGATCCCCTCCTTGAGAAGGTCTGGTTTTATTACTTTTTAGTTAAATCAACCGTCAATCTTAACGAATTTTCGTTTATAAGGTCTGGTCTGTTTAAAATATTTTTTCATCCCCCTCGAACTCATTTAATCACATTATAAACTAGTACTTGCGATTAATAGAAATAATAGATAGGGTAAAGTAAAGCTTGAGCAAAAGACCTTTGGTGTTTGACTTAAAGAGAATGCCGTATGGTTTATAGTCGAAGGTGGACATCTGGTGGTAGGACATGATCATACGCAAGTAAATGGACGCGTCTCCCTTCTACCGCCTATCTGCTCCTCACAGGGACTTAGTTTTTATAGTCTATGTGATCAGTCTAACCCTTGGAACAGGTTTATGATCTCTAAAATAAACTGCATTTGGTCAAACAACATGCTTTTCAGATTTTAGAGAGCTTGTCGATTATGGTATTTGCAGTGATCACGTGGGGCCAGTACGAAACTGTATGTAAATAATTTGTTCAAAAATAATCATAAATTATGAAGTGTATTTTAGTATAGCCTAATATAAGATGGTAGATTGCATGAGCAAAAACGATCTCTTCTACAGCATACCGTACACAGACAACTGTTAAAAAAACAGCGGAGAGATAGCTGATCCGTCTTCCTATCATCTGGCATCTTCATCAGGCTAATTAAAGCACCCTGAAAACAAAAAGAAAACACAACTCTTGTGGTTAAGTCAAATAGGTTTACTTAGTAAATACTAAATGACAATAGGTGTAGGTTAATCGTTACTGTAGGTTCAAATGACAAATGAGCCTATGGATGCATCATTACAGCAGATAAGAGATAAAGGAGAAAATGAGCATAAAAATGCAAAGAGCAAGGTAAGAGGAAAAAGACACTCGAGTGACTTGATTACCGACAAGCTCGTCTCCTGCGCGGTAATATATGCGGCGCTTGTTAGATAGACTCGGGGGAAAGTAAATGTGTAATGAAAGCCTCCTCGTGAGGAGGAATATACTAATGGAAGAATCTAATGTCATCTTAATCCTATGGAAAAGGCTTTGTCGTCTCCCTTATATTGACTGAATTGGTAATTAATGGCTCTGTGGTACACCATGGCCAGTAATCCACAGCAGGCAATAAGAGCGCTCTGAAGCATTTTGCGGGTCCAGAATAAATACAGAACAATAATTTAGTCCACATATATCACTGCGTTTAACAAGAACCGGGCTCTGCCACTTTTACGACCTCTGAGAATTAAAACCTTTTCTCACCCATTAGGGATTTTAGACAAGTTGAAGTTCGAATTAGAAATTGCATTAATAGAATAATTATTTGTGTTAACTCGGATCTAGAAAAAAATACGACTTTTTCGTGGTTGATCAAAGTAATTTGAATAGCAATAGCCTACGTTTTCAAAATGGAAGCATATAAAAAAAAACACAAATAACGGCGTCTTTCATGTGGTGTCTAAACGCACCTGCATTAAACACAAATCCATTTAAGGTCACAAATTAATTCAAAAGACTTGTAGATTGTTCGGTTTCAGATTTTTTTATTGCGCTATATGATTAATCCCCGCATCGTTAGTAGGCCTAAACTAAAGTAAGTAATTGATGTGTTTGTCGGGTTATTTTCATTACAAGCAATGTGTGAGTGAAGGTATCTCACACTATTCGTCGTTTGTCACTTTCGCATTGGTAGTCATTCGGGAAAGTCGTAAAGTGGATGTGAATAACGTAAAAAGCAGTGCGAAAGCTAGATATAATTTTTATAGAATCTGAGTATCTGTAGTAAATATTTTTTAAAGACGCAGATGATTTCCATCATTTATCCATACGAAAATGAAACAAAATAAGTGTGCTCTCCCACAGGAATTCTTATATTAAACATTGTGAATTTTCCATTATTTTAAATATAGCGTTGTATAATTAAATAGCCTTTTTAGGCTGACGGAGTGGACTTTTTACGATAACAGCCTTTGAAGATGTTCTTAACAAATATATTAATGACGGGCAGAGGCGGATTTTGACCTCTAAATTAAATAACACACGCAAGAATAAAATTAGATACAAAATATTTGATATATTACAGATATACAGTAGTTGTCAGTTGTTATGGATTTGCCATTATTTGAAAGGCGATTTAATAGGAGTAAGCACGTGATCTAACCATGAAGTTAAATTACTGTATCTGAATCCTGAAATGAAAATGTCAACTGAGCGTCATGATTATGAGTACATTCTCACCTTATTAACATGGCTGTGCCATTCGCGCTTATGTTCTTTTAATTTGATAAAAAAAATGTCCTTGAGATAAGCCGCTGTGTATGATGTTAATATCTTCTGTCAAAAGTTTAAGCATCACTTTAAGCATACTGTTCAAAGCGCAGGGTGTGTAGAGAATCTGTTTCTTATTCACCTTTTCTGCATACAAATATAGTGCGCCTTTCTTTACGTGCTTTTATGATAAAGAAAAGAGACCTGCACAGTAGAGGTTTTATAATTTTTAGGGCCGTTTCTCAGTCCGTTCGCCAAAAAAAGCTGTCATGTATAGAGTCTAACGTTCCGTCAGATTGTGGGCGGAGCGTGTGACGTCAGGGTGCATTGGTTGGACGGCTGGAAGGACTGATGAAATGAAGAGCGAGAGCTGTAATGTGCAGAAGAGTGTGTGTGTATGCGAGTGGATATAATATCACATACCTGTCCCTGTCACTCTGGCTCTCCTTGCAGCTCTCGGAATTAAATCGAGATTTGTTTTTTCCCCTTCGAAAGAAAAAAACTTAAACTTTCTTGAGCGATGGGTTTATTTTAAGAAGATTAAAGCCGTTTGTGAGTGTCGCTTTAAGTGATTTAATTTCGAAAGCAACACAGTTCCTGTAAACCCTGCCACGCTTGTATATAGGCTAGCCTACTTCAATCTACCGGACAATTTAGTTTCCTTTATTTTTTTCTTCCCGTCTTAATTTATGCCTCCGTTTTTGTGATCTTCGCTGAGGAAGTCAAAGCTGTCTGCGAGCCCTGCGTAAATCGTTTGCGTTATCCATGACCTCTATGAAGGATCCGTTGAGTTTGGACCACCATCACCACATTATCGGAAGTAAACACACGCCGCTTACGATGGCCTCTAGTCTGCAGCCGCTCCAGCGGTCTGTGGACTCGAAGCACAAACTGGAGGTGCACACGGTATCAGACACCTCCAGTCCAGAGTCCGTAGGTAAGCCGTGGTTTTCTGAATAGATGCTTAACTGGAATGATTTGACTTTGGGCTCTAAGGTCTGCTGCGTCTAAACGTTGTTTTAATTGGAAGCAGGGGAAGTTACTGTATGTGGTATGCAAAAATACCGAACCGGCAGTTAGTTTATTCATGGGGTTATTGAAGAAAGCTACATAAGTCATGCCCTTTTACGATACTTTATTTGCTTAATTTTTTGTCTAAAAACGTGCACAGCAAAATCGCCAGTCTTAAAAAGGGTCAAATTAACTCACACAGTGTTTATATAATCCACACTCTGAGAGTGTGGATTATATATACACCGTGAGTGTTAATTTGACCTGTTTTAACACTGGCGATTTTACTGTGATGGGCTTCACACAAATGTTTACATTGTGACAATGGCTTTTTGTATTGAACAATGTAAATATTCCCTAACAAGCCCCGTATTATAGTGTAGTATAGATTTGGGTTAAATGTGATTAAAATAATCGCTTCTAATTCTTGATTTCACTGAATTTGACCATTTACCAATAATTTTCTATTAGAAGTTTGTCATAGAAATGTTAAACACTGACCTCTGTTTCCTGAACACAACATTTGTATTTATTTATTCATATTAATAAGTTCGTGTTGTCTCAAAAGCTTGAAACTAAAATTATTTTTAGTTTTTTCTTCTATACAAAAATAAATAAATACTATTTTTCTTTCCATTGCAGAGAAAGAAAAGGGACAAAGTAAAAATGAAGATTCGTCCGATGACCCGTCGAAAAAGAAGAGGCAGAGGCGGCAACGAACGCATTTTACTAGCCAACAGCTCCAGGAATTGGAGGCCACTTTTCAGCGGAACCGCTACCCGGACATGTCCACTAGAGAAGAGATCGCCGTTTGGACAAATTTAACTGAGGCCAGAGTCAGAGTAAGTCTGAATATGAATATTATTAATATTAATAATAGCAACACTAAAACAATTAAATATCGTTATGTAAAATATGATCTTTGATTTTTGATCTGATAAGAACCTTTTTTAAACTCATTCCGAATGAATTTAAAGCAGGCAAACACGTTAAAGGCCTACCTGTCCTAAAATGTTTCTATCAATTACGTTGATATTTCAACGTGTTTGTCTGTATAGTCCTGTTGCACAATTTTATATTTTTAAAACAGCCAATTTTTTAATCTTAATTAGGCCTATTATATATTATGTAAGCCATGTTTCATTAATATAAAAACTATTGTATTATTGTATATGGTGCTATGTGATACTATTGACTACAAATTAAATGCTAAATTTAACTTGACATCGTCACAAATGTGACTGTTTGGCGAGAGGCTAATTATGGGTGATAGAAATTGTTAGTTAGGCTATCAACACAAGTGACGCCATACCGATGACAGACCCTAATGGAGTCACACAGTCGCTGTAAAAGAGGTGCAAATCTTGTATTTTGTCCTTGGTGTTAGCGTGTCTCCGCCTGTTTAGGGGGAATACACATTTGAAGCGCCGGACGGCCCAATGACCGCTATGCGATTGTATGTGTATTGGGATTCCTGTGGAATCAGACAAGATTCTGGGTGGCAGATAAAAGGGAACTCAATTAGGGAACCGAACACAGTCCCACAGTGTCACTCATCATTTATCTACTAAAACAGACCGACATATTGCATCACTTTTATCGCGTTGAATCACTTTGTTCTAATTTGGTTGTAAATGTTCTTTGGCTATTAATTTTGTCATTTATTTATTTATTTCCTACATTTGTTCCAGGTGTGGTTCAAGAACCGGCGGGCAAAGTGGAGGAAAAGGGAGAGGAACCAACAGGCCGAGCTGTGCAAAAATGGTTTCGGCCCGCAATTTAATGGACTTATGCAGCCCTACGATGACATGTACCCAAGCTATACCTACAACAACTGGGCGGCAAAGGGGCTCACGTCGGCCTCTCTGTCTACCAAAAGCTTCCCCTTTTTTAATTCCATGAACGTAAATCCGCTGTCCTCTCAAGCCATGTTCTCCCCACCTAACTCCATTTCTTCAATGAGCATGTCCTCTAGTATGGTTCCGTCTGCTGTCACCGGCGTGCACGGATCAAGCTTAAACAGTCTCAATAACTTGAATAACCTCAGCAACCCCTCTCTAAATTCTGGAGTTCCTACGCCGGCGTGCCCTTACGCCCCACCGACACCTCCGTATGTTTACCGGGACACTTGTAACTCCAGCCTTGCTAGTCTGAGACTGAAAGCCAAGCAGCACTCGAGTTTTGGATACGCGAGTGTGCAGAACCCAGCCTCCAATCTCAGCGCGTGCCAGTACGCAGTGGATAGACCGGTGTAAGAGACGATTGCAAAGTTTACATCTCGAATCCCAGGAACGAAAGACTACATTTTTTGTTTGTTTAAAGGGCACTACAAGATTAAACCACTGAAACACGTCAAATCCTGTGATGGAATGTCGGTCGGAAACGGAAGCAATCGTGCCATTTCTAATAAGATTTGTGCTTTACACTAGCAAGTGTAGACCGTATGATGATATTTAAAAACCTTTATTTTGACGTTTTGATTTTTTGGACATTAATTGACTGAACGGTTGTATATAGACTATATATATCTTAATATCATCTCCAGTTTGTAGAGGCGAAAGCTCTGACTCTTACTGCATTTTCAGAAAAAAAATCAGTTTAACAACAGCATGTGGAAAAACGTACCGGAATCATGTCTTGCTTGCGAACAAGGGAATGTACATACTAAACGCACCAGTCGTGTGTTATATTATAAATTTATTATTAAATGTCTGTGTGAATATAAATCTAGAATAGCAACTTGGGTAATTATACGCAAATGTTTCTGCGAAATGGACTTGGTTTTACTCTGTGTATACTATTTGGTACGAATTTTTGTTTCGTTTTTCAACATCCCAAAAATAAACTATTGTGTTTTATTTAATGGAAGTAAATATATTGTTCCAAAACATTTCAAAACGTTTTCCTGACAATTATTGACCTCTCATAATTTCGTCTGGTTACAGGTATTGCCGTTACGCGGATAACACACGGGTTGGTTTGTGGGTTTAAGCATTTCTAAAGTTTATATAGAGGGAGGAAAAAGGCCATCTAATACACATAAACGCGACATGAGAAGTCCGGTAAGGAGGGCGAGATGTCCCGAGCAGATTAAAAGAGTCGAATATACAAGACTGACTGAGTCTGGGCCTCCAATGATCAGCGACGCCTGAAATAACATTGCAATAAGATCAGTGAGACCTGGACCACACAACACTGAGCCATCTTCCAGCTAAACTCGTTTTAAGCAAATAAAATATAAAGTGATACATGACGATCCAACACCAAGAGATCAGACCGTGTGGAAAATAAGGCTCATGCATGCGCAAATAAATTATGCATTACCTCTAATATAAAGAGGCACCCCACTGTGCAAACACAACTGTGTATTTTTATCAGGTTGACAGTATGCCTGTTTTCACATATAATTAAACTGACCGAGTGTCAATGGACTGCCTGTTTGTAAACAAAGAAAGCTCGCAGCATCAAATTAATTGAAAATGCTTGCCAATAAACAAAGAGTGATAACGATGATGGCGAAATGACCCATGTAAATGTAAATTATATTAGTAAAACAATATATGTTTTACTAATATAAAACAATTCCTATTGTAAAGTGACAAGCGTGTTCATTTGAATTAACATCTCATTCATTAGATTCTCGGGAAATATTCTACAGCCATTCTGTGAGGTCTCGACTGGTGATCTTCGTCGTCCACCATTAACTACAATGAAGCATACAGAGACTTTTATTTATAGAAGAGTATTCACAAAGTCAGGTATGCAGCAGAGACAAAGGTGTTTGCTAATATGTATCTATCCATGAAAGTCATGTCACAGCGCGTACCGAATACAATGAGTGAACATTTACCTTGGTGTCATGCTGCAAAATGCTGGAATACAGACATGCTGTGTAATATGTTCACTGAATGTCAAAACTGATTGCATCAAAATGTTCATTGCGCTCATAAAGTGATGATAAACGAGACAGAACAAGCGTGCAGGCAACTATAAAATACAGTGCCGGATTACTGTTAATTATTTGAGAACGTATTAATTATGTCTATTAAATAAAAGTGAAACATCTGAGCAATTTTACGCGCCCATTAAGAAAACAAATGTTTGTCAGAAATCCAGATCATAAATAATCCCTTTTCAAGTGGATTCTCCCAGTTAAGAGCTTTCAATCTAACCAGGCCTAAATTATTCATTCCCAGCAACATCACGGTCTGGGCTCCCAATACACATCTCAATAAACACTGAGAGCGGGGGGCCCACGGGAGCAATACTGAACCGCTTCAGAGGAACCCTTCAGTCGATCCAAATACAGCCGAGAAAGCTTCTCCTTCTATTCTTAAGACTGCATTAAAGGTAAGGCATTTTGATGCACATTATCTGCAAAAAAACCTAAAAAACATGCCCTTGCATGGCTGAGAGAAGGGCCAAAAGTTTTCATTCATTTGTAATTCGAGTTTTCTTTTTAGCGCAGACTATTGTCTTTCCATGTCCTTGTTGATTTTATGTGCTGAGACAAAAATACCTTCCATCGTTTCACTTTTGACTTTGTGATAAAAAAGCTTGTATTGAATTGTGTGCTATTTGAAAGGTCTTCACAAATGTCACTCAACAGGCGTCAGTATGGCGCGCTGTTATTTTGTGTTGTTTGTTATTATCCTTCTTTGTGCACGCATGATTTTGTAAGAATTGCTGTTAATCGGGATGAATGAAATATATTTATTTTGTCTTATTTTTGTATTTTTGTTCATAATTACTATGCTCCTCAAGTCTTTTCAAAACAATGTAAAATACTTGTATGAATTTCAATGCGTTTCTTTAGCGTCTGTTAGAATCAGTTATTTCCCCAACTATTTGTTATTGTATTAATGTAACATAGCTGTGACAATTTCTATAATCATGATCAATTCTTTGTATTCAATTGTAGTATGTCCGTTCATACGGTTAAAATGCATCGGGAGATCTTATTTGTGCATTTTAATAAATAGATGGCGGTAATAAATAATACCTTTACAAATGTCCACAATAGGAAATAATTGTGGATTAGTCCAATTCAGATTTCACCTGTTAGTTTAATTGTACATGTTAAGTTATTGTTTACCATGATGGTTAGTTAGCTTGTGTGAACGAATTTATAAATAAACGCGAATTTCTAAATTGATTCCTTGTTATTTTACTAAAGAAAATGTTCTTTGTCTTTGGTTCGCCAATGTGATTTACCGTCAATGGCATTTTAACATAACGGATAGAGCTATGTGCCCGAGACAAATTTTAATTTGCACATCTTTGCCTAATAACTCATCTGTCCAAGCCACGTCCCGTTAAATGCATCATACTACAACATAAAAACGAAAGGTTTCATTGACCTCTGTTGGAGTCTCTGTTCGAGTAGTCTATAGGCCTCAATCAATTGGACGGCTATGTTGTGTTACCACTCCATGTCAGTTAAAGCACATATTGTCCAATCACACTGAAGATATTCAAGCGCGAGGTCGGGTGTGATGACCTCATGCATTCTCGCGCTTACCTAGTTCTCCATGAAAATTACACTGCCTGATATGCAACATGTTGTAAAAATGTAGTAAAACAGAGGGGGCACTGCTTTCCATATTCATGTACCAATTAATAAACAATTGTTGACTTGTCCCATTGGCCTAAATCTCAGTTTCATGCTAGCAATTAAATGGTTGTACAGAAACCAAGGATGTGATAATAATGCTAGCAGTTATATTTTCACAATATCATTGGCATTGTGCAATAACCATGTGAGCTTGGCCTTGCATCTGTTTCTAAATCTACATCCTGTCCAATGCACCACTAATCAATCAATTAATGGATAACAAACTTTTTAGTACATTTCTAAACTGTTTATTTAAGCAACATGATTTTTTTGTAAAAAACAAACAAAAACAATTGCATGGCATTCTAATGGCAATGGGCCGCCTTTGTACCAGCATTATTAAACCCATATCGGTCAACCTCAAATCTGTAGCTTCTTCTCGTCGTTCACATAATTTTTTTATATAAAAAGTGGGCTTTGAAATTGTTTCCTTTTATCAGTCTTTCAATGTTGTTGAGTTTATAAAACTTGACACAGATTAGAAGATATCTGACAAAAGTAGTCAGTCACTGGCGCACTAAGAATTACCCTGTAGAGACTCTTGCAGTTATTTGTGTATGTAGACACACTGACTGATGTTTTCTAAAGAATGAGCAAACATCAACAGGGTGAGCTTGAATGGCTGCAATAAATGTATCTGAGGATTATGGGTGTGGAAGTGTGTGTATGGAAAACCTCACATGTCACAGCCTGGAGTTAGGATCAGACCATTATGCGGAAAAAGTAAACTTGTTTCAATGCTTTCTAAACTGTACCTATGTGTCTGTACCTGCATCTGTGCATGCGCCCCTTCTCTCATACGTTCCAGTGCTTTGTGTGCGCATGTTTTGTTGCATTTGGAAAATGTGCTGGCATATCGCTAACATGTCTACACTTTCTTCTGACATGCTTGTGTATTGTGGGTCAAAGTGTGCGTATACCTCGCTTAGGATGTGCCAGAGCTTGTGTGCATTTATGTATATATCCAATCCCTTGACATGCTTGAGTGTTCTTTATTGTGTATTGGGGTGTGTGTGCGTCTGACACGGCCCTGCCTTTGATGAGCTGAGTGAGGCCAGGATGGCTCCTCTGGCCGCAGGCGTGTGCTAGTGTGGGAGCGTGTGAACGCACAGAGATGGAATAAACTTCCATGACTCACACATTTCCTGCTTTCTTAGCTTATATTAAAAAGAAACATCTTGATTGTTTGTATTCCAAAAATCGAATAGGGGTTCCACGCACGATGAAATCAGCAATGCCGAATGGATGTGCACGTAGTCAACAAAGATAGTATCTAGTCTGTCGCAACCTCTCTATTAAACTGAAGTGGAAAGCTTGTGGCGGAGCACTAATGATGATGTAACGCAATGCTTAAATAGAGCCTACAAGTTGTCAAGGCTACAAACACGTCTTATTTTAAATGCAGGGAGATACAGACATTTTTTCAGTATTGTAAATATTATTTATTATATTGTCATGATGTAATATTTTATAAACTTAGCTGCAAATATGTAGCATATTTATATGATACTACATAAAAATACGTGCACTTTATTTTTAAATGTCTAATCACTGACTGCAGGTGCACGTCAAAAAAACTTTCAAACGTTAAGACAAGTTACACAAGAAGACAACTCTATTGTTTAAAGTGAATAAGTCTTGGTCATTCCCATGAACAATGCAAAAGGAACTAGTCAGAGCTGGGAGGAACGCGCCCTAAAACAGAACATCATTTACATACAGTTCTACGCAGGCTTAAAATAAACACTGTTTTCTCTGTTGTCCTGCGAATCCTGTGTTCACTACGCAAACAGAAGACACATTTAAAAAATGTAGGTGCAAATGTGAATTATAGTGTGCGGTGCCTAAAGAATGAAGGGAAAGCTAAGAAGAGAATAAAAGGCAGCATGGTGACGCTGTGAAGTGTTAACAGTAACAAGAAACTCCAGCTCTCTTGGCCTCATTACCTTTCAAAAACTTTAACATCATCAATAGCTTAAGCCTCAACCCATCAGTTGTGAAAAGGTGAGAAGCATTAAGCCTCAAGCGAGACAACTGTATCGGGACATAATAAAAATGTCAACTGTAAACAAATCTTGAAAGTCTAATTTTCTAAAAAATGAAACAAAATTGAAAATTAAAAGAAAAAGAGCAAATTTTCGTTTTAAGACATTTAATGGTTGCATAGCAGACTTCATCTGACATTTTAATCTTTCATAAGAGAAGACATGTTGGAACCCGCAGGCGGCCTAATAAACCAGTGAAAGCAATCTGCTACGATTCTTTTTCAAACATCCTCCTCATTAGGTGCCACAGTTTGCATTTCCAAGTCATAGTAATCTCAGCAGAAAGATGACATAAGCTGATCAACATTAATGCTCTGTGAATGTAGAAGTGTATGATACACACAATGCATGTAGCCTAAGTGAGGAGTGAGGCAGGCTATTCTGTCTCTGTCTGTCAACTCTGCCTCTTTGTGTGTCTTCATAATGGCTCGATAAATTGCACTGGCTTGTCAACTGACTTTCCAACTTCTTACTGCAGCAGGTGCACTTATCCTTGTGCTTTGGCATGACATACAGCAGGTCTGAATTACTGTACTGCATTTAAAGATAGTCTATTGAATGCATGTAAACTATGCTGCATAATATATTCATAACCTCATGACATACACCTAGCCAAAACTTAAATGCCTGAAGCAGAATTGAAACATTTTTTGTTAAACGCGTTATATACCTTTATGTCCAACAGAGGTCAGTAAAACGAATCAAATTAACAGCAGATATTTACAATGCAGAGTATTCAATCATATTGTTACCCTTAAATCTTAAATCCATATTTGTTAACTATTGAATGGCATTTCGAATACAATTAGTATTCAGAGTACACATTGTTGGTTCTTTAACATTATAATCAATAAATGCTTAGGATCTGCACATCATTGTTCACCAAATTACAAAATGGTTAAAAAGGGTAAACATTTAGGAGACGAATCACCATGCTAATAAGATGTAATAGCAGCTACTGTAAAGAACAGATACTGTTATATTATGGTTATTGCTGTACAAACTAAACCGAATATTCAAGGAACTGTTGTTTCAGTATATGACCACTAGATGACGCACCAATAAGTAAGATGAGTAAGCAGATGAAAAAGCCTGAAACATTTTTGAAACACTATTAGGACCACCAAATATAAATAATTGGTGAATAAGTAATTTAGTATTATAATTATATTATAATTTAGTTTTATTTGTATTTTGTCTTGTCTAGAAAACATAAATAACTAACAAAACATACATGAAAAAATATCATTCTAAAAGTTCTCATATAAATTCGCCACATGACAGACAGGGCATAGTTTAATGTGTAGTGTTCATGCCCTTCTAAAATGTGAAAATAAATATTATTACAAAGATGTCTCCATTAAAGTTTTGTGACTAAGCTACAGTAAAAGTGTCATTCAAAATGAAAAACAGTAGACAGTATAGTAGACAAGTAACCATCATTCATTGATCTGTGTAATATTGTCAACATAAATCTTGACAATATTACAGTCCTGGATTACTAATTTATGTAATCGCCTCATCCGTACTGTAATTCAATATCATTGCAATTATTCTGCTAAATGCATCTGACAAGTAACCGTTTATCTTTACAGGGAAATGCAATGCAGGTGAACACACAAACCACCGCATCAAACAGCTTTGGCTGAATATCAAACAATGTTATTTTAACAACCTACATGATCAGACAAGTCAAAACTGAGGATGACAAAAAAGGATTGTGCTTCATGCAACATCTGTGAAATTTGTAATAGGAAGAACGTCTACAGCCTAGTTATTAAATGTGTAAATGCAGGAGATGCTGGCCTTTTCTCAGCAAACACTGCATTGCAACAAACACAAGAACATAAATAAAATAGCCATCTATTTTCTTACCTATTTCCTCACATTATTTTTCATTAAATACAAGCACGAGGAACATAAATACCATACACCCTCTCTCTGGTCTATTGTCACATTCTGTCTGCCACACCCTCTGACTGTTTTCAAAGTAGTAACCCTCCATGAAGCGTTTCAGCTCACTTTGTGTTCTTATTTTTAAACATATTCTCAATCTACAAGCCAGTTTACTTGATTTCTAAACTTGCTTCCCCATGTACAGGGAAGATTGTGGTCCATTGAATCAATTATGGTCGCTAAAATCAATACAACTATTGTCCCCAGAGCTGAAATAAGAAGCTACTTGAGGTTCTTAGAGGAGTCTTGATAAAGTTAATGAGGGCTGGTAAGTGCCATTGACCCAGAGACTAAAGAACACCATGGGGCGATTATGAAACCACAGCAGTTGTGACAGAGATGGAAACCTGTAGACTTTGTTTTGGTGCCCAAAGGATTGCAAAGGCCGAGTTCATTGACATTTAAAAAAAGTAGCTTATTTTTTAAAAATTCAACCAAGGCTACAATACAGGTGTTGGCTCAGATCTTTTTATCTTTAGCCGCTACTTTAGCGCACCTGCACAACCTTTACAACAGAAGGACAGTTGTGTTTCTGGAAATCAATTAATGAATCAGTCAACACATGTACTCTTTTGTGACCAACCTATTGTGTAAATTTAACTAAAGCCAGGCATGACAAAGGCGAGAAGATCTGTTTTTATATGACAACACAAAGCACCAATTAGGACAACCCGCACGCCACATAAAAGAAACTCTGATCACGTATAACATTTGTCTGGCAAACATCAATAATCAACAATTATTTGTTTGTTTTTACAAATTGATGTAAATAAAGTAAATAAAATGAATAGATGACTAAAGTAAGTAATAAATAGTCCTATAAAATATTTTGCTCTTCAATAGATGGGTGCCTTTTGTGTAACTGGCAAACAAGACGACTCCGTGACAACCAGCCCACTCAATTTACATTCAACGTAAGCTATACAATCAATATATTCACCTAAGAACGATGGTACCTTCCTAACATCTATTAAAACGTATAATTTCTGAATCTATGCCAAAGGTCACTGCAGTTAAGAACGACGCCAGCACAGGAGGATGCATCAGTGCTGCGGCATTAGGACCTTGCGCTCCTCTTCCTCACAGGAGACAGAGAGGAGGGCGTATGCCGGCACGGGCTCAGACTCAGACATACAGGCTGACATAAGATAAGTAGCGAGCGTGATGGGGCGCTAAGAGCGATGCTGGAGTGTGCGACAGAAATAAGTCAGAAAATCCGCGCAACTGTACTCATTTAGTCGAGAAAGCAAGGCTCTCTACGCGTTTAAAGGAAGCCGCCGGGAAATCATGTCGGTGCTTGCGCTGCAAGAGTACGAATTCGAGAGGCAGTTCAATGAAGATGAAGCCATTCGATGGATGCAAGAGAACTGGTACAGTAGCCGTGTTTCATGATCAACCGTGATGTACGATAAGCTACAGTAGAATTTAAAGCACTTGCATCATCAGACAGATTATATTTAATATTATAATGCACCTAGTGCGTAGATTAGTGTAACGTTACAGTCTTTGCAGCGGTTTGGGTATAAAACATTTTAACCATGCATTAGCCAGAGATGCTGTTTGTAAATCGTCAGGGACTTTTGAAAGTCATGGGCTTCCATTTAGACAAGCAGCACGTTTTCCACCCTTGAAAGACCAATAATGTGGCATCAGTATGGTTTCAGCATTGCGTTATTTGGAAGATCTCAACTAATATGCATGTAATGAGTGGGTCTATATTTGAAGCGTCACTGCTTTCTAGTCAGATTCAGTCTGCTCAAGGTGATGCTCTGGCTGTGTCCTTCATGATAAGAGCAACTTTCATCCTATAGAAAGGCGAAATGGTACGTAGCCTATCATATGCTAACTTTTATATAAGAAATGCATGCAAGATGCCTTTTTTAAAACATAACAATGGGGTGTTTCAAATAGCTGTTTATCCTCCCAAGACTAGCCTGCCCAAATCTAAAACCTGAAACACTACTATGTGCATTGCCCCTCTTACACAAGTATCGATATGAAACGAAACAAATTTTACAAGGGATATAAAATGTAGCTTCAATAGTTGCAGCACCCAAAACGCACATGTTCCAGATGTATCCTATAATTTGTTTATTGGCATATAATCGCGCATTCTGCACGTTGAGAAACAAACCTGACACATGGTAACATCGACACGATTACTCGCGTGTATCCGCTTCTGTGATGTAGCGCGTGTAGAGACACATACGTCAGGCTTCTTTAGATTCATATCGACCGACCAATGGGAGGCGGCTTTTGATGTCTGCTGACAGAAATCCGACCAATCACGTTTCAGCGTAACTGCCCACTTCTCGGGCATGGTTGCTTGCACGCATTTATCACCCTGTTTCCTCCTGGGTAGAGAGCTGAGAATCTGAATCTTATGGTTATGTTTAACTTTCTCAGTGACAAAATGTCAGTGTAGTTGTTAGCTGCAGCATGTTTCTGTTTATTTTTAATGTAGTATTTAATGTTAAATATATGAAATCTTAATTTGCTGTTTGCCCATGCCAATTAATGCTAACACTGACATGCCTGTATAAATGTAAAACGCGCACGCACGCACGCACACACGTAGGCATCTAACACTTTAGAGTCAATCTGGCAACCCATTAAATCATGTAGCATAAATCACAAAACTCAATTCAACACAGGCTCATAAACCATTCCTGCCTCCAGGTATTTAGTTAACACGCTGTCGTTACAATTTCTATGATTTCATAATACTTATGTTGTGGCTTAACTCATAATAATTATGAATAGTTTCACATGGACATTTCTGCACTTCATGCAGATTTATCTGAGAATCAGATTCTACAAAAATTGAATTGCCAAGATACATAGTACTAAAGTTTGTTTACACTCCAGGGAAAATTTTCAAGAGTAACTGTTCGAAGTAACATTCAAATCTGTTCTGCTTTTGTTAGCGTGATCACATTGGCTGTTATAGAATCTATGCAAGCTTGTGTAGATGGATCATGTGTTAATTGTTAGAAATTAATGTTTCGCTGTTGACATTTTTAATGAGCGCATTGTTCAAATGGTGATTGGTGATTTGGTGGATTGGTTGTCCATACTTTTGGAGGGAACAGTTAAGCTTTATTGTTGCAACACCTGACGACACATCAAATCAGACCTGACCCGAAAACTAAACTGATTTTTACCTCAAACCTGAGAATAGATTTGACTTGGACATAACATTATAATTAAACCATACGGTCACTAGCCTATTTTTCCATAGTGTCTATATACAATACAGATCAAAAGTGATGTTTGGCACTGCAGCACAGGTGTGGTTGAATAATGGGATATTGAAGATTCCCGGCCGAATATAGCAGGGATGTACAAACAGGGTTGAATGGTGTTTTTTAAAAAAGTGTGCTTTCTGTTTACAGGCAAAGATTCATTACCATACAGATTTGTTGCATTTCACCTCGTGATTCTGTGCCAAAAGTCATTCAATTGAATGAATGGATGGATGAAAGGGGGGTTAAATACCAATTACCTGTAATGTTACTCAGCAGTTTCTGTGGCTATTGATCTGGGCAATTTACATTGTGTAATTGCCACATTTGCATTTCAGGGGAAAATAGAAAGTAAACGTTTGCTTGAAAAACACACCCAAGAAATTCCCCTTGTTTTTGGAGTATCAGTAGTGATTTTTCAGACATATCTGTTATGGAGGACTTAAAGTGGAAGTTCACCCAAAAATCAACTTTGTGTGATTTTTTACTCACCCACGTGACGTTAAACAAGGTTAGAGAACTTCCGGCGTCTTCAGAGCACAAACAAAGATATTTAGGTGACATCCGAGAGAAGACGAAGTGCTCTCGTGAACGTGCACCATACACTGACAAGACAGAGGAGAATATATCCATTAAAGTCGGTAATTTGGTTTGTTTTTCACACAAAGCATTCTCGTCGCTTCAAAAAAATTCATCTGAACCACTATGCGCGGATGGACCAATTTAACGATGTCTTTAGTACTTTTCTGGACCTTGACAACCATTGACACCATGGTTTCAACGAGGAGGCCTGGAAATCTCTCGGATGTCACCTAAATATCTTTATTTGTGCTCCGAAGATGCCGGAAGTTTTCTAAACATGTTTAACGTCATGTGGGTGAGTAAAAAAATCACACAAAGTTGGTTTTTGAACTATCCATTTAATGTTTTAATCATTCTTTTATGTACTTCCTGATTATTAGGGGAACAGAATGTCAGCTTTGATTGACAATTTTTGTATTATTTATGTTACATTTACAAAAGCTTCAAAAAAAATGGTGCATAAATATACATTTAATATATGAGTGGCAGTCAGACTCTTCATAAGAGATGTTACAGAGCGACATTCTTCATTAACTACATCACACTACAGAGGACTGTCATATGAAACACACAACATATTTTAAATTCTCTGAACCTCTGACTCCAACAGGTGCTACTGCATTTATGGTACAGTCAGTCCTCACAAATTCAGTGTATGTAGCACGCATACATGATTTTTTACATGCACATGTTTTGCGAATCTCAGGCAAAGACTGGGCCCACAGCAAAGCCGTAATAAATCTTGGGTCAGTCAGCGTGTATAGATATATTTAGATTGTACATCAGAACATCAACCTGTATCTACGTATACTCAAAAGATAAAGTTTTGGAATACAAAATATTTGAATAAGAACACGGAGTGCATTAGGTTCATTTCATTAAGTCCATTTCCATGCCTGATTTTCAGCATAGCACCCATAGACTGCATCGTGTTGCATGTTGGTCTGGTTTAACAGGAATGAATTAGCCACAGGCTCTACAAGTAGCCACAGGTCAATCTCTAATCTGGGTGTATTTTTATCTTCTGTTCTCACCTCGTTGCACTGCCCAAAAGTTGATTTAACAAGCCCTCTCTTATTCTAACATAGTCAGTCTCTCAAAATAAGAGACCAGCTCAGGGCTCCAGACTAACTTTTTTTACAAGGAGCACTGTAGCCCCTGACTGAAATTTTTAGGAGCGTGCAAGCAAATAACGTGGTCGCAGTCTGGAGCCCTGCAGCTCATGAAATCCACAAAATGCATGGCCATGTAAAAGTAGACTGAATCCTGCCATGGACTGCCAGCCTTACATAACAGTTGAACTACTGTACCTTCTTAATGAGACTTTCCTGGCACCATCAGACTGATCCCTTGCATGAAATGTTACTGAAAACAATCTCACAAAAACCGTAGTCACACTATGAGATTCAGTCTCAGAAAAATACTGACACTACCCTTGACAGATTATCTTTAGAAATACAATTAGCTTTACCTGCACTCTTGAAAATAAAGGTGCTTCACAATGCCATAGACGTTTTGTTTAAACGGTTCCATCCAAAGAACCCTTTCTGCTTTACAAAAGGTTCTTTGTGGAGATAAAAAGGTTCTTCAGATTATAAAAAGGTAAGGAAGAGATGGTTCTTTGTGGAACCAAAAATGGTTCTTCTATGGCATGACTGTGGAAAAACCTTTTAGGCACCTTTATTTTTAAGAGTGTGCATCCTCAAAATTTGAGTCTAAAAGGTCTTTGACAGAACTTAAAGCTTCCGCCACCCACCACAGCACAAACACGAGAATATGTAAAAACGCATTTCAAATTCGACCTCTGAAAGAGCAATGACCTTGTTTCTATTTTCACTGTGAGTAACCCTGCAGAAGAGATTGCTTGTGATGGTTAGAGACAGCAGTAGAGGAACCTCTGGCTAAAGCCTTGTTCACCGTGTCATAGATTATTACATCAGCGTTGGGGTCCTTTAGCTATATCTGTGTCTACGCACGCAGATCTACAGTATTCAGAAATACTCATGCAAGAACAGTATTTCAGTATAACTCGACTGATTTGCATGTCCACATATTGAACTGTCAGAAAATCATTGCAGAGTTCATTTTGCTTGTCCTGTAAATTCTATTAACCTTCCCAGCATTTTGCTGCACTTGTTTAAAAATCACTGAATCTAGCAGAACACATTTTGCTATCGTCATTAGTCTAAAACTGCTATTAGTCTGCAGATTCGGTTTATTTAGCTGCTTTAAATTACTTTGGAAGCACTTTAAGCGCACATACGCAGTGTTAGCCAGATGTGATCCACTGCAGGTACCTTCATCATTAGTCACTGTCCGCTGCAGGTTTGATGCACTCAGCTGAAAAAATGAGAGCATAGACAAAAAAAGCACAGATTAAGGATTTGATGGTCTTGCAGTGCATAGACCTACTTTGAGTTGATGATGCAAGACCTGAATCGGTTGCTGCAGGATGTTTGTTGTTTTATCTCACTACCGTCTTCTTGAACATTTTTTGCTCACGAAGCTCTGCTTTTCTGACATGGTAACAACGCAGCAAGGCCTCATGGGAAACTTCAGGGGCTTTACGATTGGGTGGTCACTATGGGGGGCAGGGCTTTAATAAAGTGACGTGGCATATGATTAAACCATCTCCCCTTGATCTCTTAGGCAAACAGAATAAGATGCCCCCTTTGATGCTCATGTACTCTGAATATTTACTTATAATGTGTCTTCTTAACATGATATTGCTTCGTCATTCACTGCAGCACAGCTCAGTAATGCCCCAAAAATCTGCGAATTCTAATAAAGGTTATTCATTCGTGACATGTGATCCTGTGATTCTGAAGAAATACTGAATGATATGCAAACAGATGTTATAACAGATGACTGCAGCATCACAGGCCGTTTTGTCAAGTACAAGCTTCTCAGCTGCAACAGCAGACAAAATGTCTCCGTTAGAACCCAGGCAGCGTGTTTACCCCAATACCGAAATCAGTCTTCCAATAAAACTGATAAATCGTCCCTATAAAATGTGCGCATGCTGCTGCAGCCTCCCTATGTTCACAAAGAACAATGCAATGACAAACCAAGGTTGGAGGAGGTCGTATACAATGCATATAGAATAGACTCACTGTTCTGAGCAGAGTGAGGTCAGTGTTTCTCACATCTCGTGGGCAGAAAAATAAAACGACGGCCAGCGAGCCTTTACAACCTACACCCTTCTGTTCTTCACACGATGCCTGTAGAGGTCATGCATAAATCAACAGTACACACACTCAGACAACGCTCAATTAATTAGTTAAATACTATCGAGGGAAGTCAAAATATACAATGACTTTACCCATACAGATCAGGTAATCGGACCCCCACTGAGCCTCTGGGACGGCTTGTCTGCGGAATTTACTGTAGTTCCTGGAAAGAGAATCAAGTCACACACAACATCCAGGAAATGATCCTATCGGGGAGAGACGTGCCCCTGAATGCTGGCCTGGCAAAGCTCCTTTCTGGTTTCTGACGTAAAAACAACCATCATTGTCAATAAAAGGTTACGGTGTGGTAGGTTGAAGTAAATGTTAAAACTAGGTATGTTGGTGCAAACTTGAGCTAAAAATAAACAAACCGTATTTCAATGGTATCTGTAGTAGTATCTACCGTTTGGTACTCGAGTGCTCTGATTTACAAGTGGCTGATTTCTCATGCAGCTACATGTCTTGGCTTGGTATTAATGTAAACATAGTCAGTTATGTCTAAGACATCAGTTCTAGACATGTAAATGGACCCTCATAGACCTGTCACTGTCTCTTTGACCATTAATATTACTCTGACTGACAGAAACATTGACAATAGAAAAGCATTCACAGCTCTTAGCTGCACAGCTGCATTAATAAGCCGTTTGAGTTTAAAATAAAAACATGTTTAATGTAATTGCTGTTTTATTGTTTTTCTTGAATATTTACCCAAATACGTGACATCACTGTAAAAACAACATGAAAAATGACTTAATTTATTTATACTTAATAAATTACTTCATTTGTATCAATTCATCACTGTCCTTTTGAAACCTTGTATGTCCAAATTCGCTATTTTTAGAAAATGGAAAAACACTGTACTTTTTATATGATTACATACTTTGTTGAAAACCCAGTGACAAACATAAAGGGTGACTAATAATAATGATTTATGACTAAATAAAAACCACGAAATATGGAGATGCAAGGTTTCAGAAGGACAGCAGTGAATTGTTTTATTGCTACTGTTTAGTTGAATATTAATAATCAGTTTTAATGTAATCAATTTTGGTATTTAATTTTTTTTATTTAATTGACATCCCACATACAAACATATACTCTAAACAGTGATTCTTTGTCTCGACCACCATATTGTATTATGCTAAGTAGCTTCAACTTTAAAATAAACACATTTATGACAATATACGATATAAATTACAAGAAAAGCTCAAAAGTATGCATAAAGTGAATGGAAAAATTGGAGTTGTGCAAACTAGATTTAAATTAAGTAAATCTAACATACATTCCAGTGCAATGAACTTAATATTATCAGTACAAATGCTGTGAGGAATACCCATAAGCCCTTGCGCCTGAAAAGTTTGATTATTCATGCTTTTTTTAATTTTAAGCACTTTTGGGGCATTTATATAGATGTTAAAAAGTGGTATAACAAAATGTAAGATGTATTTAGTATTATTGATGTTGTTTTGTGAAAAATCGTTTTCTGTGAAGTTACTGTACCATTCAGGTGATTCGTGTTTGCTTTGGTAAGCATAGACCCTGTTCAACCCATCATAATTCTTACCACAATAAGGAAGACACACAGCAGAAATGCAGTATGTTGTGTACTTCTGTGGAGAATCATTCAATGACTGACATCAAATCAGTCATCAATTATTTCAATACTATTTGTTATAATAATATACTTCACTATGCTATATGAACATTATGAACAAGTACAGACTACATGAGCACTGTAAATTGATTGAACTTGTGCTACATATTTTTTTAAGTAAAGAAGGTCAAGTGAACTCATATATTTGTGTAAACGCAACAAGGAGATTTAAGTCAAAATAACAAGAAAATATTTAAGTTGCATTTGCTTAAAAACCATGATGCAAAAATGGTGGACATCTATTTTAAGTAAAGTCAACACATCACTTTTACTGAACTCTCGCTGTTAACCGGAATTAGCTATATTAATTTAGTTTCTCAACAACATTCTAGACGGCACGGATGAGAAACAAATTTATTGCAAATCAGATTTAGCAGGATAAAAGTGCCCTCGAAACTGAATTAGACCGCACTGTGGATGTTTCCAGCTATGAGATAAATGCACTTCAGCTCTGCCAGATATTATAAGATCTTAAAAGCAATGCAAGCTGTCAGAATAAGCCCAATAATCTGTTTGTGATGAAAAGCTCCAACAACAGTTTATTTCCTTTCACTTTGGCAAGAGAGAAGTGATGAGTATAGGCTTTAAGAAATACAATGACATATTTATGTAACGTTCGATGCGTTTGGACAGCACCACTTCAAGCAGCGAAACGTGCTGAGCCAATTGCATTAGATTCTGAGGTCAGGATTTAATGTGATAGAACAACAAACAGGTTTTGATGTTTTTATAACAAAGATCACAGTATAAACTTAAATCCGAAATGTGTTTGTTTAGACTAGGATTTGAGCTCAATATCTCGGTTTCCGAGATGCCCACTATAAAAGACTTTCTTCTTGCTTTTGACATCAGCTACATACATATCTAGATCATATTACAGTAATTTACGTTAAATTGATGCATTTAGCAGAAGCTTTTATCTAAACCAACTTGATGTTTTCAAGCTGTTATCGATATATGGACATTTTCTTTATGAGAGCAAGAAATCGGCTATTTATTTATGTGGAGTATATCACCTCACTCAATTGACACATCAGTATGGCCCTAAGGTCCACAGCTTCAAATATGAATCATAATCATTTATATGATCATAAATAAAGACTAAGAATATGTTGTGAACAGATGGTCATGCTGAAGGTAGTTATAGTAGATGCAAAATTTCCTTTGACTATACAGTACTAATTCATTTTTTACCATCTCTCTCCCCACAGGAAGAAATCTTTCCTGTTCTCGGCGCTCTACGCTGCGTGCATACTCGGTGGGCGGCATGTAATGAAGCAAAGGGAGAAGTTTGAATTGAGGAAACCGCTGGTACTATGGTCTTTAACACTCGCCGTCTTCAGGTAATTATGTCATTAGGTTCATAATAAACAAACTGTCTGATACCAAACAATTCACTCCCAGTTAATACAGTAGTTCTCAGTCATTGCAGGTCTTAAAGCAGCAGGGCACTTTCCTCGGGAGAGGCACGCAACCCAAAAAAGTGGCACTAAAATACACTTTATTTAATTACACTAAAGTGCTCCATTTTCACACATTGTAATTAATATACTAAAATATAGTCTTTAGTACTTCTATTTATTGTTTATCAAAATACCACAGTTGAGTACACTTAGATCTTATTAAGTTTATCTACTAAAGACATGTTTTGTATATTTAGTTCAAAATTAGTGTGTCACTTTTTCCACCTGGCAAAGGGAAACGCATAATGTGGCAGGTATACTGTGTATTCATAAATAGTTTTATGTTTTACCAGATTAATGGTGTGCATTATAGGCAGTAAACAAGCCACTTCCTCGTTCCAAGTTACTTCATAAAGACCTGCAAAAAAGGTATATAAGAGACCTGCATATAATGATACGCTTCGAGCTTACACCTAATCTCATCTAACTCATGTTACATCATAACACTGTCACCCACTCTTCTATCTATAAACATCAGCACTCAAGTAACTGTGGAATAGACATGACGCAAACTCCAACGTCTAACACATCGAGATCCAGCCACTAGAAATTAGAAACTTGACCCACCCACCCAATGCCACAGACTGTCAATCAATAAACGCAGCCAATGAAAATAAAGCCAGAAAAGCTCCGAAAGCCAGAGGGCGCTCTCGCTCAGAAAGTCAGAAAATGGGACATAGAAGAACGATGTGCAATGTAGTGTTATGGCTAGAAGGGATTCAGCTACCTTCACATGCGCACTTCAATACTGCATAATTTTTGTCACGCTAACAACAGTTAATTACGATTTTATTATTATTGTAAGGTTAGGTTTAGGGTTGGGGTAGGTGTAGGCGTAAATGTAATTTATTGTAATTTTATGGCAAGATTTTGCATCCCTTCTAGCCACAACCATAGATATCAAAACTAGATGCCGCATTAGCAACTGTTTCTGTGGGCCGCTATAGAGGGTATGCATTGACGTCACTTTCACTTTTCACTTTTTTGATGTCAGGCGCGCTCTGGCATGCTCATGTGGTAAAGTGACGACACGTCCATACCCTCTATACGTAAGTCGTCCGCCATATTGGAGCGGTGCGTGCTGGTCTGTGTTGCCAAGTCTGCGGCTTTCCAGTGGAATTGGGTTACTTTGTTACTGTCTCTCCGGTTTGTTTTATCTACAGGTTAGGAGTGGAAGGATTTTGTATATAGCTGTCCATCTTAAGATGATTTTATTTATGAATGTAAGGTTATGATATTTGGACTAGGTACGTTAGGCTCGTGATGAAGGATTTTGTTTTTCTCAGATCTGCCAACCCTGCCAAGTAGGGATGTAACGATTCACCGTGAGCCGGTTGAAAATCGGTTATAATGAGTGACGATTCAATTTGGTTGAGGCTTGAACTGAATCGCAATACATTTTTTGAACAGCAGGGGCCGCTATTTTCACTGCAAACCTGAACGTGGATGCTGATATTTCTTAAATGCAAAAAAATCCAAGAAAAGCACAGACAGTATTAGTTTGTTTATATTAAAGAGACTTTTTCTATTATTAATTTGTTATAAAATCGCAGTTTAGTTTTGTTATTTGAAATAAAACATTATTTTATTATGCAAAGAAACGTGAAGCATTTAAGAAATAATGCAAGGGAAGTTGTTCATTTCTAATTTGTTTCAACTCATTTTTTAAAAATGAATCGTGAGTAAATCGTGAATAAATCGCATCGTGAGATCAGAATCGTGAATCGCATCGCATTGTGAGCTGAGTGAATCGTTACATCCCTAACCAGTCCGTTAACACTCAAGAGCAAGCTGACTGCATATGATTAGGAAAACATATTTGTTGTTGTGTAAACCTTTTCACGTATTTTCATGATAATAAAATATATTTATAATGATGATGTTTGACGAGTGTTGCTTTTTCAAATGCATGTTATGAACGATTCAATCTCGTAGTGATTTTAAAACGAGCAGTACTTCCTACTGATCAAAGAGCCGTTGTTCACGGAAGAGCTGTACATCAAACACAGAATCGAAGCCTTTGCGATTCAGAATCGATTCTAGACAGGTATAATTGGTGTGAATCACGATACATCGTCCCCAGCCCTAGTTCTAATAGCAGTACTGCAGATCATTTAAAAGCTCAATGTATCTGATATAAAAATATATTCTCTTTTGTTCCGTATCTCCTTCTGTTAGTATATTTGGTGCTGTCAGAACTGGTGGATACATGGTGAACATCTTGATGACCAAGGGTCTGAAGCAGTCGGTGTGCGATCAGAGCTTCTACAACGGACCAGTCAGCAAGTTCTGGGCTTATGCGTTTGTTCTCAGCAAGGCTCCTGAACTAGGTGAGATTATGTGATATTCCATTTAAATTTCATGGGTTTAGGTTTAGTTAAGCTGCTCTTGTTGTTGCTATTTGTGTGTTAAAGAGGTATGAGCCTAGATTGCAACCACGTAACAAATCAGTATCAGTATTAATCAGCATTAAATTGGTCCGTAACATGTATGAGCATTTATGAGACGTCACATTGGGAGATATGCTTGACTTAAAGGCCCAGTGTATTAAATTTGGTTGCAACCAATGGCTCCCCCTCCCATTCGAAGCTCAACGGTGGTTCTCACAGGACAAAGATGTCATCTAGTTTTCGCTTCTTTGCTGAAGGAGATAAGATATTTACGAAACACGCTCTGTGGAGCAGTTTAGGGCTACTGTAGAAACAACATTGCGAATTCCATGTAAGGGGACCCGTTGTGTATGTGGATAGAAATCGCTTTCTAAGATAATGAAAACCTAATGTTTCATTACGTAAGATCTTTATACATATCTGAAGACATAGTTTATTAATGTATATTGAATTTCATTTCTGTCAATAGATACTCCAAAAATTACACACAGCATCTTCAAAGTGTTTTTGATATTACGAAACACACAACACAAAATGTACACCAGGGGTCCGTTTCAGAAAGGAGGTTTAGTGAAAAGTCGGAGTATATTAACCCTGAAATGAGGGAAACTCTGGGTTTTCCGTTTCAGAATGTGAGGTATGTCAAAGCCGAGAAAGCGGGGGTAACTCAAGCCCGTTTCTAAAGGAGAGGTAACTTAGAGTCAGTACCCATAGTAACTTACTCTGTGAACCTAACCTGGTCGGGAGCAGGTTTTCTTTGGTAAACCCAGAGTTTATTTCAATCTCATCCCCCTTTTAAAGAGCAAGTGGTGTAACTCATTCATTAATTCATTAATACAGTCATTCATGGCACACATTTTGATCACACAGAGACCATCTCAGTGACTTATACTGTATAGCATATGTGCTTTTATAAAGGATTCATGCTTAATGAATCCTTAATGAATGAAGAGGCTGCATTAATTCATTGGAATATACTTTGATTTCAGAAGAGCAATTTAGGACCCGAGTGGAATTTTGTCATTTCCCTGTGCATTTTTATTAAAACTGTACCGTTTTTCTTTACAGTGAATTAGATATATCAAAATATATCTCATCCATCCTTACATCAATAACATCAGCCACCGTACGTGTATTACTACATCAGAGCATAATTTTCTATGGACGATGAGAAATTACTTAAATAAAGTGCACGAATAAAGAAATTAATAAATACAGACATACATGCAGAAATGAAGCGATAAAATAAACAAGTAATTTTGACGTGCAGCCAATCCAACTGAAATCTGCTAATTTTGCAAAAGAGTCTGACGCCCTACTGGTGTCCTATACACCATGACGTCTCATTTGAGTAACTAGAGCACTCATGGCGAGTGAGAACATACAATTTTTTTATTATTTCTGTTTTATTTCTGTTGTTTCATTCATTTAATGATTAATTTGTTTGTTTATTGCTACATTTATCAATTTATTAATTTAAACTTAAGTCATTTTCAGGACATCAGTAACTGTATGCAGTGGAAAGTGTGCCTCACTCTCAAGTGCTTTCTGCCGCCATGTTGCTTTTTTTGGTGCCGTTGCCATGGTGAATCGTAATATCGGAGCTCCATTGATAATGGCTTTTTATAGTCGTGGTGCACGCGCTTAACCCAGGGTAAGCCTACCCAGAGTAAATTGAACTAACTCAAATCAGCTGTTCTGAAAACAAAAACTCAACGTTTCTAATTTCTAAGTAAACCAACTCTGAGTTCAAGGTTTAACCTAGAGTTGGTTGAACCTCCTTATTGAAACGGGCCCCAGGGGGTATTCCAGAAAGCTGGTTATGTGACATACCTGAGTAAGTTTAAGGGTTAGTTAGCTGATAACCTCAAGTTTCGGTTCCAAAAACAGAGATAACTTTCAGGGTATGTAAGTAACCATAGCAACTCACTCTCTGAAGATAACCTGGGATTGTCTGCACATGCGTGCGCTTTTTACGTAACCTATAATATATTATAATTTTACTGTATTACTATAATTACATTTCCAGTCACACCCATTGCGATTGAGCATTTACAACTGATTTTCTGCTAATTTTATGATTTGTAACCTTTTTAAAATAAATTAATAAATTTAAGGCTTTGTGTTTACATTGACTGTACATACTTTTAATTAGGTTTATTATTAAATCTCCAAATATGATTGGATGCATAAATAGTATGCACATCTTACAATTCTTGTAACTTCAGAACAATTTATTAAGAATTTGCATCTCATTACTCTTCCCCACTAACTATATCATATTTGACGCATCTAAGGGCAGTTGTGGTGTAATGGTTAGAGGGATATACTTATAACCCAAAGGTTGCACGTTTGATTCCCAGTCTGGCAGGCCTGATTCCCAGGATAAGTTTAATTATAGGTTATCACCTATGGCATAGTGTTTACAGATTTAATGTCCCTTTATAACTTTAATTCAGATACAAAATAAATTAAATTAAATTAAAAGACTTCTAAGTGTTTTCATACTATCTGTATTTCTTAATAATGTTTTTCTGATCCTCAGCCTCCTCTACGGTATTGAAAGGCCTTACTCCAAATTACAATTTGTTATTTGTCTTTGAAGATAGGTCTTTTACACCTCATTTAACATTTGGAAAGCCATGGCTTTTTAGCAAACAAGAAAAAAAATGTATATGTATTTGAAAGGGATATATACTGTATTAGGCTACAATACATATAGTATATGTGACTGGGCCTAGTATTTTATCCTTTACCTCGGTCACAGCAGACCTTCAGCCTCTACTCCAACTTAATTATCATAGTGTACTGAAAAGCCTCACACAAGTTTTACCAAAATTATGACAACTGTAGCAGCTTCTACAAAAAATTTTTTTTTAATTAATAAGACTACATCAGCAGTTGAATATAAAGCTGATACAATACAAAGTCAGTTTTCAGAAAACCAAATAAAGGTAGATTTTTTTAAAGAACATACAGGGAAGGAACAAAAAAGAGGCTTAATACTGCCTTTAAAATTAGAAATGTGATAAAATACATACACAACAATTTTGGTCAAATACCATGGTAGACATATTAAAATAACAGTTATAAACATCTAAAAAACTACACTTTATGTAACAAAGATAGCCATGATGAATATATATTTTAAATATTTCAGTATAAAATAGAACATAAATTAATTATTTACTAAATATATAAATAGTTAAAATATAAGGCATTTAACATGAATTAAATATGATTTTTATGGTTTTTAATCCCGCACCTCTGATTTATAACGTTGTTTTACAGTGAAAAACATTAAGCTTTTTCGGCCGTTTCCATGGTGACTCGTGAACTCTGTGATCCATTGACAATGTCTTCATGTTGTTTCTGTGAGCGCTCGTTAACTCTGGGCAAGCAAGGTTTGTGTTAATCAACCCAGAGTTCAGGGTTTAGCTGAAGGTAAATTAACCCTGCTTTCTGGAATCCCCCCAGTTGTTTCTTATCAAGGCTGAATTCTCATAACACAACTTTTTTTAAATATTGCAACTGTACAAACTTTGTTAGATCTTCAGGTTACATTTTACAGTTTTGCAATTGGACAACATTCTTGCTCTGTTGGACTGAAACTGGTCCAGTGTCAATTTTTATGTAAATACAGTCTCTTGCAAGAGAGTGGTTACAGCCACTGTTACAGAGGTCCCAAATTAAACCCCTTTCAAGCAACAGTAATCCCTTAACACAAGCATTGAAAAATCCACATTTTTGTTAAATGTGTTCAGACTAAAATTTCTGCTACAAAGCACTGCAGAGAGTCTAGTGTTCATCTGCATGAGTATAATCGGTTGTGAAAGTGTAACTGAATTTATTGTTAGTGTGAATCTTGCGGTATAACCCTGAGTCTAAAGATCTGGAACATTGATTCTATTTTCCGCCTGCCTGGGTCTATTGTGTTTGCTGTGTCCTGGCGGTTAGGGGGCTACCGGCCCGTTTGTAAAGAAAAAGACAATATTGAGAGAATGTGATGACCCTTAACGTCCATATAGAGTCAGGCCAAGAATAATGACTCATGAGGTCTTTGATATACAGCAGGGGACATGCCAACATACACGGACTTTTGACCGTCTGAAACACACACTTACCGTCTCATGAAAAACTTAAAGGTTATGAAGGGCAAATGTGAAAGTGATTCAAAAGGTAAAAAGCAGACAAAGGCTATACTTATTCAAGTATGCTTTCAACCTCCAACACAGTGCCAAATTAATTTCCAGTTTTCTTATGCCAAACACTTGATCTTCCATTGTTTGGACACACGGTTATTCCACCCCAAAGTCACACCTTCAGTCAAAGTTGCTAATTTTAAAATTACACACACATTTAATGACATAATATATGATTTACAAATTTAAACGGCAGTAATTATTTTTCATTTCCTGTTCCATCCTTATTCATTCTACAAGTTAATAGCATTTACACAAGGGTTTATGAAATCTTAATTGTGTGCTTTGTCTAGTGAATACATTGATAAACTTTGCTCTGGTTAGATACTAAAAATATTCAAGGACGTTTCATTTAATCTGTAACGCGCACGTCACAACATCAATAATTTTACAATCTATCCGTGGTCACAAACCACATAGAAAAATAGAAAAGATAAGGACATCTAAAAAAGAACAGTGGTTGCACAGAGACTGGTGTTTTTGTTTTAAACTTTTGTTTAATTAAGTGTTCAATTATTAATTAGAATACAAGATTTATTTCTCTCTAACGCTCCCATTTCACAATTAAGTTTATCGTAATCTTTCCAACACACCCCTTAGGAAAAAGAACCATACTGTAGTTTTATTATAGTGAAAGTGAAGTAACAATGTTTTTTGGTTGATTGCTTACCATTTGTATAACCATAATTTCACTACCAAGGTTAAACTGTGGTTGCTCCAGTAAAATCACGGTCAATTTGTGGTTTTACTTGAAACAAAAAAACGAATTACTACAGTTAAATCATGGATAATTCTCCATCTACATCTCATGTTGTTTCTGTTTATTATACTTACAGGAGACACAATGTTCATTGTGCTACGCAAGCAGAAGCTAATCTTCCTGCATTGGTATCACCACATCACAGTATTGCTGTATTCCTGGTACTCCTACAAGGACATGGTAGCCGGCGGTGGTTGGTTCATGACCATGAATTACCTGGTTCATGCCGTTATGTATTCTTACTTTGCTCTGAGGGCCGCCGGCTTCAAAATCTCCCGCAAGTTTGCCATGTTCATCACTCTGACGCAGATTACTCAGATGGTGATGGGTTGCGTGGTCAACTACCTGGTGTATTCGTGGATGCAGCAAGGCCAAGAGTGTCCTTCGCATGTGCAGAACATTGTGTGGTCATCCCTCATGTACCTCAGCTACTTTGTGCTCTTCTGTCAGTTCTTCTTAGAAGCCTACGTCACCAAGACCAAATCCAAAGCAGCCAGGAAAAGCCAATAAAGCAAAAGATTAAATTAATAACATAATCAACAAGAGGTGGGGAAGAATAGAAAAGTGGACCAATGAATAAGAGTCTTTATTGTTAGGGCTTTACTGTTATGAACTTGAAGGAAGTGAAGACAATGAGGGTCTACTTTTAAGGCTGGTGTATAATGAACTACTAAAGTATAGAGTTTAACCTCCCCGCCACTAGGGGAGCTCTATTGATCTGCACTGAGAAGTCATTATGATATGATATCAGTTCAACAAAAATGTGTCTTTTTTGTGATGTTTATGTGCCCAATCCTATGTATTTAAAAAAAGATGTGTAGAGATAAAAAGGGTGAATACATTTTAACAGAATTAAGGAGGAGAAGTTGAAATGAAATGAAGGACATTTTGAAGAAAAAAAATCATTTTAAATTCAGAGGAAGTTATATGAATCGAATTGTGTGATAATGTCTACAAATTGTCTAAACATTAAATGTTACCGTTCCATTTTTTATTGAATAGATACTAGAGCGTGTACGGTAGTTTTGTACGAAAGCCATGTTAAATGGATGACTGGTCCATCTTGAGCAAGAAATGCCACAGTGTGTTCCGTGTTCAGCATCGCAGCACCAAAATTCTCTCAGGTCTTCACGTTTTCCATATGATGTGCATATCATTTTAGAAAAAAACTAAAAGGGCAAAATAGTCAACGTAGTTAAATAGGCTTGAAATGTTAACACTATAAAATATGCTTTCATTGAAACAGCAGCCACACAAGTATACAAAAGGGAAAAAAGACCAATGAAGGTCAATATTGAGAGGACATTCAGGCCAAGTGATCATCAGAGCACCTCGAGTGTTCTGTGAAATATGAATCATTGGGACTCTCAATGCGCCATGCTGAGTTCTGGGCCTGGCCTTCTTCCGATGGCTTTAGGTCATTATTACCTTCATCTAGTCCAAAGACCAACATCGTAGAGTCTAGCCAAAATGAACACGAAATGCAACATGTCTATATTTGCTGTATCAAATCTAAACAACCTGTCACTGGTGTCCATTGTGCTCTTGTGCATTCGCACTGTATACATGTAAAGCATCTATAGAAATTTTAACAAAGAGCCAAAAGTGCTAAAATAATGATGTGTCTGTTTTTATTTGTATAAATTTTACAACAACAAAAAAAAGTTTCATTACTTCTTACACCGAGAGAAGCATGCAATATTTCTGGTACATATTTTGCTCATGACTCTGCAGGAAGTGCATGTGAACTGTCAGTCTTGCTGTGAACAGGCTCAGCAGCATGCCAAATGGAAGCACTATCACCTCACTAACACTGACATAAGGCATACGTTAAGACTGTCCTTGTTTCTAAAGCCACACTAAGCGGTGGGGTGTGCATGCCTGAAGGGGTGGGGTTGTGAATGTGTGCTCGAGTAAGTGTGACAGAAATGCTTCTATGAGACATTTCAAGCCTTTTGGAAATCTATTGAAAGTATGATTAAATGGACATTTGGAGCACAAGTCACACCCTCTGGAAATCTCAATAGTCACTTAAAGATGATCATTTATAACATATTGTATTGAATTAAGTGACTTTTCACATACAACCATGTTCAGATCCTTAGCTTAAGTCTATAGGGGTTCTACGCGTTAATGGACATAACAGACATGAATAACTATAAAGCATGTTTTATAAAACCAGTTTTGTAGAACACTCTATTTACAGAGACTAACCTCAAAACAGCAAGTGTTAATAGTGATAAATAGGCATATTTGGCATTAGGATTGCCTTCTATCTTATAAGTGCTTTTAGCAGTGTTAAACATAACAAAATCAATTCTACACCTTAACATAAACAGACAGCATCATATTTATGGATAAACAACTGATCCCATTTAGACAAAAACTGAGACTAAAACATTTTAAACATTAAAGGGATACTCCACCCCAAAATTAAACGGTAGTTAAAGGTGCCCTAGAACTTTTGCTTTACTAAATTCTTCAATGTATATTTACATTTATGCATTTGGCAGACGCTTTTATCCAAAGCGACTTACATTGCATTATCCTATACGTTTGTTTCTAGAACCCACGACCTTGGCGTTGTTAGCGCCATGCTCTTACCACTGAGCTACAGGAAAGTATATCATTTCACAAGTTAGCCTTAGCAAATAAATAAAGTGGGATGAATGAATGGTATGCGTATTTGGCGTGCTGTCAGGGGAGAGGTCCCCGAAATCAGTATTTTCCCAAACCTAAAGTGCTCCCCCCGTTATACGGAGGTAGAAACAGGATGATGGTGATGAGTCCGGATGCTGCAAAAATGTAGAGAGAATGAAGGTAAGGAGGTTTAGCTATTTATAGAGCTTGCTCTTGAGCTGATAGGGCGGGTGCCAGGTGAAGTTATTGATGATGATGGATTGGCCGTGTAGATTAGTGCACGTGCTCCTCCTGGCCTTTCTTAATAAAACATAATTTGTGTTCAACAGAACAAACAAAAATGATACAATAATTGTTCCTACTATGATAGTCAATGATGTCCCAGAAATGTCAGTTGCTAACATTTTCCAAAATATCTTTCTTTGTGTTCAACAGAACAAAGACATTTATACAGGTTTGGAAGAACTTGGGGGGGGGTTAATTCATGACAGAATTTTCATTTTTGTGTGGATTATCCCTTTAAGTAACCAACACAGATATAAAGATAAATCTAGTAAACTAAGATGATTGTATAACTAATTTCGACTGTAACAGCATAATGTTCAGCAAGTCAACTCGCTGAAACAGAACAGAATTTGTTAATCACTGCCCTTTCTACACTTTCGGAATGTTGTTTCGGTATGTTGATGTTCACATGAATGATCAGGAATGACTTCACAAATGTATAGTTTAACTCTTTTGTGAATCCAGTCATACCAATCGCTCCAAAGACAAGAAAAACTGGCGAGAAAGAAAAACAGTAGCTGTTATGATGAAAGTTCAACCCTGCAGGATTGTTTAAATCACGCTCATTCAGCCTGTCAATGGCTACGAGAAACCAAAATGACACTTACTCTTTTGTACTCAATGATTCCAGTGATTTAAAGTACTCCACACCAGACAAGCTGTACAAACAACGTGGGACCTAGATTTTATGCTGAGGCCCAGACCAAGTATAACTACAGCCAACACAGAATCCACACGAATACAGTCAGGATTCACAAAATAACTTCTGTGTCCATATTTCACCCCATCACGGTTCAATGTGTTACTTAAAGGGATACTTCACCCAAAAATGAAAATTCTGTCATCATTTACTAACCTTCGAGTTGTTCCAAATCTGTATACATTTCTTTGTTCTGATGAACACAGAGAAAGATATTTGGAATAATGCTTATAACCAGACAGAATCCCCCCCTCCCCATTGACTACCATAGTAGGAAAAAATATGATGGTAGTCAAAAGTGCCCCAGAACGGTTTGCTGTCCTGCATTCTTCAAAATGTCTTCTTTTGTGTTCAACAGAACAAAAAATGATTAAGTATTTTTTTCCAACTATGGGAGTCAATGGGGGCAAAATCTGTTAGGTTATAAGCATTCTTACAAATATCTTTCTGAATGGAATGGGGGGGACCCATTCCAGGGCGCCCTGCCATTCACGAAGAAGAGAGAACCTTTCCCTGGAACCCGCGCCATGCCGTCGCAGCCTATCTCATGTTTTTATTTTTTATTTTTGGGTGAACTATTACTTTAAGATCAACTATTACTTTAAGTGTGTGATTGATTTACTATTTTCCACATAAAATCAGCCTACATAATGTAATCAACATTATATAAAAATATAACCTTGTTATCAAAATCAAACTTTGATGCTCATCATTTCATAATTGGAGACTTTAGCCTGGTTACCACAGACTTGGACACATATTGTTTGCAATTACTACATTTGGACTGTGACCTCAGGCATTTGCATGCCAATTTAATTTTAGGATGTGGTGCATTTATGCCAACTGAAAATGTTTCATACTTGTGTCATAGTCTGGTTCCAACTTCCAAGCGGAAGTATATTTCATAATCTTCTCATTACAGTCACACATAAAGCAATAAGCCTGATTTAAATTAAGCTTGATTTAAAAGTCTCAGCCCTATAAGGAGAATGCTACAAAAAGCATCAGGTCAGGCGAGACTCATAAAACGTCAGATATCATGCTGAAAGAGTCCACACAATGTAGGCTACAGTAGGTAAATGTGAAATGGTTCTAATTTAGTGTTATTACGAGTTGTTTCACCACCAGACATGTGCATAATTCAGCAATAATGAATGAACATACAACTCTACTCGAACAAAACATCACAGAAATTCTAATGGATTAAAAAACGGCATCTATTATCAAGGCAACAGAGCAAAACTCAAACATTCAGGTTTTACATGACCTAACAATTCAGGCATACAATATAGATTTATAAATTTGAGGTTCTCATTTCCACAGCTAGCATTTAGAAACTTTTGTGTATGTAACTTTTCACATTAACATCAGCAATAACAACAATTTTTGGAAACAAAGAACTATTTCAAAACTAGGAACGCCGATTTTGATAGACAAAGTAAATATGTGGTTATAAGAATAATTACCTTTTTTTCAGACAGACAACAAGCATAACAAACTCTGTCACCAAAAAGCTTCAAACAGTCACAATTCAAAACAAACAGAACACAATGATCTGTGGCCATGCCTGAAACTGGCCTGAACAACTTCTTAAACTGCAGGTTGAGTCACATAATTAAAGGCTTTTGGTGTGTGTAACACATGTTTCATATCCTACCTGTTCACATCATTCTCAGTGCTGCATGGGTGAGCCAGTTGCATATCCGCTGGTGTGTTACTTCCTTTTGCTATTTATCATCGCCCCCTACTGGACAGGTGACAGATACACAGGCTTTTTGTACTGTAAATGGTTAGCTCGCTCAAAAAATAATAAATCAATAAAAAATATCTATCCCTTTAATATATTTATTTACAGTTTCAAGTATTTTATTGGCAGTGTTATATGTATATTTTGCTTCCACAGAATGGTAGTTGTGAACGCACAGATAATCAAGTAAATGCTGGTTATGTTTGCACAATGCAGTCTATAGGAAACTGCAGCATATTCAATATAAACATTTCAAGTGTTTTTATTTTTGTTGGTAGATACTTTAAGAAAGAAGCTCTAATCCAGGTTGCCAAGATAGTATAATCACAAGCATGCATGAAGCTTACTCACATTACACTTCTTAATCATTCAGGCCGCATCTTCACAACATAAATTGAATTTGCATTGAGCAATTTACAAGCTCAAATCCAACATGCACTTCTTCACACTGTAAAAAAAATCCGTAAAAAAACGGATAAAGTAGGCTACTGGCAGAAAATTACCAGTACATTTTCCTTTATTTTACGGACATTTCCGTTAATGCTATGATGCAATTTAATGCAGTGCAAAATGTAAAATACAGGTAAAACAAATGTAAAAATGAATACGGAAAATTCCTTCATATTAATAAAAAAACAGTATATTGTGTCCTATTTTTACGGATTTTTTTTAGAGTGCAGCGTCACCGGCCTACCACAGTTCTCCCCTTCTGTCTGACAGCTCTATTAGGGCACTGACAAGCGTTCCCGTCAATAAAATTGAGCCTTAAGCACATGTGCCTGTGCCCAAATTCGTGCATTATCTCTTGCGCTAAATCTACTCAAAGCCTAAAAAGCAGCGTGGCTCTGGGCAGGTCACAGGCCACAGTGGCTGTGCGCTGACCTGGAGGATCAGCAACAAAGCTTTTGAGTGGGCATCTAATGCCTTATTTAGTCCTCTCATCTGTGCACCTTTTGGAGTCTCCACAGACCAACTGCTTCCTGTCTGATGAGAGAGAAAAAGCAGGGGGGAAACGTTGAAAAGGAGGCCAACTGCAAACACCTTTGTTCACACATTTCCTCTTTATCGCCATCTTTCTCCTCCACTCACAGGTGGATTAGCTCTCTCATCCTTTGATCCCCCCATTTTAATTCCCTACAGCTGAGAGAGGGAGCGTGGCCAGATTGTTTCAGATCCTGAATCACATTTCATCAGTTGGAAAAAGTGGAAAAGCGTGATTCCTTCCAGAACATACTGAAGTTAGTATAATAAGGAGCGATATGTTGATGTTTCTCATAATCTCCTCCAAGCGCTTTCTTGTCAGTGTGTAATATTGAGGCATCATGAGCTTCAAAAATGTAAGATGTGATGAAAACAAAAAACCCAGAGAGACACAATTCTATTCAACCCACCACACAGACAAAAGAAATTACAGTAAATACAAGACTTTACTGGGAACAAATATGAAACAAATATGCCCTTTGCCTTTTGGTGTGTGTACCATGAAACACTAAAAGTGGCAAAATGCTGAGAGGTTAAAGACAACATGTCCACTCATTTTAGAGTCTCTTGGCTTTTGTATTATGAGAAATTGACGCAGGTCCAATTTCATCTTTATTACAGGCTCCATTCTCCCCAGTTTGAAGTGCAACCCAGACTGCACTGCTCATCATATCAGACAGCAATATATAGATAAGTGGACCATCTCAAAAAATCAATAGATGTGGGCCAGTGATGGTAAAGAAAGAGATTAAAAGAGAGAGAGAGAGAGAGAGAGAGAGAGAGAGAGAGAGAGAGAGAGAGAGAGAATAATGTGTGGTCTGTTCCTCCCTCAAAACAAAGGTTTGCTAACAGACAGTTGACCTCAGTAAAAACAACATATACTTTGAAACAATAAATTGGAAATCTAGTACATATTATTTTCTTTAGAGTTCTCACCTCGTAGCTATATTTTGTGTAGGAATCTTTACCAGTCTGACATATACTTTCCTGATCACATGATTTTCTGGGGGTAAAAAATCCCTAAAGAAAACAGTAAATGACTTTTACAACATTCTCAAACAATTTCTCGTCCTTTACTTTATTCATTGATCTTTATCACTTGCAAAAGACATACATATTACATCAATATTGCAGCTGTAGAAGCAGACATCAGGAGCAGGATGAACATAGTTCCGAATAAAAATTGGAATATGATGGATTTTCATCTGAATATTACATTTTAGACCATATAAAATTATCGGCTGTAGCATATGATAAACAGTGACCTCATTGAATGTACAAAAGTATTGTTTTGGTATATATACATTTGATATATATGTAATTGTCCCAAAATGTCACATCAATTACAAGAAAAAATAAGAAAGACAATAGGGAGAGCTAAAAGCCAGTTATTTTTATTATCTAACATTATCCTTTATTGTTCTGGACTTTTGATTCAGACAGCAGAAGTAGGTTACAACCCTATAATCCCGGTATATATATATTATCTGTTGGTAGAACAGATACATTTGTATAGAAAATATAAAACGCTTGCTGCAAAGACACTATTATTTCCCCATGACTTTGAATATCCTCGGAGCTGCGATGTTTGATTTAGGCCTAATTTAATAGCTGACAAATATATATAATCTGGGCCTTTATTTGTTTCAATGTCATTATAAAACAATTAGATTCATCCAGAGTTTGTCATAGTTTACTGAAGCATGTTTTTTGCTCATTACGCTGGATTATGCCTGCTCAAACCAACCATGTTAAGCTACTAATAAATGACAAATCCATCATGTTGTTTTTAGATTTAAATTCAATATAATCCTGCAAAATATGCTCATAAACTATTTACAGAAAATACTCAACACAACGAGTGTTATACTATAGATTTTATTCTATGTCTAGCATGTATTATGGCTCGAAAAGTAGAACAAACAGCAACCTTCAATACAGTTGAATCTGCAGATGACCTTGTTAGATTAAATGATCTCAATACATTCTAAAACTCCGGTTTGAATTGCATTAAAGCATTTGTAAAATGTGCACTTTTTTTAGATGAATAGGAGTGACCTATGTTTTACATTAAATCTGCTGACAAATCACTGGTGCTACATGAACCTGTTAGCTTGTTTTTGTAACCTCATTTTGAATATATTTCATCTACTTTTACTGTGACTAAATGACAACTAAATGACATTGAATTTTACAGTAAACAAATTCACATTAGCAGTTCACGGGCCAGCCTCTGAACAAGGCTTTCGGGTGAATCAGTGGGGTGTTGACAGAGAGTCTTCTAGAGATATTAAGTTATCAGTGGTCTCCATTGTAAGCGACAGCGTGTCTGTGTTGCAGGACACAGAGCAGTTGGCAGCGTCCAGATCATGTTTGTTTTTCTGTAGTGTCCCAGACTCAACTGAAGCAATACTTACTCCTAATAAAAAAAATCTATATTACACACATTCTGATTCAACAAATCAGCACTATACGTGGCATTGATAATCTTGAGTGAGAAAGCTAATTATTTATTCTGAATATAGGGCTGTCAATCAATAGAAATCCAGAATAAATGTTTGTGTTTACATAATATATATCTGTGTACCGTGCGTATTAATGTTGTATTCATAAAAACATACACATGCATATATTTAAGAAAAACATTAAAATTAATAAACCTTTATATATAATTTAAATTATTTGGTAAATATAAATAAATATATGTAAATATTTCCTAAATGTATGCGTATGTGTTTATAAATACAACATTGATATGCACAGTACACAGACATACATTATGTAAACACGAAATTTTATTCTGCATGTAATTAATCGCAATTAATCTTTTCACAGCCCTAATTCTGGCATAAAAATATGAGAAGACAGAAATTTCGATTCTTACCTGCTATTGAGGAACAAGAGGGGCATACTGCTCTTCTTGGACACCCCACAACATGAATAACCCTTTCATCACCACAGGGTCTAGTGTCCACAACTACATAGATCTGCACAAACACAAAGTGTAAATACACAATATTCTAAAAGAAAAGCAAGCAAATCACATTACAGACTGAGAAATTTTACGCTACCTGTGGGGCGGTTGTTGTTGTCTCAGTCATGCTGTCCTCACTAATGCTCATGTCACCCACATCATCTTCTGAGAGACATGCTACAAAATGTCGTTTAAACCTGACAAACAACATTATATATTTACATGAAATATAATACAATACAATATATAATCATAAGTGTAAAACCTATTTAGCAATTTTGGGGTATTTAAATCAGTGAAAGACTTGACATACAGCATGTCTCTAAATCGAACATATCTAATGTAGGGTTTTATTGAACCTGACGTTGCTTGTTGCATTAGTCATGCAACCTCAATGACCTTTCAATAGATTCTTTTTGTTCTTGAAAGGCTAAATGTCAACTTCATTGAACTGGCTCGTATGAAACGGTTTACAGTCACATACCTCTCATATCTATGTAAATAGCACGCTGAGGTTTTTCTCTGTTCATGGATCTGAATCCTCCGACACTAACACAGCGGGCGAAACCAATCTCTGGATGCCGTTGAGAAAGAATGAAATATGGCGAATGGCAGCGAGTCGTGAAGGTATGATAAGTAGCATTATTACAAACACGTGTATTTGATGTGTGTGTCTCAACTTGACACCTGGGGCAATAATGGGCTTTGGAATAAACCAATTTCGCGTTTGTGTGGGCATGTATTAGCATGCGGGTTACAGTGCGTGAAAACTTGATATAGATAGAAAATTACTGAAAAAAAGAACGGTCACGAAAACACAAGTAACCAAGTGAAAAACGCAATTTTAGAGAGAAAAATTGCCGCTCGTGGAGCTTTTAAATAATGTTATAGATCACCGGGTCCATTTTGGGCCGTAGGAATGACCTATTTTGCAGTGTAATTGCTGTAGAACAAGCTAAACCAAGCATGTAATTGAAAGCGTGCAACTGCTGCATTGAGGCGCATGAGGAACCCTACATAAGTATGCTGCTTTAAGACTATAAGAAATCACCACACCGCTGCTCAATGTAACTAAGCCTTCCAAACACTGGCATACAGAATTAGATATCGAAGCGGAGTGCTGTGTCTGCGTGCGTGTGTGTTTAAAGTCTTTTGCCACATGCTCAAGGCAAAAAAAACATTCTCTAAATCTTTCATGGCTTTGGCTCCAGCCACCCTCTCCAAATAAACAATTTAATGCCACTTTTACACAATGTTCACCTGATAAGGAAGGAAATAAACCTAGACCAGCAGAAATGAAGCTCTTAAGGATTCATGATGAAATGAGATGTGAAGGATGTGTTGAATCCAAAACAAATTGCACCTATTGGCAGATGCTCTTGTTTTAACTATTATTTGAACTATATTTTAAGGTAATATTGAATATTACCAAGTATAATTTTGATAAAAATAAATAAGTTAACAAGTGCTTCTTTGACTCACTCACCCATAGCAGTAGGTGACGCAGGCAGCGATGGAGAGCAGAGTAACAAGCAGCACAATACACACGGCTATAGCCACGTTTCTCTTCTTCTCTTGTTCGGCCTGCTGCAGTTCCCACCATTCCAGATCACTGAACTGACAGCGTTCCCCCAAGTAGCCTGATACACAACTGCAAAATCGCATCAAACGTAATATTCAATACGTCCTGCCACGGCATACAGAACACGGAAAAAGAGAATAAAATGCTCTGTAGAACATGTTTAATGTGTGTCTTTTTCATCAAAGACCAATGTTTAATAACAGCAAACATTTTTAGTACTACACTGCCATCTACAGTAGACTTGAGATTTGTAGATTTGAGAAAATTAAGAAAATTGTGCAGCATGCAGGGACTAATATTAAGAAAATCCAAAAATGAAAGTGTGCAAGATTCTGGCAAAGCTAAAGTGCAGACACTTGCTTGCAGGCATAAGACTCCATCTCGGGGAAATAGAAGCAGACGCCTTCATACAGACAGTAGGAGTCGTGTGTGGAAGGACAGCTCTGCACAGAGTTGTTGCGTTGCCATGGTGATGTCACATCAAGCGGACTACCTGTACTCAGCCAGGAGGACGAGCCCTTAAACTCCTCTGTAACACCGAACAGAGCATGAAAATTGGGTCACTGTGTCACATCATGTTATATCATGAATTGTTTGATAAATGTCAGCGCATTATGACTCAGGTTATCCCATTAAGCAACTTCTCATGGTGTCAAGCATAACACACAACAACACAGAACTTAAAGGGATAGTTAGTTCAAAAATGAAAACACTCTCATGTCATTCCAAACCTATATGAGTTTCTTGTTCAAAACCCAAAAGAAGCTGTGAAGAACGTTGGTGAACAAATACCTGCGGCCTCCACGGACTTCCATAGCATGGACACAAAACCACAAGGACATTTCTCAGAGTATTTTCTTTTGTGTTCCACAGAAGAAAAGAAACGAATGACATAAGGCTCAATAAATGCTGACAGAATTTGTTTTTTTTGCGTGAACTTTCCCTTTAAAAAAAGGCCACATAACGTTATTTGAGAAGTTACTTTATTTCTATACACAAAAGAGGTGAATCTTACCCTGACAGTGGAATCCAGTGCCCGTGTAGCCGGACCGACATTTACATTGATATTTTCCAACTGTATTCAAGCACTCAGCGCTTACATCACATTCATGCATATCCAATCGACACTCATCTATATCTACAGTTTAAAGACACACAAACGATATTAACAGTATGAAAAATGTTCAATTTAATTTCCATAATGTTCCTCTGTGTTTTTGGCCCCAGATGTGTATATGTGTTTTGTCTCACCAATACAGTTTTGACCATCTCCGCTAAATCCAGTTTTGCACTGGCAGAAATATCCACCTGCTGTGTTCACACAGTGAGAATGAGAGCTGCTACACTCCGCCAGGCCTTCTGTGCATTCATCAATATCTGCACAAACACACACACACATACCGTCAATACTGTGGGTGTACATGTAAACAAACCCACATTTACATAAAGCTTGATCAATACCTCCAATAATAGCCAAATACTCTACCCACACATCAATATCCACACACAGAAATTCAGCTTCACACATACATCACAGAGCATGTGTTTAAGTCCATACTAAATCAAAATCATTTGACATTCAGTGTCAACACACACAGATGCTTATACTCACCCACACACAGCCGCCCATCTGCAGTGAAGCCACTCACACACTGACACACAGCTCTGCCTCCCTCCAGCGTGCACTGAGCGTTCACACCGCAGTTAAGAGAATAGCAATCATCCTGGTCTGAGAGGGAAAAAACCATTAGCTTATAAAACAAAATCCAGTTAGTAATTATGTAGAGATGATTATGAGAAATGAAGAATTGTAAAACAGATGTTGAATTGGATTCTTGGGGATCGGCTTGTACCTGACACCATCTTTTCAGTGAAGAGCACTGGCGGGTCTCCTTCAGAATGGATGTCTGATATGGCAAGCGGTGTGCTCTCATCATTCAGTGTTTTATTGTTAAGACTTAATGCATTGTCACGCGATTCTGGGTGAAAAATGACAATATTAGTTGTATTGCACATGTAGAAATGCTTTTACACTGTATACAATCTGAATTAAAGGGATAGTTCACCCAAAAAAAAACAATTCTGCCATCATTTGTTCATCCTTATGCCATTCAAAACATGTATATGACTCTCAATGTATATTGAGAAATGTCTCAGTGGTTTTGTTTCCATACAATGGAAGTCAATGTAGTCTGGTTACCGACGTTAACCAGACTACAGGAAGAAAGTCATGCAGGTTTGGAATGACATGACGGTGAGTAAATCATGAAAGAAATTTCATTTTGGGTGAAGAACTTTTGAACTCCTCAGTTTGTTGAAGGTCACATTATTTGAACCAACAATACATGTACGTTCTTTGTCATCAGTGTTACCATCTTGGTAATAATAATCCACACCTGGTTTGGTGAGAGGATGGACAACAGCTAGAGCAGCCGGTCGAATTGACTTGACCTGCAGACGCTCAGCGCTTTGTCCAGTTCTCATGTCCAGCCGGTAAAGAAGGTGATCCTCCTGATCACTGACCCAGATCATGTTCTCAAACACCGCAAGAGCAAAAGGATGACCTACCAAAGCAGAAAAGATGAATTACATTTTCTTGCACTGACCTAAAACAGCACTGAAAATCATGGTGGAGTCAGGGTTAGGGTTTGGTAAGAACAATTTGTAATAGGGATGCACCGATATGTACATTTTGGCCCGGTAACGATAACCAATCATTCTTGAACCCTGAGAACCGATAACCGATATATCGGCCGATATACAGTATCAAAATATTATAACATTTTCTGAGACTGAAAATTCTTTTTTTCTCCTGAAAATGATGTACCGAGCCTACTTTACACTCATTAAAGATTCTGTAACTATTAAACTTATCAGGTATAATGTTTATTTAATAAACAAATTAAAGACGTTTTTCCAGAGCAACCCAGAAATGTGTTCTCAATAGCCACAAGTCTAACAGGTCTCAAGACAGAAAGCATTCAGACAACAGTCTGATTCAAACAATATGCTTTTGTTACTATAATTTACACATTCATAAATATCTACATACGACATCAACAATGTTTTGCTAATAGCAGTAAGTGAATGATCACGACAGAAAGACAGTACTGTACTGGATTTTAACTGTGAGCAGCGTGCAGCTGAAGAAGTTTAACCAGAGGAAATGATTTATGATTTATCGGCTATAATATATCAGCCTAAATTTGATTATCTGCTGATACCGATAACTTTAAAAATGACCATTATCGTGCATCCCTAAAAGGATCAACTGTTGGTCTCTTGGTGTGTGCGTCAGTATAATCTCATCTCTATGCATACATCATGTATTTGTGCAGTACAAATAAATGTGTGTGTGTGTTTTGGCAAAGAAGCCTCACCTACTTGGTTCTCGCTTAGTAAATGGCGATCAGAACCGTTCAAGTTGGCCGACTCAATCAGACCACTACTCAGGTCACACCAAAACAGACGCTGAGAGCCGTGGTCCACAGACAGTCCACTAGGAGACACCAGTCCAGTGCTGACCACAACCTCACGCATCTCTCTGTTCAAACCTGAACGTTCCACTGCTGGATGATTTCCCATATCTGTCCAGTACACCTTCCTGCAGACATACACATGGAAATCCATTCATGAGTCTACATGTAGGCCTATGGCTATTTCATGCCAAGAACAGTTGACTTATGAAACAGCCAAAAATAATTGCAAGCAATTACTAATTGTCACTCTTTACAAGTGTCAAAAAACACCAGAGCAGTGCAAAAAACGTTTCGGGCAGGTTTGATGTTTGTTCATATGACAAACAATGGCCAATCATTTTTGGTGATGTCATTAATCCATTCAAAGCATTTACACAATGACAGCATTTTTTGTGTTGCCTATTAACTAAAAAAAATAAAATTGACATTATTAGTAAGGCTGTATATGAACATGCTTTTAAATGTAAAAGGTCTTACTGTGCTTGAGGATGTACTGCAATGCCTCTGGGTTTCTGGATGTCTTTATCCATAAAGATTTCTCTATCAAGCCCATTTAAACTACTGCGGGAAATAATAGATAATCTGAAATAAACAATGTTCAGTCAGTTGAGGAAATTAGCATATTTTGCAGAAAGTGTTTATTTGTATACTACATTGTCTATAACCCACCCTTTATCAGTCCAGTACAGTTTACGATTGATCCAGTCTACAGCCAGTCCCTCAGGTGAATCTAATCCTGTGGAGAACAGCATCTCCCTCAAACCTCCATCCATTGAAGCCCTCTCAATACGTTTCAGCCCTTTATCTGCGAAATACACCTAAAACAAACACATAAAAAGCACCATATGAAACCGTACTAGCCCACAGTTTCAAAGAGAATGCTCAATTATTTATACGGGATTTAACTCAGCAGTTTGGTGCAGAATGTAAACTACTGTCACGTCACTATCGACAGTCTTAAACATGATCACGTATGTGAATTTTTATTTTTTTGAAAGATCTGGATATATATTTAAAATCCATAAGAAACTCTAAAAATGTAATTGCTCGTAAGACTCGTGTGTGGTGTAGTACTTACTTACAAGATTGTATAGCATGTATGTTTGTGTATATTTTTATATAGGCTATACATGTGCATATATATTTGTATTTTCATTTTTTACTCACTTTTATAATTTGATGTAACCCATCTTGCTGTTTGTTTTTACTGTATGTTTAATTTGTATTTGTCTTTGTCTTGTTACATTAAAAAAACGATCACGTGTGTGTTATTTGACCACCAGGTGGCAGTAAATACACAAACTTTCAACTTCTCATAACCTCTTGCGCTTACACCACACGGCCACTGGATGGCGGTTATACACTCAATCATAACTATAGTGACGTCATCAGCCTGATCACCCACATTGTTTTCCACTGGATCATAGTCCACAGCTAGAATAGTGCCTCGTGCCTCCTCCAGGAGTTTCTTGCTCTGTGTGCCATCTATGTTCATCTTTCTTATATCCACTACATTGGCAAATAACAGGTATGGTGGAGGCCCTGCTAGAAATGAAGCAAAGAGGATTGCAGACTAAAATTAAAATGCACTTACTGATTAACACGCTTAACCCAATAACTCTAGGTAAATTGGGCAAATAGGTTGTGCAGTGTCACTTGCCTGTGGCAGCACAGTATTTTCCATCAGGCTGTAGTTGGTATCCAGGTCGGCACTCACATGCCCACCTGCCCGGGAATAATGTCACACAAATATGACTGCAACCTCCACGATCAGCTGACAAACAGCCTGAAACACACACACACGGTGATAAACGTTTTTTTATCATTCACACAGTTTTCATACAGTGGTGTGTTTTTCTTAGCAAATGTGCACTGATAATATGATTCACAAAAATGCACACACCTGTGCATGAACGTCCATCTGCCTTTAGTACTGATCCTTCTGGACACAAGCACACGTCTCCTTCTGCTGTATGGACGCATGCATGATCACAAACGGTCTTATTCTCCACACATGGTTTAGCTTCTGTAAAGGCATATGACATAAAAGATAATAGTAACTTGAGGAAAATACCATGTACTGGTCTAGATTCATAAATGAATGTTACAAAGCATAAAGGACAAAACATATACAGCCAAGCTTCTCTTTAAAAATATACAAGATTAATTTTTTAACGATTTACTCTGCCCTTTCAGTTTAATTGAAGAATGTAGGTTGGACGTCCAAGACTCGCCACTATTTTCTCTTCACACAGGGGAATAATGTAGGTGATATGACAAACTGTCATGTAATTGCTATCCAATGGTCATACATTACAGATAAGAAACAATTAAAACATCAACGTAAGCATTTAAGTAGCTCCGTAAAATAAACGGATTAGCTGTTACCCAGCAGGTGGGTGTCTTTCTTACTTTTTTCCACAACATGAAAGTTTAATTATCACATTTTACACCCATTAAAAAGTGCTCTTTTTGAACATTTTATTTTTATAGATACACTTTCTTACATATTCTTTTTTTTATTTTGTATTATTATAATATTTTTTTTATTCGTTTGTTCATTTTCCGTTATCTGTTGCCCCTCAGCATTGAGTATCTTTATTCATTGATGTTTGGCTCTTAGGACAACAACTGTCATACCAACAGCAAAGTATTCAACAATGCTGTTACTGTCATAAAACAGAATGTTTTAGTAAAACAGTTCTAGTAAACATGTTGTTAGCTCATTATGCCCCCTGCTGGTCAGACCCATTCAATAATCCGTGCATGTGTTTTTGGCTGAACAACCTGCCACAGGATGACAAGACAACACAGACAAGTCTAAAGCTAACGGCCTCAATCTTTAAGGTCCCAAACTCCATGTCCTCAGTTGATTAACTCTCACCTCAACTTCTCCATGAACACCTCTCTAACACTAACAGCGCTGTGGTTTTTCAAAAATCCTTGTTTTGACACCTAATAATCCCAAATCCAATCATCCGATAATTACAAAACACCATTCCTAAAATCCACTGAGAGTGTCTAGAGGATTATTATATTCCAGTTAACAATTTAGCATGATCAAACCATCCAGCATCTATATTTAATAGTCCACGTAGATTTAATTCTAAAATGCTCTAGAAAATGGGAGTTGTGTTGTTTTCAATGCCAATGATAGGCTCTGAAGAACACAGATGGTTGGTGGGAAACAATCTTCTTAGCAGGACCAATCCCCTTATGATGTCACGGCCATAATCCCACCCCCACAAAGGTGAAAGTACAAAAGGGGTCTCTTTTTTCAGAGTGACTGACAGTTTGTCATGTTCTGGGTTGCAACTGTACATACCGTGGTTTTAGAGAGAAGATTACTTTATAATACTTACTCTCAGACATGGTTTGAGATCCATTATTTGCATACTTTTTTGCATTCAAATTGATATTCTCTTTCATAATAATAGATTTTAAATTTGTGAATCATAATGGTTATTTACTTCTTCTGTCTGGAAACACAAGAACAGACTTGATCGCATGTGTGTGTCTGCGAGTGAGAGAACTGTACTGAGAGTTAATCTTGCTGTGGATGTGCTCTTGACCTGCTTAGCAAGGCAAAGCTGCTGAGTAAATATGTTCCTTATTACTGATGTCACCTCATCATCTTATCACTGTGCCGCCGGCCCAGCTTTGCCTCATTGCACAATTACAGCAAGAACAATAAATTCCAGAGACCTACATCTTCCCAAACTCAGATACACAGTGATAGGAGTGCTTTAAACATAGGCTTCGTTTTTCATGTGCTTATGCTCTATTCTTACCATGACAGGTTTTCATATCAGGCAAGAGTAGGTAACCTTTAGGACAGGTGCAAAAGTAAGAGCCCGGAACATTCTCACACCCCAGTGAGCAGCCATGATTCCACAGGGCACATTCATTTATATCTGAAAGAGAGGACAAAGAAAACGTAAACTTTGTGTTACCTCTGTTGGATTATTATTCTTGCTTGTGCTTGTTTCAAAGGGAAATGGAAGTTGTACCTTCACAGTAGTTTCCTTGTTTACTGAGAGAAAAACCGTCCCTGCAGCGGCAAACGCCCGTGTCACTGTGATGGGAACAGACCTTTACGCACTCTTCTGTCTGTGGATTACAACCTGCACAACAATTCACAAAATCACCTTTCATTCATCTTGTGCTTTCTGACATTAAAGGGATAGTTCACCCAAAAATGAAAATTCTGCCATCATTTACTCACCCTCTTGTCATTTCAAACCTGTACGACTTTCTTTCTTCTGCAGAACACAAAAGATGATATTTTGAAGAATATTGATAACCGAATGTTGGTTCCCATTCACTTGCATTGGTTTTGTGGCCATACAGTAGAAGTCAGTGGGTACCGTTGCTGTTCAGTTGCCAACTTTCTTTATAAAATCTTCTTTTGTGTTTTGTGGAAAGTCATACTGGTTTGAAATGACAAGAGGGTGAGTAAATGATGACAGCATTTTCATTTTGGGGTGAACCGTCACTTTAAGTACCATAACTATTCATTAAGTAATAAAATAAATACCTAAAACAATTAAGATGATGTGTAGTACCTCAAGGAGGACATCTGAGAACCGATGACATTTAATTTTCATTACCAACCTGGAGTGAAAGATGCAGGACTCTCCACCACCGGCTGATTGATGGGATGTACCACTTTGACATCAGCAGGGGGGTGTGGCATCCGTTTGAAATTGACATTCTCCCCTGGGCCCCCTATGTACTTGTTTACTCGTTTTATGCTTTTTGACTTTGAGTCTGTTAAGTACACGTAATCCAGGAAAACTGTCATCCTTAGAGACTGTGATCTAGGAGTAGAACAGGAAGGAGGTCTTCACCATTGATGTATAGTGTTAAAATGCGGACAACGAGTCTAATGCTGATTTAATGTTACCTTAAGGGCTGATTGAAGACGTTGATGATGTTGCCATCATAATTGCAGGACCCCAGTGCAGTGTGAGGTCTTATGCCTTGCTCAACCCAAAACAGTCTTCTGTCCCTGTGGTCAATGGTCAAAACCTTTAGTTTGTCTGCAACTTTTAGCAATGTTGTCCTTTGACCACCTGTGGTGTCTGAACGCTGGATACTGGGAGTCGGTCCATTTGATAACCAGAAAATATATCTGGGAAAAAAAGTGTTAGCATTTGAAATACACATGTCACTACAAAAAATGACTTTCTTACTAAGTCCTTTTTTCTTATTTTCCGGTAAAAATGTCTAAACATTCTTGAATCAAGATGCATTTTCTTGATGAGCAAAATGACCTAAGAAAATAAGTCTTGTTTTTAGTAAAAAAATATGAAATTTCAGTGAATTTGTGCTTAAAACAAGCAAAACAATCTGCCAATGGGGTAAGAAAAATAATCTTGAATTGAGTGACTAAGAAAAAGGTAAACCTTAATTCAAGATTATTTTTCTTACCCCACTGGCAGATTGTTTTTCTTGTTTTAAGCACAAATTCACTGAAATTTCTTTTCTTTTTTTACTAAAAACAAGACTTATTTTCTTAGGTCATTTTGCTCATTAAGAAAATGCATCTTGATTCAAGAATTTGTAGACATTTTTACTGGAAAACAAGAAAAAAAGACTAAGTAAGAAAGTCATTTATTACGGGAACAAATGTTCTTATTTATATTCTCATTTATAACTATTTAAATATAATTAGTCTATTAATATAACCACATAATAAATACTGATAATTTAAATTATTTTTAGATAAATAATAAATATAAATAAATAAAATACAAATATATTTTTAAAAAATCAGACATTTTTCATTTTCCTCAGAAAATATGTGCTAATGTTGCATAATTTCTGTTTAAATGTTAGCTGTTGACAGACAGGTCCTCTGATAGAAAGGTGAGGACTGTGTGCTTCTGTGAAACACTCAGAATTACACCTATGTGCCAGTCATGTTTGAAAGAATGTGACCGTCTGAATGCTTGAGCATTTATAGCTCGCACGCAAACTAGGAGTTGAGCAACAGAGTCCTGAATAGAAATGTGAAAGTGACAAAGCCTTTAGTCATTCTTGCTCTCTCCTAGTCAATAAGCACACTGCTGAGAGAAAACAGAAGTAAATGTAAAACATGTTGTTGTGGCTGAAAGGTTTGACCTTTGGCTCCGCAAGCCAGATTTGTTTTCCTTTTTCTGTTTCTATTCAAGTGTTGGTCATTTACTAGTAACAACTTTATAAATAGTATCTTTATTTAGGCCTATACATTTTTTGAATGTGTCACCATACTGTTTTTATCACATTTATTCAAATTAAATCATACAATCATAATAAGAACATTTTGTGCCTTTTATTTTAAATGTAGAGATCTTCATTGAATTGAATTGAATTGTTTAGGTTCTTCCTATACAGACAAGCGTCATTTTTGTACCTTTCATTTGGGTCAACAACAACACTGCTTGGCTGAGACAGGTCTTGTAGGACAGTCTTTTTGTTTCTTCCATCTGTGTCCACTCTCCGTATCGTTCCGTTTTCCGCATTGCTCCAGAGCACTGAGTTTTCAATCCAGTCCACAGCCAGCCCTGTGATTCCTTTTACTGATGAGAGAAGCTTCTGAAAGAATGAACCAAACCTGCAATAAGAGGCTGATATACACACCAAACACATATAGTCATTGATGGTACCTGATTTGTCCCATCCAGTCCTGCTCTGTTTATTAGTCCTGCGTGCGTGTCGGCCCAGAACACTGTCCCCTCACTTAAGTGGAAGTCCAGTAAGACGGACCTCCCCACCCCAGACACGATTCTTCTTTGGTCTTTGCCATCTAAGTTCATTTTGATAATGTTGTTTCCAACGGCAGTTAACAGATAAGGCTCAGGATCTTTAAAGAGATAAAATGCAGCAAAATGCGTGTAAACATCTAAAATGTATACATTCAAAACTATCTTTCAAATCAAATATTCACAAAAACATTTTAAATCCCATGATGTCATTCATGAAACACCATTCCTATCAACCAATCATCAGCCATGTGAGGAAAGTTGTTTTAGAAAAAACAAATGTTGTTGAATCAGAAACATGCTTTGTTTGAATTAATCACATTTTGTGTTTATGTAGATATTGGAAAAAATATATAAGAAAAAAAAACGTATTTACTATTTAATCCTTCAGTGTATTTATTTTATCAGTCTGTAAACATAAAAAGGTTATTCTTTAAACTTCAAAAATCAAATATTGTTGAACAATGTGCAATATGGAAGCAGGGTCATGAGGAACAAGTGATGGGTTTTATTTTGTTTTGTCATTTTATTGTGTCATTCATTGTATTTAATAAATCAAATGAATTAGCCGTAGCATTTACTGTTCTTCCTAAATCCCTGTGGTGTGACCCTAAAGCAAAGCATTTGATAAATACGACCTGTCGGACAACAAATACATTCTTTCTTGGTCTTAAAATTGCTAATTATTTCTTTTTCCTGCCTACCAACTCTAGCACCTAATGTCATGCAAATAATATATTAATGTTGCTTTGTGACCCAAGCCTTTTCATTCGATAATGGGCGAGGTTCACAGATCTATGCCTCACAGAAGCCTGTGTCTGTATCTTAGCAACACACACCACAATAGAGGCCTTCTAGCTCAGGATGTTTAAGTGTATCGCACAAAGACGCGGACATGTTGCTAGGAAGGGCAAATAACACAACATTTTAAATATGGGGATGGGACACAGTTTCCGATCAGTATAGTCAGGTATCTGGAAACATTTAGAAGTGTAAAAGCAATGCAGGTCTGATCTTTGGGTTGTCTGATTTCTTGTTACAAATTCTCAAATGTTTCTTTAGAGATTCTCAAAGATTTATGTTGATCAAAACTTTAGGTGTGGACAATGTTATTTAACAAAGGGAGATTTTATATTCTGTATCAGGATGCATTTATATTCTGTTCACAGAGACATTTAACAGACTTTTGCTGATCAGCATAAATACTATGAGTCACGAAGGTAAAGTTTCTTGCTGCAGCACAGCTTTGGACAAAAGGTGCAAAAAACATTCTTGATGTAGACCTTTCAAAGGTATATGAAAAAAGCATTTAATAATTTTGCATGCAATGTAATTTCTTTTAGATTTGACTATATAAAGTTATATATACATTTATATACATTACATTTATATATTACATTCACATTTATATATTTTCTGGAAAATACAAATTCAGCAGATTGAACGTTTGGGTTTGATATTAAAGAAACAATCTAAATGCCACACATAATCTTTCACATAAGCAAACAGGTGAACTTTCTACATTGCTTGACCTTTCAAATACAGTATAAGGCTATTATCAGCCACAATAGCAATGTGATGTCATAAGCAGAGTGTATCCTTTAAATGTTTAATTTCATCACATCCCCACACTCACATTCAAACCCTGACGAACTCAGCATGCACTTACCCACACAGCTGAAGTTACCCGTGGCCCAGGGACGTCCATCCCAACATAAAGCTCTTTGTGCAGATGCATGAGCAGGGCCCATTCTCAAAATCCAGAACCACAGCTGAAAGGTGGCTGCTATCATCCCCCAAAACATAATCTTGTGCCAATTATTACAGCTCTCGTCTCTTAGGTGTTTCCTTGGACACGGTACCACACCACGCAGCCATAACCTCCATGCATTTTACACATAGCTTCAACCAAGACAGCAATCGAAACTTTTCACCAGTTTACATCCCAGAGGCGTCCTTTTCAAATGGTTAAAAGTGATGTTACAGCCACAGGAACAGCCAGGTTTGTGAAGAGCCCTGACAGAGACACACACACAGACACACACTCCAGCCCTCTTGCTCTCTAGCTGTTTTGGAAGCAAAGTATGAAATTCCTGACAGTCCCATGGTAAATTTGACACATGGTGAGACCAGCCACGGCTGTAAAGAGGCTTTTCCTGGTAAAAGTGTGTAGGTCTAAAGTCAGAACACTCAGATCGTCCATAAGGTACACAAAAACTGCCCTGCTTCAGCTTAGAAGAATAGCCCTCGGTCAGCCCGGTTCACCTCCTGGCCTTTCTTGGTCCTGAACTCTATACGCATGTGATTTGGTCAGACAGACATTTGGTGGGAGTGGTCATTAGATCAGGCCCAAAGCTTTTTTGTGCTGCTCATGAGTAATGAGATGCTCCCTTCACATTTTCTCCCATCCCATCCCTCAAACACACACACGCACATGCACACGCACACGCATACACAAACACATGTTTGTTTCATTATATTAGTCAGGATATCTCAAAGACTTTCATTGTTTTCACAACAGGATAATTATAATTCATATCCTCAAACCTTAAATGTAAAACGTTTTGACATAATTATAAAGTATAATGTTATTTGTTCGGTTTATGAGCACTTTTTTACTTTTCTACACAAACGTGTTGTTGTGTCTGCATAGTCTCTGTCTGGCTAGTATAAGAAATAGGGGTTGGGTTTAGGGGTGGGGCTTGTAAGTGTTTTACCTCTGTTTCCTAAATGTATTATAGTCCTATTATCTGAATGACTGTCATATTGTCACAGGAATGAGAAACACTGCTCTGGGAAAAATGTGGCAGGTACAGATACAACAGATTCTCTGTTGTACTTAAGCAGGTCAGGAAATGCAGCACAATGTCTGCTCTGAAACAAACTCACGGGACCAGAGATGACGTCATCCCTGACAAACTTCACAAACTAATTTAACTGATATTTAAACTTGATAGAGTTAAACTCTTCAATTATAGTTTGCACAAGTATGAAGTCATGACTGGTCAAGCTAGATATTTGTTTACATAATAATACATTTTAATGCCGCAATCAGTAATTTTTTTTTGTTAAAAATAAAAGAATATCAAGTTATTAAGCAAGCACATTGCAGCTGCAAATTTAGGATTTATAAACTGAGCTGTCAGATACGATTTTGCTGGAATTGTCAGTTTGACATCATTTGAATCAACACTTAAAGGAACAGTTTACCCAAAAAAATTTAATTCTGTCTTCATTTAATCATTCTAAGGTTATTTCAAAGCTGTATAAATGTCTTTGTTTTGATGAACACAAAGAAAGATATTTGGAAGAATGCTTGCAACCAAACAGTTCTTGGCCACCATTAACTACCATAGTAGGAAAAAATGACAATGATAGTCAAAAGTTCGCCAGAACAGTTTGCTTTTCTACATTCTTCAAAATGTCGTCTTCTGTGTTCAACAGAACAAATAAATGTATAAATATTTTTTCCTACTATAGTAGGAAAACTGTTTGGTTACAAGCATTCTTTGATTCAAATCTTTCTCTGTGTTCATCAGAACAAAGACATTCATACGGATTTGGAAGGGTGCGTAATTGGTGACAGTTTTTATTTTTGGGTGAACCGTCCCATTAAGCACATAAAGTAACTTTTTGTAATTTCATTTGTTTCAAAAAGAGATGGCAATAGAGAGGCAACGGTTACTGATTTCAGCTTAATGCACTTTAAGAAATCAATTTCACAAACTATTTACAAAACATTAGCTGAGCCAATTGAAAACTTTAGAAAAAATTTGAAGTGAGCCATTTTACAGTGTATTGTACATAACATATAAAGACACGCTTACACAAACAACAGGGCATACGTTCACTAGTTTTCACATGTACCTCCTATTAAACCAAACACAACTACAAACACAACACAAAAATACATCAGTTGTGTTTATATAATCATTTAAACATCAAGTGGACACTTCAAATCAAAAACTTAAGAATATGAACCGTGTAACTAAGAAAGTGTTTTTGTGTGATTCTTCTATTTGATCCTTACCTTGACACAATTGACTTGAAATGTGATAATATCAAACATAAACAACATGAAACTGAAAGAACTTTACTACTAAATGTAAATCTGCCATTTGTTAACGGATGTGCATATCACCAAAACCAAAACAGTCATTTGAAAATTCCAATAATATTTAACTTTCAGTTCTGATTAGAAAAAAGAAAATATATCAAAAGGCATCAAAAGGTATTAAAATTAATGAATTAGGTTTTACATAAAATCACATACTGGCATACACAAAATGCATTAGACACATTTACATCCACTGCCTTTCATACAAAAACAACCACAGCGTTATATGTGACTGAATGAAAAAAATACAAATCATTTACCAATTAAGAAATGAGACACAAGATACAATATAGGGTGCAGAAATATCGGGTAAGGCAAGTTTGACAGTAAATCAACAGCTAAGAGCTAAGCTATGTTGCTAGTGTGTATAGGATAACACTTCAATGCTGATACACCATGTGCTATACATTAGCACAGATATTCAGATCTAGAGCTGTCACTTTTGTAAGTCATTTGAGAGTCGATACTTGAGCGTGAGCAAAGGAGCATTCGCTCAGACTCCTGAGTCTGTCTCCGGGCCCAGAGATCATTAGGCTGGCCGTTTAGTGTTCTCTGTTTCATAGTAAGCGTCTCAAACTTAACATATGTCTCTTTTGAAAGGTCCTCCTCTTGTCCACTATTCTCACTACTGTTTCCTTTACAGCAGAGACACAAGATCTTGTAAACCAGCACTACGATGAGAGGCACCACAATTACGCATGCAAGCCCACTGGCGATCATCATAAATTTGCTTTGTCCATCATCTCTAGTGTTATCCAGAGTACTGAAATCCATACATTGCTCTTTCCCAGACACAGACCCCTTTGTAACCAAACACACTGTGTACATCTGGTTAGGCATCAGATATTCCAGGAGGAGCTTCCCTTGCCCCAGCACCGTATCAAATGTTTCTTTATCATCTTTAGCATCATATGGAAAGTACACCACGGTCAGCGGTGTGTCGCTGGGTAAGCCACCAGATGTCCATAGTAAGACCGCTGAGTCACTGGTCTCCTCCACTATCTCAACACCTTCGATATCAGCTTTCTTTTTTGACTGGCCATTCTTTAATAAACTCTTGCTTTGCGGGACTTTAGCCGGTCTGTCGGCAGGTGGAGACCTTTGCAGTCCTCCACCAGGTCCCAGATTCTTCTTGGGTGGTAGAGGGGACTGCGTGGTTATGGCATCTCGGGTCGTAAATCTGGCGGTGCTTAGAGATGTAGAAACAAGAATCCTTGAGGTCTCTGTGACAGAAATCACGGTTTGATCAACAAGTTTGTCATCTACATCGGGCCTTTTGGTCACTTTTGGCGACTGCATTGAGGTTTCCATGCCATCCACAGATAGGGTGATGAACGCCTCGGCATTCCCTGCAACGTTTTTGGCCTTGCAACGGTAATCGCCAGCATCCTTGAACACGATACTATGCAAACTGAGGATGGACCAAAGAACCCCCTCACCAGGAGATTCCTGCACAACTACAGAGATATGAAATGGTAAGATACGAAATAAGGTTAAAGCCATGGTGACACATGGCAATTTTTTGGAGAAGATATAACAGGATATGATGTCACACCATAGGACTCAACATTGGCCCCCGTTGAGTTCCATTACATGGACACTAAACCACTGAGATATCTCTCAAAATTTGATCTTTTGTGTTCCACAGAAAAAAGGATAAAAAATAGTCAAAAAGGTTTTGAACAACATGACAGTTCACCCCCCAAAAAATATTTGTTCTGCTAAACACAAAGGAAGATATTTGCAATAATGTCAGTAACCAAACAGATCTCATTCCCCATTGACTCCCATAGTATTTATTTTCCCTACTATGGCAGTACATGGGTGATGAAATCTGTTTGGTTACTGATATTCTTCCAAATATCTCCTTTGCGTTAAGCAGAACAAAGACATTTTTACTGGTTTGGAACAACCTGAGGGTGAGTAAATGATGACAGAATTTGTTTTATTATTGGGTGAACTATCCCTTTAAGGGTGCTTCAGATATTGACAGAACTGACAGTCACACCTGTGTTGTTGAGTGCTGATCCATCGGCTCTGCTCCAGATAAGGGTGGGTGTAGGGAAACCCGTGGCATCACACCTCAGGAGCACATTACTCCCTAACGGTGATGTGATCTTCGTTGCTGACATCATAACTGATGGCTTCAGGCACTGATTCAGTTCAGCCCGCTGGAACAGAACACCAGCTAAGTTCTCTGGCCCAGTACATGTCAGAAACAGATCCATCAACACCACAGGTGTGCTGGCCATCTTTGACAGCTCAATGAGCTTGGAAATACGACAGTCACAGTACCAAGGATTGTCCTGCAGACCTACAAAGATTTGAAAGATTTGTTTAGAATATGCATGTGAAAACATCATAAGTTATATTTGGTGTAAAACTTCGGATGTACTTTATAACATTTATTTTAATATTGATAATTTTATTATTTTCCCCCCACAACATATTCAACATTTCAACATGATGTTAATACAAAGCACAGAATTACTATTGTGATTTGACTAAAGAGACCGACATTATACTGAAATGTGTAAGGTGCTATAAATTGTAAAGCCAGGAACTCTTATCCGGCTAGCATCAGGTGTTGGACATGAACATCTCCGTCCGCACATAATTCTGTCTGTGACAGGATAGTAGGTCAGTTGACTGTAAACAAGGATTTAGACATTCCACTGATACAGCTGAACAGCTGGGTGGTGATAACTGCTTATATCATAATAATACAAGGTGTTACCCTGTGAATGACCTGAATAAACACATTCTGTATACTGTATACACAATATTCACATATCACACACATGATGCTGAGGTATCAGTTTGAGACTTTTAGTTCATGCTTAAAGTACAGATTGCAGTTCCCTCTCTTATGTAAAAAGTGCCTGATTTTACTCTATAATTTAAAATAATTACAGATGTGTCTAATACAGATGCACAGAAGATCAGGTCTAAGAAAAGCTGACGGTTTGGGCTGGCATGTGAGAACAGCGATTTACAGTGACAGTCTTCAGTTTGGGTGCACATAAAGGACAACTGTTTTTTTTAGTCAGTTCAATATAATTTAAGTTCAATTGACTCATAAAGCTAATTTGCTTTAACTTAAGAAAATAAAACAGCTGAAAATGTTTTACATTGTTGTTCCCAACTGCTTAATATTTGAACTTGATCAAATTAGATCAAACTAGATTTTTTCACTTACAAAACATTTTTTTGTTATTTTGAAATAAATTACCTAGACCAAATAATTTAAAAAGACAATAGGAGCCCAAGCATCCCAAAGTGAGACCTCAAGAAACTTAAAATACCAATGGCAATGATAAAGTTTTTGCAAATTCTAAGCAACTAGTTTCTAAGCAATCTGCCATGACTAACGTAAACTAAGACTGAATATGCTAAAATGTTAGTTAATGCTTGATTTTTTTAAGTTACATAACTAATAATTACATAATTTAAAAACATAATTCCCTTACTTTTTATTAATCGTTTTATTAATCGTTTTTTAATAATATTTTTCTGGTAACAAAATTATTCATAACAAATGAGTTAGCAACCATAAACCTTTGAATGGTCGTGTATATGCTCTTCTCAGACAAGCACAAAGAAACTCATATCTCAGAGCCTCATTCACACAGTTGTAAGGCCCATTAAAAGATTAGCTTGTATTTATCTTGGGAGAGCCCATGAAGACACAGGCTAGATATAGATATTTGGAATTACTATATATAGACACAATGAAGAGAGAAGTATTACATTGTCTCACGTGGGGATGTACTTGAAGTCAACTTGACATTAAATTCACCTTAAAAAAAAGAGTAATGAACATTTAACTTGTTTTCATATAACTACATTTGTTGTGTGTCGTTGTTTGCCTTTTAAGAGGAAACCCAAAACGAAGTTGAAAAATCATAATGTACTAATACGTCCATAATGTTTCGAAAGTAATATTGTTGCATTGAGTATTTTGTTTATATTCCTTGCGTTTTTTTATGCTTCTTTCTTGATTAAAGAGCATTTAATGCTGTTTTCCTGTTTCTTTAGTCTTTACGAGTCAGCCACATTAATTGTTGAACACATTTTCATGAACTACCAAAACATTTGTGATTAGTATCGAGTGACAGCCATAGTTTTTTTCAGTGGTGCAGTTGTACACAGACGAGCACATTTTTTTCTTTAGGGTTGGAAGGGATCTCACGGTCATGACAGCGATTCGTGATTGAGTCAGATTACATCAGATTATGAGTTTATTGGAAAAGCCTATCAGACTGCTCAAGCAATCTCACACACATTGTTTTTTTTTCAGAACTCAGAAAAGATTCACTATGAAAAATATTCAAGAAACTCAAAGTTACGTTTGTAAGCGGTTTACCCAAACTACAACACCTTTGATCCAAGCAGGGAGTATGAGCTGCCAAATGCACATATTCATCTTGGATCTTTCATCTACAGTCAGGAAAGTAACATTTTGTTTGAACATTTAGCAACACAGTTTTTATACAGTAAATCTGCTTAAGCCTCTATTAGCTACTATGAATCTTACTTCAGGTCGACAAACTATCCTATAACAATGAAGAATCCATTTAAAGAACAGCCTTTGTATTGGTCATCATAAAAAATCTACATCAAAAGACATATTTTACCATCATCATCTTTACCCACCAAGAACAATCTTTTGTGAAGGGTTGGCACTCTGCAGGGCACCTGAAAACGGAGGCCAGATGTCCACCAGGTCAGAGGGCAGGGTAGTTAGCTTGTTACTGGATACGTCCAGGTAAGTGATGTTAGCCAGGTAGGGTGCTGCCTCCACAGGAACACTAGTCAACCGGTTGTTGTGCAGATCCAAGGTCCTCAGATTGGGCATCTCTTTTAGAGACTCCCAGGGAAAGGTAGCGATCATGTTCCCATCCAGTCGTAGCTCATGAAGAACCTTCAGGTTGTAGAAACTGCCAGTGTCCACAGAAGTGATAGAATTGTACGTGATCCATAAATAGCGCAATTCTGTTAGGTAGTAGAAGGCCTCGGTGGGCACTCGGCGCACAGCTGTCTTCTCTACCCGCAATTTCACGGTGTCCACAGGGATGTTGACGGGAATATCTGCCATGTCAGGGTCATTGCATAGAACAGACCTGAGACAGATTTTTAATAGCAGGTTAATGAGAGTCAAGCTCTAGAGTCAAGTGTGGTGCTGTTCTCTTCAGGAGAAGAGATGAAAATGCACATTAACATTCATAACTTACATAAGGCTTTTTAACCCACTGGAAAAAAGTAGGCCATCTAGATGATTCAGAATGTTTTGATATTCAACATGTTCTAAACCCTCTATAACCCAATTCATACAATGAAAGAAACACAGCCTGATACCCAATGGGATTTCAAGCTGATTTATAAATGATAATGTATTTTTTATTGTTTTAACTTTATATACATATATCTAAAAATTGACGGGTTGTTCTTTTATTTTTTCATCTCTTTCAAGTCTTTTATTTCTCTCTTGTATGGTGTTTATGTTATTCAACTAAAGTAAAAAAGAACTCTTAATATGTGTAAAAACAATTTCATCTTCAATAAAATTCAATAAATATTTCCTGCTTTTTTATACTCTAAAGATTTTTTCCCCTACAAAGACCCTTTTCAGATGTTCAAGGTTCTTTATAGAACTATTCAGGTAAAAAAATATTTTACGGCATTGTGAAACACCTTTAACCTTTTTTCATGAGGGTTAAAAATAGGGATGCACCGAAACGAAAATTCTTGGCCGAAGCTGAACATGATGTGAAACACTTGGCCGAAGGCCGAATAATACCGAACACCGAACATGGTTCATGCGCAAAATGAATAGTCAAAATGTGCTTTTTATAATTTGTCTTGCTTTTCAATAAAATACAATACAACTTAATATAAAATTGAGCAAAACAAAGTAAAAATTGAGCCTGTGAATAGCCTATATTAATTAGGCCTATAACTGACTGCTAAAGGAATGTAATATAAGTTACTCTGTACCCCTACAACAAAACAGTTCATTAAAAACTGTCATTCCACATTAGGCCTATAAAATAAAAATACGAATAAACTAAAACTGTTGGATTATTATAGGCTACATTGCAAAATGATTTGAGAAAAAAAACATCCAATGCAAGCAATTCTGACTGATGCTGACTGACAACCATTTCAGTTCCCGTCTCTCTTCCAAACTCCGCCCACAAAAGCTGACTGTCACTGTTCTCTCAGAAGGTGCACTCGTGGATGCACGGAACATACTTTGACAAGTTGTTTAGTACAGGGAACTGTGTGCACGTGACCACTGTATGATGTCAAATTATGTCGCGAGCGGCGGGGCTACTGTCAGACAGCCCGCTTCCGTCTGAAGTAAAGTTACCGACCGGTAAAGACGCTATCATTCAGAAATTTACTTCCGTGCGACAAGTCCCCGTGCTGTGTCTTTCTCTGACACTTTAAAATGCTCCACACACACACACACACTGCCAAAATGTTTGCGGCAGTAATAAAGCACACGCGTCTCTCTCTCTCTCTCTCTCTGCGCTCGTTGCTGCTTGATCGTATCACGAGTCATGTTCGGTAAAATTTATTCGGCCATTTCACAAATTCGGCCAAACACCGAACTTGCGTTTTTTGCTATTTTCGGTGGCCGAACATTCGGTGCATCCCTAGTTAAAAATGACCATATTTTATTTGTTCTTTATCCAAGTGATAAATATATTTGACATTTTATTTATTTAATGTGCATTTTTATATCGTTAAATGACTTCTAACAACATTCCGGGCACATTAACTGTAAACAATGTACATTACACCTCAAACTTACCTCTATAAAGCAATACAATACAAGCTATGACAACAGCGTTCTTACCTGGCACCAGTGCCATCACTGCGTCCATGGTACACACAAGTGCATTGGGAGGGACAGAATGGCTGTGCCACACTCCAGCAGCCCAGCAGGACCTGAGCCACAAGCAGACGATACATCCTTCAGTGAGCTGAACCAACAGGTAACCACTCACTCGCACACATCAGAACCCAGCACTCGATCACCAGTGGACGAAAACACCTGTACCATTCCCCAACCAGTGCAAATAGCAGCAATAAAAGTGCACTGCAGCATTGCTAACAGGTAAGCGGGAACCAGGAGCCTACAGTGCACAGAAGAAGGATTGCAGAGGGAACTGACAGGAACGGGGGAGGTGGGGTGTTAATTAGAAAGAGGATTTCTCAAGGCTGAATAGGTCACTGAAGTTGAACAGGGGCGCGATGGGAAGTGTGCATGAGTTTATGTGACTGTTAGAGGGAGGATAAGCTCTCTGAAGGCACGTTAATCGGCTAACAGCAAGAAGGTTCTCCCATCACGTGACACATTTCCATCCTGCGTCTACTGTGTCAGGAACTATTTTGGCCGCGGTTCGCAGGTTGCCTTTTTCCAGACGGTGTTTGTGCGTGCATGAGGGTAGATGACACCTGAGTGCAAGCTGTAGTCCAGGTCGTGATTTATGAAGAACAGGGCAGGGGAGATGACAGTCCAAACTGAGAGTTTTATAGGTTTTGGCAGCGACAACATAAACAATCGTTAGTTGCCCAAACTTCCGGTAGACCTACGCAAATAATCAATACCTGTTGAGTAGTTTGATTTTATTTAATACAATTAACATAACATGTTAGCCCTATATTATATATAGCCTAACCAAACACTGACCAGAAGTTATAACTTCAGGCAAGGCACGTGCATCCGATTTGGATAATGTAGGCTGCGTCCGAACGCCTAGGCAGCCGACTTGATGCCTCGCTGTCTCATGAGGCAGCTCCGAAAAACACATTCGGACAGCCTTCAGGGGCAGCGTAACGGAATTCTGTTTGAAATTTAAACAGAGAAAACTAATCGAATATTTTAAAACTACAATACTAATTTCTCGATAGAAATGCAATCAAAAGTTGTAAAAAGAAAAATTAGAACTTTGTTTACACAAAAGCTGTGCTCTAGCCGCTTTCTTGTACGCCATTTTATTTTTTTAAACTCGGCCTTGCTCGACCAATCACATCCCCCAGACCCCCCCCCCCTCGGGGGCAGATGAATAGAATTGTGGGACATTGAAGGCAGAAGGATACATCTAAGCTGCATTCAAAAATCGACTTGATGGAGGTATCTCGGGAGACAGGTAGTAAAGCAACATTGGATTCAGACCATAGACTATAAAATATGGACGTAGTGTCCGTGACGTCACCCGTAGGTTTGTGAAGAGTAAAAATGAAGCCATCTTGGCATCGCGTCATCGCGCGTCACTCCCGGATAATCGAAAATGGGCAAAAAGGCGGGACGTGGTTAGCTCTGCGGCGCCTGGTTTGCTGAAACCACTTGTCACTCTAGGGGCCACGCACCTAATTTGCAAAATTTTATGGCTTAATATAAGATACACATGTGAGTCAACGCCTCATAGTTGTCATGAAGGGTAAAATATCTAGACCAAAATCATTTTTTGTATCAGGCTGTAAACATGTTTTTTTTCTGCTGTAAAGTTGCCCATTTTAACATGTAGCTCAATGATATTCTGCTCTCTTTTGGAGCCTCTGGCGGCAAGTCGATAAATTGCAATTAAAGTCACTTCCGTGTTGGCCTCAGGAGAGAGACCAGAAGGTTGCGCCTTCAGACGTGCCTTGATGCCTTCCTACCTTGAAATGCTGCCTCTGAAGGCAACATTTTAGAGCTTTCGGAGCAGTGTTAATTTCGTTAACGAAAACTATGACGAAAAGTATTCGTTAACGACATGTTTTCACTGACGAAAACGAGACGATAACTAAATAAAAATGAATGCATTATAACGAAAACTGTAATAAAAATATACTGACATTTTCGTCAACTAATAAAAACGAGACGAAAATATTCTTGTCCCACCTGGCGGACATCAGTTTGCGCGCATGTGCTGCTTATCTCATATAAACGGCAGAGAGAAGTCTCTGGGAGAAGGGGAAGCACACGCATGTATTCTGTGTCTCCACGCCGGTTACAAAGCGTCTTATTTTCTTCACGATCGCCGGTAAAACGCCGCAAACTTGAAGCGCGACTGCAGGCGAGTCACCCCGAAACACATTACGAAGGCAAGCTCAAAGGTTTTATATGCCAATGTTAACTTAACACGAGCTGCTGCATAACGTGAAATGCAACATAGAGTCAGCCAAAAGAAACCAGCGCTGTCCTCTACTGATTATAGAAGTGATGAAGTGAGTCAAACTGTACATTCCAACCAAATATGTAACATGTTTGCATGACTAAAGAAATGTAATACAATTTATATAATATGTCTTTTTGAAAGCTATTCTCATTCATTGCTGTCTCAAGCAAAGACAGTGTGCTCTTTCTTCAAATAGGCATGCCATGAGCCAATAGCCTTTGAGTGTGAGCCCTGTCAGAGCGTTTCATTGGTTGAATGAACTGAATGAATACGCCCTACTTAACGAGTCAATTGAGTCAAATGGAATTGAACGAACTGGAACATGTCGTTCATGGTCTAATACTCTGCGTTCCAACAATGCATATCTAGTTACTGGAATTTTCTGAAAAATAAAGGTAATGACCTGGTTTAATTGTATTCTAAGGTGAAGTAAATTATGTCAAAACAGTTGAATCTTTGTATGGAACATTTAATTACACCAAGTAAATGATTTAAACCATTTAGATTTTAGTAGACTAAATATAATGTATATTTATTCGACTAAAATGTTTTTCATATTTCGTCGACTAAAACTAGACTAAAACTAAAATGATGGGGTTGACTAAAATGTGACTAAAACTAAATTGCATTTTCGTCAAAAGACTATGACTAAAACTAAATCAAAATTTGCTGTCAAAATTAACACTGTTTCGGAGGCAGCCATAATCAATGAGCGCTGGTCCAGAAGAACTTCCTGTTTTAGGTTACTACACAAACGTTTGAACAAAATACAACCGACAGAATACATTTATAACAAATTTAAAATGTTAAGCAAATATTTGTATGATTTAATTCCATGAAAAAATACTAATAATAAATCAATAAAAACTTAAGGGAAGTTATGGCAAGCCAAAGCTTTTAATCTAGCAGTTTAATAAAAATCTAACTGAATATGGGATTCTACTAACGTTACTTCTGTTCATCATACTCGTCCTTGACAGCTGCTGGACTTGCTAAATTTTGCATTATATGTTCTGCAATATATACTTCACGAAAGACGTATTGTAGTTCTGTCAGATGTTAAGGCAACTCTCAAAGGTAAGCGCATTATTGTTGCTGCTGTTATTTTTTTGTTCTGTTGTATGTATCAATGAATTGCACATTTTTGGCTGCTGTGGTGTGTGAATGAAGTTCATGAACGAGTGGAAAGCCTACTCAGCTTTCCGAATCCGATTAATTATAATCGACACCTTTTGCACAAAATGTGTTTTTGAAGGTTAAAGTCATTGGTTAATTTCTTGATTGTCGCTTTGAAGTGGTTTCTGGACATATTAGTCATATTTTCTAACTCTCTTTAATGCTTTGTTTGATCCGTTTTACCGGTTTTCCTGGTTTAATTATATTTTTTCATCTTGTCATAGTTCGTTTTTAAGGAGATAAAATGGTCATTATCATTGTTGATTGACATTGCAATACATTTCTATCACATTATTTTGGCAGTTAAAATTTGGCCTGGTTTTTGTTGTAGTGGGCGGGTTTTATTGAGAATTTGGGAAGGAAATTGTCTACCCAATCTGGCAACACTGTTGTTGATATCAAGAATTCACATTTTTACTAGTGAAAATGTAATTACTGATATCAAAAATAGCAATTGTTACTAGTAGAGATTCTATTCTTGATTTCAAGTATTATAATTTTTATTAGTAAAAATTGAAATGTTGATATCGAAAATTCATACCCTCAGAATGATTAAAAGCTAATTTGGCTTGACATAGGAAGTTCTTCTGGACCAGCTTTGTTAGGCCTACGTCTTTCGAAGTGGTCTATAAAACATCCATATTTTCATTCCCATAACAATATATTTGTTGTTATATATTTGAATTTACCATTTGATTTATTTGATCATATTCAAAGTAGGCCTAGTTTAAAAAAAGTACATTTAATTCAATATAATTTTCCAGTTGCTGTATATTGACATTTTGTTAATAAATTGCAGAATATTGCAAAGGTTTGTAAACAGGTTTTACATACAGATGCAATTAGGTTTATATACTATTTATAAGTTCTTCTTATAAACAAGTTATTTAAACATGATTTGACCTTAACGTAAGTTTACGTGAGTAACGAAAGTTAAGTCAGTTAATTCAGTTCAATAGATTTTTTAACTAAAGCCGGTTAATCTAGATGTTACATTGCGTTTAGGTGAACTGATGAAACAATTCAGGAAATTAGAATTAGAACAGAATACACACATTTAATATAGGAACCACAATGACCACCATAAAGTATTTATTAACAAGTACACCAGTGTAGTTTATTTATGCAAGCACTTTGTCCCTACAGATCAGAAAAGCCACTGTCAAGCGGTTGGCACATTTACGTATGTACAAAACAAATGAATGGTACAGCTTGCTACTAAGCATTCTTTAGTGAGAGTACAAAAAGACTAATACTGGGACAGAGAGAGTGAGAGAGATATAAAGAGAGAAAGAGAGAGAGCTGAGGGTTCAGAGAAAGCATTAAGTGGGTTCAACAAGCAATAGTAATAGAAGGGTGAGAGTAAGACTCAGAGGGAGTTAGAGAGATCACCACGTAAACAGGCACAAATCAAGCACTACCATCAAAGAGAAGGAGTTTCAGCGTAATGTTTTCGGCATAGGATTCAAATTACTGCACATTATGAAGAAGGGGATGACCCAGCAAGACAGTCGCATATAACAAACTCATAGAAAAGGTGAACTGAAATTGTATATATTTTTTTTCATTTTGATTTTTTTCCAATATCGTTATTATTTTGTGATCCAGTAAAAACGATTACAATTGAATGCATGACCATGCCACAAATAACACTTAGGTTCACACAGTCTTTACCTAACATTACAGGGATCTGACTCTGCAGTAGATATCCCAATGCACTTACACAGAGAAAGAGCTCACAAAATGGTCAAATAAGTGCACGAAACTCTTAGAATCACACTGACGGAACATGACTTGCCAGGCAGTAAAAGAATAAGACATCTCCATTGTCCAATATAATAATGACTTGTTAGCAAGACAACAAGTAACTTTACTGTCATCCAGATAATATTATAAGCTCTTTAAAAAGTTGTTTTCATCGTTTTATTCCCCATTGAAAAGAAAACCCGCTAAAATATGTGATCTGTCACAAAAAACAATATTACTGTGTCGCCTGGATTTAGCTTCTTCTCTGCTTTTTTTCCGAATAGATTTAAAAAAGAATACCCTCCCTCTCCCTATCCTGTCATGGAATGTGTTTTGTCGATCTAATACGAATTCACCTGAAGTTTAAGTGCTAACGTACAGTACATACATTTACAGAATGACTATATACAAAAGTCGAAAATAAAAATAGTCAAATTAAAACCCTGTCATATGTGTCTACATCTGTATCTATAGGAAAATAAAAAAGTGGGGGTCATAATGCTGTAGGCTTGTGCATATGTAGCTTGCTGCCAGTAAAGGGAGAGTTGCATTGTTATCGAAGAGGGAGTCTGGTAGATTTTACACCCACTGCAAAGTGGTCACAAGTAGCCCCGTTCCTCTCCCCCTCAGAGAAGTTACAATGCCACCCACTGGCACACAAAGGACTACCTGAAAACTGAACTAGCACGGCAAGCAAATAATAACCATTATGTATTCATCTTGATAATGACATTTGTAGAAAAATAATAAATAAACACTTTATGGTACACCTGTTATAGCTTAATTTTCTTTTTTGTCTTTCTTTCTCAGTTTTGAGTTTTCTTTTACCAAAATAATGCAGAATGAGCACGCCTTCTGCTGGTGTCGGGCTTTATACCTCCTAACGATTAAAAAAGAAGGAGAGAAAGAGAGGGAGAAAGAGAGAATTATTTAGTTTTACCAAAATGTTGTCATGCTGTAAGTCCTTGATAATGAGACCATAAGAGACAAACACACATGAAAAATGTGCTTTTTTAACCCCAAAAACCGACCCTCTACATAAGAATGATTCATGTATTAATGCTAAATTTAGTTTTAAAAAGAGAAATATAATAGAAAAATTAAGAATGTGGTGCAAAAAGAACCTGCACAATTTTTGAAAAAAAAAATAATGTGAAAAAACTTACAACACTACTGCTAGCACTACATAATAATAATAATAATAATATTAATAATAATAATAATGTTTGTGCGAGAGGTAATGGGTTGGCCATGGGGTTGGTCGTACGACACACCACCTGGACTGCACCAGTGCCAAAACTCCTTTTAACAGGAAGTGAAGGCACTGAGGGTCCTCTCGCCCCTGCTGCTGCTTCCTGTCTTATGTGTAGGCATTGAGCCTCTCCTTGGAACGCGTGGAGTGGATGTCATGCAGCTCCTGCTCCTCCTTGGACTTGCAGTCCTCATATTTCTGCATTTTGCAAGCATCCTTCACATAGGCCCAGTTGGCAGACAGGACCATCAGATAGTGGATCTAAAGCAAAGCCATAATATTAAATCACAAGTGCATCTTATTGAAACAGGGTACATTGATAAGACATTAAGTTATTTCTTTTTGTAGGTAATATTTCTGTTATTCTGACACATTTATGCTGTTTTAAATGTTTCTTTATGTACACCTGGTCGGAAAGCATTGAAAGGAAAATCTGTGCATTAAGCCTATTCCTTTTTTATAATGTTATATATTTTTAAATTATTATTTATACAATTGCATTTATTAATTCATATTTTTAAATAACCTATATCATTTTGAAGTTTGGGGATATTTATTAAGAATATTTTGCATCGTGTGTTTTTTCGGTAATAAGAAGTCAGTACGCAGCAGACTGTGATGACGTATGTTGGTCAGTCTAATATTAGCAGTGGCACCAGCAGGAGGCAGCATTTCACAGCAGCCAGACACCTCTCATATGAGCTCTGGAAGCCTGCCTGGGCTTTGGAGGAAATTCTACAGTCGACTTGAAACATGCATGAAAATGCAGTCATGAAAGCCTTGTGCTAATTCCCATTATGTAACCCGGCAAAAGCCTTTACATGTGTGAAATATAAACACGTTTTATGTTCTGTATATTTAACATTAGAAAAAAATATAAACAAAGCACAAGGGGTGTTGATATATAATGAGCATCTTTTTATAATTTAAATTTCAAATTTAGATTTTTTTCTGCAATTGATCACACACCATGTTGACTACTTCAGTGCATCGGCAACAAACATGCAGATCAGGTGTACATTATGCATGCTCATTTGAATAAGGCCACGCCCTTATTTTTCTATCTTGACAAAAGAAAAGCTCGATTATTATCCTCCTCATAGAGTGTAAGGATACATTGTATTTAATAATCCGTAAAAGTAGCTTTTTCCTCGGCAGGAGACGAAAAGCTCTTACTCTAATTCGCTACATCGTGCCAAACTAACAAGCATTCTCTTGTTTAGAAAATGGCTTCTCGCACATTACTGAGCACTGCTCGCTACAAGCTCTAGGGCCTTTCTTCTCCCAGTTTCCATGACAACTAAAAGACATGCCCAGCGTCTCTCCATGTGTGTGAGAGAGACTTGGAGAGAAAGAGGGAGAAGAAAAACAGGCAGGAAGATAAAAGACATTAAATAACAAGTAAGAAAAAACAATAAGAGATGCCAGTGCCACCGATGCTCTAAATATTTCCCCGGATGAATTGGGAAAACAGTGACAATCATTCACGACTGTGTACTGCCCCTTTAGACTCAAGCTAAAGTGGGTGATGTCATTCATTCAGGTTGCATCATCAAATAAACACACGGTGACCGGTTTCAAGGGGATAAATCCAGCTGTCGTGTTAACATTTTATTGGCGTTATTTTTAATGTCAACTCGTTGAATTTAAACATTGAAACATATTCTATTTTTATTGCGAACAATGTATTCTATTTGTAAATGCTTCAACTGTTCATTTATATGTTTTATAATTTTTATAAGTATAACCAAGCATTTTAATAGTCTTTTAAACAGAAATAAACAGATGTATTTTTTTCTACTATGGTAGTCAATGGGGTTCAAGAACTGTTTTGTTTCAAGCATTCTTCCAAATATCTTTCTCTGCGTTCATCAGAACAAATACATTTATACAGATTTGAAACAATGTGAGGGTGAGTAAATGAAGACAGAATTTTCATTTTTGGGTGAACTGTTTCTTTAAGTAGAGTATAATTATAGGTAAAGGGCACATTTGACAATACTCACCATTGCAATGACCGCTGCTCCAGCCCCAGCCAGTGCACAGACAAACAGATGGAAAGTCATATCCAGCTGTAAGAAAAACAGTGTTGAATAATCTTTAACAATACTCTTCATTGTAGCTGTAATCTATGAAATTATTTAAACACATAAGACCGTGTCTATACTTATATAGCCTACACATGCATGCCTATGATACTGTATATATTAATACCAATACTCACCTCATTCGATTGACACATTTCAGAGAACTTATCTGATCCTGCACATAGAGACTTCGCCTCTGCAATGGGCACGACACCTACAATCCATAATATTCCACAAGAACAATGTGTGTTTATAATGTTACATAAATATATATATTCATATCACATATGCAGTATAACTAATAACAAACAAAAACAAATAATCATTCTATCTACTCCCTTGCACAGTTAACCACACCTACACTTTAGCCGGTGAGGTCAATAGATTGTGAAGCGTACCATACTGGCGTGGGTCAAAGCATAAACTTGCTCCCGCTAGGGCAGTCGTGTTTTGGCAGATGGTCCAGATGTTGAAATACATGAAGACAGGCAAAGAGGTGAATGCTGTCACACCCAGCCAAGCCAACATGAAGATGTAGGTCAGCATGATGAACTACGTAAAAAAAAAAAAAATGTCTCTATGCACAATCACTAAATGAACATCACAGCACTAAATAAAAAATAATTCAGAATACATAATGATTTGTATTAAATTGCACTTTTATTTTAGCCATCAAATTCACATTCTAAGACAATGTAAGCATACTGTAGCTATGCCTAGCAGAAAATGTTTAATGATATAGGAAAGTTTTAGCACAAATTTATTTGGCATTTAGTGCTATAATTTGCCGGGTTTAAATACATGAGATACGTTGGCACAAATGAAATGAGTAACTGTGATTTAATGTGTACTCTTTACACCCCATAAAGAAAGTGATCTTTATGTGCTGCAGTTACTCTTAGTGGCTGTGTATTTGCCCTTTGCTAAATTACAATGCAGTGATTTCTCACCCATGCACTGACGCAACGTCCACAGGTGGTGATCTTGAAGTCTCCATACAGATCCTTGATGGCTCCACTGGTGAAGAAGCCTTCTACCATCAGAAGAATGCCATACACGAAGAACGCAGAGGCAATACCGTAGATCACATACTTTATAATGTCAATGCTGTGGAAAAAAAGTGAAAAGGTTAATGAAACGGTAAAACTGTTACATTAAAGCAGCAATGTGGGGATTTTGCGTCATCTAGCGGTGAGGTTGAGAAATTGCAACCAACGGCTCACTCCACCCCTCTCTTTCGAAGCACTACGGTGGCTGACACAGAACTGAGATGTCATCACGTTTTTGCTTCTTTGCCGAAGGAGATAACATATTTACAAAACATACTCTGTAGAACAGCTTGTCTGTTAGGGCTACTGTAGAAACATGTAAGGGGACCTGCGCAGTATGAAGATAGAAATAGCTCATTCTAAAGTAATAAAAACATAACACTTTATTATGTAAGGTGTTTTTACACCTCTGAACACATAGTTATGCATATTGTATTGCATTTCTGTCAATAGATCCTCCAAAAAATTACACACTGGACCTTTAAAAGCATAAATGTACATTCATTTGAATGAATAAATTGGGCTATTTTACGTACTGCAACATAATTACAAACCTATTTCCAAGAAAGTTGGGACATTGTGTAAAATGTAAATAAAAACAGAATGCAATGATTTTCAAATCTCATAAACCCATATGTTATTCACAATAAAACATGTTTTAACATACAAATGTATGACAAAATTACTCAAATTGTGTCTGGCTGAAGAAAGTCATACACATAGGATGGGTTTGAGGAAATGATGGCTTAAAATTAATTTCTGTGTGAACTATTCCTTTAGGAAACGTTTTTCTAAAATTGTTCCATATTTGGTTAACCTCAATTTATTTTTACTTCTGAGAGACTCTAAGTTACTCAAAATCATATCAAAATCATATTACTGACCTGTCGCCAGTGAACACAATTAGTTCCAAATTGCTCCTCCAGTTGTTTCTTTATAGTAACTTATAGTATAGTATAGTTACTTTTCCAGATAAAAAACCCCTGATAAGTGAAGATAAGTAAAAATAATTGTTGAAACGTATTACCTCAACTTCTAAGTTGATAAACTCAATTCTTTTGAGTAAAGAGCGCTAAACACATAAGAACAGTATACTCAAAAGAATTAAATTATTCCATTTTACATTTACTTGAGTTTCACTTTGAACAATTATCAATATTGTTATGTAGAAACAACAGCCAATTACAGCTGTAACATTACCAATGTAATGTCTACAGATTAATCAATTGAGATATGAAATGAGTCTGTTTTCCTCCTAAGCAAATGCTCTACTCGTCTGCACAATGGAAACCTCTTAAAATCACACAAAACTCTTTAAATAACAGAAAAGAACAGAATACTAAACATTTATAAGCCCCCCCCCCTTGTAATCTTGATATAAATACATAAAATATTTTTTTTTTTCGAGATTTACTTCAATTATCCAGTCCACACAAAGCATGCTGGGAATCGCTCTGACGTCATTGGAAGACACAATTCACATTTTTGAGTTAAGTGACTTCTTATTTTCGCAAACTCAAAATATCCAAATTGTTAAACACACTAAAAAGTTTAAAGATAAATGAACTTTTTCACAGTTTTGAGTACAGTTCACTCATTTATAATGAGTAGATTATACCGTTCGGAATGTTCTTGAGATTTGCAAATCATTGCAAATTTACATTTTAGACAGCGTCCTAACTTTGGAAATAGGGTTGGAATCACTGTTTTTGTGTTGTTTTCCCAATAAAATATATTTACATTCTTAAATTTACTTCAGAAGAAAAATAACTGTTTTGTATTTTCAATAGATTTAAGTTCAAAACAAGGACATAACTTTTTCGACAATGTAGTTAATAATAAATATTCTCTGAAAACGTGTTTTACAATTAAATTGTTAAATACTTTTACTGTATTTAGGTTTAGAAACATTGAGAGATTTACTCTAAAGATATTAAATAAGAGATTTAATTGTCACAATCTTATTGTAATCATAAAACCTGTGATGATGTTTGTTAAATGTGCTGGTGTAACTTACATTGTAAAGACATCCAGAGCATCTGGTGCCCTGATCACCTCAAAGTAATTCTGGAGTATGGTGACCGTTCCAGACAGAGCCTCATGACCACATCCACAGAAGAGTGCCACTCCAGCATACAGCAGGATAGTGGCAATCAGTGATGGATAAGGGATGCCGCCTAGACACTTCAGACAACACTCCATACATCCTGAAAGGAGGAAGAAGAAAGGCTCAGATGTTATTCATCTACAAAACAAAGACTGTGGAGAACAAGATGCAGTCTTAGTTTAATATTATAACGAAACTAAAGGCCTGTCCACACCGGCGGTTTTTGGCGTTTGTACGATTTTCACTGGCAATGAGCTGAGTGCATGTGCAAATTCACTCCCTGACATAGATGAACAAAAGCTGCAATCTCATTGGAAGGCCAGTTTTTTTTTTTGACATGCCCGTCAAACCAAAAAACGAGCCCGAGGCGTTTAAGAAAATGACGCTTTTATGCCTGCCGTTTTCTGCGTCGGTGTGCACACTCACATTGGTGCCCTGTGTTTATTCACGACGCGTTAAATGTCGACGATAAACGCGTGCGATTATCGTCCCGGTGTGGACGGGACCTAAGGTTGGGTTATATTATTTTTAAAAATGTGTTCCTTAAGTAGTTTTATATGCTATTTAACACTAAGATGTCCTCAGTCAGAAGAGGAGGCAAATGTAAGTAGTCTTGTATGCCAGCCTCTGCATGACAAGACTAACAAGTATCCAGACGTTTGGAACTAAATCCTCAATCCATTCACTCTGAGCCCAGCCCAGCGAGGTCCAGTTGACCACTGTTTGTTGCTCTCCAATGATTTGCAAAATTGCCCCTGCTGCAGACTGTTTCTCCTCTTAGCATCATATTTCAGAGTGAATCATAGCAGAATGATTCATGAATACCAATGGATGTGAGGCGGAGTGCTCGGATGGTCTTTACTGATTCTGATTGAGTTTTCCAGATGATTACCTTTATGTGTTTGAGTTGTATTACTTTGACTTTAAGACTTTACATGCCTCTACACCTAGCACAAGTTATGAGCTGAACAAATCATCAGATTGATCAGCTCATATGTTCCCACTCAGTGAAGGAATGCTCAGAAGACTTATGACTATGGCATGGTTGCGGTCAGTAGCCAGTTACAATTCTGATTGTGAATAATAGGAGACTGTCAAACAGCGCTGTGGTATTGATGCGGTAAACCTCAGACCCAGCTTTATAGTGGCTTTGGCAAGGGACCAACATGTTGTCATAGCAACTGCTGTGGATGAGAGTGAGGAAATGGATGGGATTCTTCACGGGAGCGTTTGATGGAGCTACAGGTCTGCTTTGCTACATTGTCACATACTCTGCATTGAGTTTAGAGTGTTCTCATCGGCTGACAGTAATCACGTTCTGAATACATTAAAAAATGACATTACACTACAATGCAGTCTCACATTCAACACTCAAAGGTGTTAGATGATGAAATAACATAAAAAATGCATGAAGTATGCACACTTTGTGATTACAGGATTTTGAATGTATTTGCATTACAAATCCTCACAGGATCGACTTGATGACAAAATATTGTAATCTTTTTCATGTTTCAAGTGAAAAAGCCAGAAATGCAGGCCAAGACAGAATGAAATTTCATATTAGTTCAAACATTCCAGAATATTAATAACCAATGCATCTAACGCAAAAGCACAAACCTGGAAAACACATAAAATGTACAATGCTTCTTTTTCTTCTTTATAATAAAAAAGCCAAAGCCATAATACACAGTAAGTGGGTTTAAAGCTGTATTTTACAATTTCAAAAAATCTATTTTCCATATACATACTGACAAGGTCTACGCTTTCAGACCATGTATGCTAAATCAGTCTTTTCTTAGTTTCTTAATTTTTTGCTATATAAAATTGTGTTAATTAACTTAGACATAATAAAGTAAATATTAAACTGAGCAAACTGTGCAAAAAGAGCTTTGCGGTAATGCAACTAAATATTGCTCTCAGACACAAACCGAAACGTATGCACACAAAAGAAAGAGCCTCAACCCAAACAATATAAACAAAAGCAGCTAAGAGGGTCCTGTAATAATAAAGCTATTGCAACTCCCACCCCAATTACCCCTCTCAGCCCCCCCCAAACTCACCCCACCCCAACGTCCATCTGTCAGTCTGACAGCCACAGTGCCAGTCCCGCCCTGCCCCTCCCCCATCCTCCAATTAATCCCATGAACCATGGGGTCACTATGAGCCAGTGGTCAGACAGATATGTTTGGAGGGAAGCGTTCTCCCAGAACTCTCAAAGGCCGTGCGACAAAGGGCCGAGGTAGAAACACTAATCCTTACGATGGAGGGCAGAGAGAAAGAGAGAGAGTGACGGGATAAGAGATTGCGACAGATGAAAGAGAAAAGACAGTGGTAGTCAGAGATGGAGAGAAATAGAGATGTAGAGGAAAAGCTTCAGAGCGTTAGAGCGGAGTGCTTTTTGACAAATCACAAACAATGCTCAGTTTGCTGTTTGTTTTTTACCTCCGCAGTCAAATTTTCACGAGCTCAATCAGACCCTCTTAAGCTTTCAGCCTTCGTCTCGATGATATTCAAAAAGATCTGAATAATTTGTCAATTAAAAGCGATTAGCATTTCATTAAACTGAATGCCGTTGTTCCGTCGAGATTAAAAGAATCGAAATTCTATGAACCCAATAGCATCGTGTGGCTAGGCGAGGGGCGCTGTTATTCCATCTCTGACCCCTCCCTGGAAGCAAGCAGGTTTTCATCGCGGCACGTCTACGCGCCTTCTCTGCGCATGTTTAATCAACCAGCAGGGTTGCCATGGCGATGGAGGTGCTGTGCCTGAGAATGGGCCGGGCCTGCGCGCACCATGACCCACTTACAGCGCCGTGTGTCAACACATTCAGTGGCAAACGGACTGAATGGCAAGACACATTTACGAGGATTACTGGGGGGAAAACACATCTCTGCTCAGCACAGCATTGATGCTGGAACAGAGAAGACTACCATCTCCGCTTAGCGACGGTGACGTTGTTGCTACTAGAAGATTCCCATGCCTTCAAAACCATTCTCGCAAACTTCTCTAAGAAAACCCAACCTAGGAGTGACATAAGTCATTTAGACTCTTTTTTCCTTTAGACTATAATGGAAATATACCAATTGTGTAAGATATGGTACTCTTGTAAATGACTGTAACATCTGAAGAACAGATCTGTTCTCATGGTCATCTGGCCTGTTGGAAACAATAGAGAGAACAATAGTGTACAAAACTAACATTCTATTAATAGGCATGAACCAATTTTATGGACGATTAGTAAAACTTCTGGGTCCCTCGGAGGCTTGACCAATGTGTGAGAACAATAGAGGGGTCCGGATTAGAAGGTGGCCTCTGGATCACAGAAGGCCAGGAAGGAAATGAGACATTTAAACCGCCAGATAACTTACAGAGGTATAGAATTAAAGCTATTTTCCTTTAAATAACACGGTCTATTTAAAATCCATCACAAGTCACAATAAATAAGAAAGTTAAGTTACAAAACTGGATCAAGCTTGCCATATTATAACCGTAAGGGAACCAGGGAACAAAGAAATGCATCAGTCAATCACACCTTGCAAAACCCATGTGTATAATAACATGCACTGATGTGTCAAAAATCTATCGTCTTTGTATTGCATACTGTTATAAACAAAGCATGCTGACTACACACTTGATATTATTATGCTTGAATCTTATCAGAGGATGTTACCCAATGAAGATCCATCTAACAGCAGCAGTCTGTCAACAATGGAAGATGGGAGAAATTTGCAGGAAAAATCCATAAATAAAAGATGAGGAGCATGACGGTGTGTGTTAACAGCCTAATGTTCAGTAATCCAATAATCATGAGAGGTAATGAAATGTCCATTCTCCCATGAGGCTGCTTAGTTCCTCTATTCATCTGATGTGCGGCAGGCTGCTCGTCCACTAGGTCAGTGCTCTGGTCAATGCACTTAAGAGAATAAAATACACTTGATCGTTGGAAATTCGGTTTTCCTTTATGGAGTCAAGAAACCTCTTTGACTTGATGACAAGTGTCTTCAACTTACTGGAGCTTTGGAATTACATGTTAGGCCAAAAATCATTTCCTCAATTAATTAGGTAAAACAATATCGATCTAGAATGATTATTAATCAAATCTAAATGTAAATAATCAATATAGGGAAATCTTTAAAAGTCACTTGTACGACCATCCTACAGATTTCTAATGGTTACTTCTCACTGTACTTGAAAATATGAAGGTGAGTCATACTAGCATTTAAATATCACATTCTAAGGTCGGTAAGCATTTAAGAACACACATAACAGCTAAAAAAAATTAAAATAAGTGTAAAAACTAAAACACAGGACCACTGAATGAAATATTAATTGACAGACTATGTATTTACTAGATGCAATACTAAATCCACCCAATCATGTCATGGCATCTCTGTCAACAGAGGAAATCCATATAAACAATAAATGACCTAACGAAACCCAAAGTCATAACCGGGTGTTACAACACCCCATCAGGCTGTGCATAAATCTATCATTCTTGCAGAGAAATGCTACGTTGTTGCATTTACCATGAAAAAATATAACAAACCCAATGACTGTCTAAACACACTGCCATGGCCGCTATCCTATCATCATACACTGCTTTTAGAAGGGAGGAGGGGAAAATCTCAGAACTAAAGAGCCATGATGAATGGAACGGAGGAGACGAACCGAAGGAGTTCCGAAGATTGTACCAGACATATCTTTATCTCCCTCCTTTTATTTTTTAATGCCCTCACTCCTCTACCATGTAATCATGCATAAATGTGCAAATATTTTCTTTATAGACCACTAAGTTGAAAAAGAGCATGTACAATGATTTCCACCCTGAGCTTGAAACCACAGCCCCGGCAAATGCTGGTATTATAAATAGCAGGCTCCCTCTCACACACAAAGCAAACAAATGCTCCTGCACACGAATGAGGGAGAAAACCCCATGGAGTTGAGGGAAGAAAAGAGGTTTTGGTAAAGAAACAATGGATTAGGTTCGATGATTTAAATGTCCATCGCATGCAGAAGTTGCCTCTTCTGCGTCTGTCTCAACCTCCCACAGACAGACTGACAGAAATGCGCGGCAAACAAAGACAGTCCCCTCAGATTGTTCACACGCACACAAACACAGGATCCATCCCCTGCACACACCCCTCTACACAATCGCTCTCCAATCTAAAATCAATCTATTTTTTGTAGGATGTGGGCAGTGGTCGTATTTGCTCAAACGTGGGTTTCTTTTCGAGTCGCCATGTAATTGAAAGCAAATAAAAGAAATCATCTTAATATGTCCTGCATTGCAATGTGCACACATCATTGGTGAATTCGTCTAAAATGTGAATCAAAAATATGGCAGAAAAAGCTTTTTCCCCACACGGAAAATAAATAACCCATATTGTGATGCTTTTCATAACCTCGTTGTATAATCCACAAGATCAGAGACAATGGAAAACACTGAGGGGATTAGGCACAAAGATAAACAACAGAACCAGATACCACGATAAAAAAACGTTACCCTTCTGGGTCTGCCCTTCATCCATATCCTCCTCCATATTGCCTTGTCCGCCGATTTCGGGGGTCTCCACAGCAGTGACCAGTGTTGCGCCTGTGGGTTTAAATTCCGCTCCTAAAACGCCTTCCCTTGCCTGCTTACCTACAATAGAGGCTGTGGCTGGGTCTCTGTGCAAAAGTCTCTCTCTTTCCCTCTCTCTCTCTCTCTCTCTCTCTCTCGCTCCCTCCTCCCTTGCCCGCTCCTGCTACTACCCTGTTCCTCACAGAGGAGAGCTGCTGTTAACACTGATTTTTTCCAGTTGATCTCCCTTCTGTGCGAGGAGCTTCAGTGTGGCATCTCAACACAGGCTTATGCAAACCAGTGTGTGCCAAGACATTCAGACTTCTATACAGAGTAAAACATTTATGTACAGTATATGAATGGTAACAAGACCTCAGGTGCTACAACAAAAACAACAGCATCCACCCAAAACATGGATGAGCACACTGGGCAGACAGAGAGAGGTGGGTTTTTTGGGGGAGTCGAGCAACAAGCCAATATAACCAGCCGGTTTACACCCCTCATGTACACAAGAATGGTTAAGGCTGGGTTACATCTTAGCTCTGCAGTATTCAACTAAAATAAATAACTGGAAATGAAAAATTCATCTGCGACTGCAGCAAATGTGACTACTGATACTGTACATAAAATAATACACACAAACATAAAGAACATTCAATCCGAGGGGCTGAAATCTGATGGTGAAATTTTGAAGATGGGTTTTGTTCAGCTCCATGCACAACATGGATGAAATATACATGCATGTGATTAAAATAACATCATATGGTACGCACATGTGATGCTTCGTATGTGTGTGTGTGTGTTGCAGATTAAATATTCACAGTCATCCTGGCGTGACATAAAATTAGAACATAATATTAAAGACATGAGGGCAGTCATTTGTTTGTTGATAATGGTTTTTTTTTGGTACATTTATAAAGTCACACATTATTCATAAGAACTGCAATTAAGGATGGAAGGATCATTATAATCTGCACTGCTAATGATGATGATTTGGCTCACTTGCAAAATCAAGAGAAAGGTCTCAGACCTCAAACGACATTTATAAAATGGAACAAAACACAATTTACAAATATTAGCCTTTAAAGCAGTATTTAGGTAAAGCGGATTTTCTTGTTATAGTATTTTAGTCAAGTGCATGCAGTACATTACACATAACATTAATTGCACCTGTTTAAGAGATTTTAAACTTTATTATTTACCTCAAATTATGCATTAGCAGAGTACATTTCCTGCATAATTGGTACGTCTGTGACGCCATTTGTATTTTAATGGGGTCCTAATAACGCCTGTGCTAAAATGTTTAACACTGTTATGCGCACTGGCCCCATTACTTCAAACACTCTGGTTTCACAGCTGCCAACAATTTTAAAGATATGTCACCATGTCATGTCAGAACGCTGACAGATTTAAACTCTACGACCAGCATTAAGTTCTAAAATTATTGCAAAGACTGACTTGCTTTCTTAGTTTCAATCTAAGAATAACATTTAGATGGTGAGGGGCGCAGCTGCTACTCAAACTATTCAATTGGCCCTAACACGAGGAACTCTCTTCCGTTACGTTATTCTTGAAATTGTTGGTCAGATGGCTGTCATATTTTCTTAGGCCACGATAACACTTTTAACTAAAAGCTGTGTAAAGTTGAGGAGTTCAATGTTGTAAAAGACGCTCCAAGGTCCCTGCATTCTATCCCACAACACTCTAGCTGTTTCTGAAGGCTGAGCTCTTTAATCTACTCCACAAAAAGATTGTTTGTCCTCTGACAATAACAATTTGCCTTATGTGTTGATACTGCTATGCCATGTTTAACATTCCAGTCCTGAGTGCCTACATATAACAGCGTTTCAGAGCGCAGGCATAAATGACCAAATGTAGACTAACAATTGACACTTATACAGTAAAACTTGTTATAAGAGGATTATGAAAGCATTCTGTGTGCACACTCTCATTATTACTTATTTGCACAGTGAAAACTAATAATATACAGATTAAATATCCACCAGAAATATCAAGTATGAACATGTTTGCACATGATTTGACCAGGCCGAACCACATCGATTTAGCCAAAAAACAAATATCTTAGTTTTTCCTTTTACAAATCAATCATCTTATCAACAGATAACTATATTAATTCCTAACACATTTTCAGAGAATTTTAAGTACATTTTTAAAATGTACCAAATCTCATTTGGTATCATTAAATTACATCAACAGGTATAGTTATTTATTTATTTATAAACCACTAAGCAAACTAGCAGTCATGTACTGTAAAAGAAGCATTATAATATTCAAAGAACCGTATGATCATATTACGAATCTGACATCTGAAAAACATTACATTACATTTACAGAAAACTGCCTTTCACTGTGATTGTCACATGTCAGCGAGTCTATCCACAGGCACGTAAACAGCCACACCCCGGTCCCCGATGATGCTGCTTTTCTGGGAAGTGGCGGGAGAGAGACATTAGCACCTGTCGCCAAGTGTGCGTGCTGTTCGTATGTGCATGTGTTAAAGTGTGATGCATACACTAGGCAGTATGTACGGGGTGGGTTTTGGAGGGGGGAGTCCAAAGTTAATGAGCGATACTTTAACACCCGAACCCCCTTCTGGCTAATCATGTTTCTGTTTGGAATAAACACGCGAGTCAGAACAGCCCTCCTCCTCCAACTCTCACATACACGCATCCTCCTGTTTTGCGCTGCAGGCCCAGATGAAAAAATACACAACAGATGGCTTCGCGGCCTCTACAAGGGCATCTAGCCGTCTACATGCAGTTAGTTGGCAGTGGGATGCATCGCACGAAATGTGTTCGGGTGCGTGTATTTTCAGATTCTTGCAGTGAACGCTACCGTGTCCCACTCGATTGTAGCGCTAGATGCCTTGTTACCATGGAAACCGTCTTTAGATGTTACCAAGAGGCAACGCATGCACACATACGTGCTCTCGTCGAGCACAGAATGAATCAAATCAAACACCACAGCGTTTTATGGATATTTACAAGGATTACACAAATATTTACAAGCTTACACGGATATCTGTCACCTAGCGGCCAAGATTTTATTATTTACATAAGCCTCCTTAAATATAAACAAATAAATGAAATAAAAATAATGCGTCTTTGAAACTGCAGTTCCGACTTGTTTCTTGTTTTACTGTTGATCTTAAAAACTTAATATGAATTAATAACTAAGCACAGTGATTTTAGCAATGAGGTTAAACTTCTAAGGCTCACGCCTCATGAACTTTATTCCACAAAAGCCTATTTTCATTTTTTTTTTAAATATCTGTTTCGAACATAAAACAACATGAACATTTCATAGGAAGGAGGGTGAGAAAGAAAGAGAGAGCGTGAGAGAGACTAGGAGGTCTAAAAAGTTCATGAAAAGGCACATTCATGAAAAGCAGTATGCTTGCTTCAGATATCCATGGCAACCTTATGCAATGAATTGAGTCTGAGATGCATGGTAACAACAGAAAGACGCTTTATGTATTGACAGTGGCAGTGGCCATGTGAGTGTCTGTGATGGAAATTGAAAGAAACTGTGTGACAGTGTGTGTGTGGGTATGGGAGAGAGAAACAGGGTAAAGAGAGGGTAAAGGGGGTAAACGGGGACTCGGGCAGCTTGCCTAAAACCTGCCTGTCTCGCTGTGAGCTTGCTAAATGGAAGTCTAATTTGTAGTGGGCCTCGGGTGAAGTAGAAAGAAGACATGGTTTGCATCGTTTTAAACAAGACACAAGGCATGTTAATACAGAGACAACGATAGGCCATGGAGCTGCTGGGTTTAACTGATAAATGCTGGACTTATGGTTACAGACGTTTTTATTGCATTTCCAAAGAGACCAATTAAACAAGCATTTGTATGTGCTACAGTTAGATGAAAATTTGTGTTGGGATGGTGTTCCAAATCTATGTGTTTTTGCTGAATACAAATCGTAGTATTTCGGAGAATGTACACTACGCAGTTTTTTATGTGTATAGATTGGCGACCTGAACTATCAAAAGGGTCAAAAATATATCATAAAAATCATGAGAGTCATGCAGTAAATTCAATCTGAATTACAATGCTTTTAACCTTGGTATACATTGTTTTTTTAGCTTTAGAAAGTATATATTATGTAGAAAAAATAGAAATGGCTGTACATTGATTTATATGTTGCATAGACATGTTAGTTTATTTCAAGAATGAATGCTGATTTCTAGAACCTTGTATTGTGACATAAACCTCTTGTAGAACACAACCTTTTGTTTTAAACAGATCATAGTACTTAGCTAAAGATCTTTGATAGACATCTTTTTGCAAGAGTCTCCCGTCCTCATCATAATCACTTAATTTGTTCAATAACAATGAAATTGAAGTTATGTTAACAATAGTTTACATTTGTGACTAAACCAAGATAAATATGTTTGATAAATGAGGTATGTTGGCTTACACGTTAGGCCCAGGCACTTAACAAGCCACATGACTGGAGTTTATCTGAAGTTCTGGCTCGCTCTGGTGAGCTAAAAGTGGAGCCAATCTGACCGCCTGTTCTCCAAGAGTGGGTTTAACATTGAATCGATCTATCAAAAAGCCAAAGAAAAAATATGTCAGGCTTACCTTTTATTATATACAATTGTAATATATGCAGTGCAATACATCTATCCATCCAAAATGTAGCTTAAACTCTACAGCAATACGTTCTTTCACATGACACAAATATCTCAAGGATTCAACGTATGATGTAATGGTGAGCAATGACTCACTTGGGTCTTGGTTTCTCTCCTCTTTTCTCTGTTCTATGTGTCTGTGTATGATGGTCAGGGCTTTACGTTGGTTGGCCATGATGTTTGGTTCAGCTATAACCTCACTGAGACACAGGTTGTTTTTTATGGCGACTGAAGCCGTGGCTCGAGCCACCATAGGCAACTGTTCCTGATAGGCCTTATCTGTGAATTCTTGCTCCACCCTCTGGATGGTTTGGATCCTACACGAAACATAAAACAAACAGAGAACAGGTGAGCTTAACCTTACTGGAAATCATATACCATCTGCATTTTTGGACCATGTTTTTTACATGGCATTATTTCCAATCTTGCATAGTATTTAGGACAGAATGCAAACTAGGATGCAGGGCATGCGTTGCAGTCCCCATTCAACTATGAATGAAGCAATTACTTTTTATGTGCTTGGACATACACAGAAAATGTTTATACAGCCTAAAACTGTTTTCCAGAGAACTCAATGTATGATTTGTATTTGCTCAGCTGTTTAAGGCATGCATGCATGCATGCACTATATGCTATACCTTCTGTTGGTCAGGATGCAGTAAATGTCCTGGACAAGGAGCTCTGCAGCACCAGGTTTGCAGTGGATTGTGCCGTCTATGACTTCTTTCGACAGACCAATGCAATGCTTCACAAAAAACTTAAAAGCAAATATCTTATTACAGAAAGTGGTTCTTTATTATACCTGTGACAAATCTTGGCCTAATCATAAACATATCAAAATGAACTACAAAGATACTATTCACATTTATTTTTCATGTAATTTGGTCATTTTTTGCTGAGTATCTGACTCACTTTGTCAATCTGGGACCAGTTTGATTGCTTGGTGGCCAGTGATGCTCCATTGTCATACGAGTGCATGTGAAAGTCCTTTGGGAAGTACCAAGAAAATATTTCTGCCACTAGGTATCCATTGGAAAAGTCTCTTTGAGTTTGTGACATAAGCAAAGAATGGTTAGTGTTTGTTGAAGGAACATTTAACCCCAAAATGAAAGTTCTGTCATGATTTACTCACCCAATCAATGTCTTTGCTCAGTTGAACACAAAGAAAGTTATTTGGAAGAATGTTAGCAACTGACAGTTCTGAGATTGACTACAATAGTAGATGAAATTTATTGTTGTTTTTTGTTCTGTTGAACACAAGGAATTTAGGAAAGGCATTTGAATTTTTCCTGGTAGTCAATGCTGCCCCAGAACTATCAGTTGCTAACATTCTTCTAAATATCTTTCTTTATGTTCAACCGAACAAAGAAATATATACAGGTTGGGAACAACTACAGTGTGACTAATTCATGACAGAACTTTCATTTTTTGGTGAACTATCCTTTTAACCACGTTCCTCACAACTTCATCATTGACAAAAAACGTGTGATCTTGTTCACCAATAGAGGTATTAAATATTTTTATGTCAATACATTTCATTCTATTTTAAATGGATGTGGATTGAATTGCAAACTTTATACAACAACTTGGACTCTTCCGGTATATTAGGCTACTGCACTTTACAAATTAAGTATAATTTAATTACATAGAAGTGTAAATGTATTAAGATCCACTGCTTTTATGGTTTCAAAACAAAGCCGCCGTTATCTTCTTAACCGACTCACCTGCGCGCGTTTTTAGGAGAAAACGATAAATCAAGACTTTGCAGCCATTTTAGAACCTCTCGTGGTAGACCAGCCTTCTTGGGCGACTGTGAATAGGCCATTTCTAGGTGATATTTACCACAGAAACGCTATTTGTTCGTTGAGAGGACAAAACATCTTACACCTCATTGTTTACTGTTGCGTGGGAACATGAACACGGGTGGAGTTGAGGTGCTGCCACCCGCTGGTCACTCGGTGTAGTACACCTTCCCAGCCTCACTGCTTCTTTTCTCTTGGCAACTCTCAGCACTGCTGTCTTTGTGTAATAAAATAATTACATAAAGGCACGTATGACTACAAAAGATAGTTTTTCTGTTTGTTTTCACAGATTAAAACAAGATATATCAAAACTTGCTTACCTTTGTGTAAAATGTGATTTGTTATAATTAAGTGTTATAGATTATATTCTTTGCTGTTCAAATAAATAGCCTATGAGATCTACACTATAGCTTCAGAATGAATGACTGATCAAGCGGTACAAGTTACAAGTTTATTGTATGATGTTTAGTTATAGGCTATACTAAATTTAACATGCCTCTTCATTCCGACCTAAGGTATCAAGAAACATATTATTAACAAACCAGGCCCCAGAAAAAAGATATTGATTATATATATTATATTTAAGTCAAACCAGACATTAAAACATAGACAGCCAGTAGGGGCAATGACATTATTTATATTGTAGAAAGTCCTTCATTGCTTTAGGGAGGGGCAAATGTGGTATAAAATGAAGTCGGGAACGCCCCAAACTCTCCCTGATTTGCTGACGAGACAGCTGATGCAAAGAACGGGGAGTAGCTGTAGAAGGAACAAAAAAGATCAAATCTAATGCAGAAAAATGTGTAACGTTTATACGTTATGAAATTAAAGTGATTAAAATACATTCTACCAAACCGAACCAGTGATAGAAAGTTTACCAAAATATCTTCACAAGTACATAAAACTTACCTTCATAAATCAACAGGAAGCCCTCTGTTAAACTCCCTGGAGGTGCAACCTCTACGGGCCGTTTATACTCCAGGTTACGTGCATTTATATCTGCCCCGTATTCCAGCAGGAGCTTCACTATGCTTACACAGTCTTTCTGGGCAGCTGCATGAAGAGGAGTCTCCATATTTGTGCCTCTTTGCACATTTGCACCTATGGTGTGATTATGACAAATGTAGTATCATAATAATATACTGTAGCGTATTCACACTTTAAGTGTGAACCTGATATAAAACTTAAAAAATCTAGGCGAAAAATATAAAAGCCTACTATAGTTGCAGGACTCACATTAATTAAATGTTTTAGTGCTCTGGCTATGATACCGTATGACTGTTTCTCAACATGCTAGTTGTGTGAATTTTGGGACATGTATACCTCCATAAAGCAGCTTGCGGGCACATAAGAACTCCATACATCGACAAGCGCTGTAGAGAGGGGTGCCCATGTGAGGAATTTCATAATCTACATCCACACCCCACGCGACCAGCGCCTCCACACACTTGATGTGGCCTTTTGCATGACACCACAAAACATGAACATCATTAGAAATAAGTCAAGTGTCTGTCAGCAAGTGATAGATATGATATTGGTTGTGTGGGGCCCTGGTCCCCCAGAGCCAGTCCTGTACCCACCTCTGCCGACCGTCTCATGGATGGGTGAAGGCTGGCATATAGCCAGGGCCTGTGGTCTAGCATCGCTCTGCAAGAGAAGCTCTAGACATGGCAGACTGCCAGCTGAACAGGCATTAAACAATGGAGTCACACCATCAATCGTTGTCACATTAACCTGAGCAAACAGACATAAATAACAGAAACAGCATGAGAAGACATTACGAACACATTAACTGAAAATATATTTATACCTAATTCTCTTTTATCTGGTGTTTTGGTGTTAAGGCTATTGTTTTATTTAACCTACTTAAGATTGAATACAATGTTAATTAAATATATTTAAATAATAATTAATATTTAATTTTATAACTATAAATTCAGATGTAACATAGCAAAGTACTGCATAAAGTACATACAGTATTCTTTACTGTATTCAATCACACTAATCTCAGTAAAACAAGCATTATCCAATGCTACTCGAATCCTGTCAAATGAAAATGTTACCAATCAGCCCTGCAGAGACTAACGTTGGCTCCGGCATCTATCAGGGCTCTGGCACAGGCAACGTGGCTCCCTATGCAGGCCTCATGAAGAGGGCTAATGTGGTCTATTGTCAGCACATTCACACTGTGACCCTGAGGACAGATTAAAAGAAATGAGTATTGCATTACAATGTGCAGGACTGTTTAATTCCAGATGGTGGCAGTAGTGCCCTTTTACTACTGTGAATGATGGATTGCAGTTCTTGTAATGCACCTAATGTGTATTACATTTTTAATCCAGTAGAGTGCATGTGACTATTATAATAACATGACATATTCATCGTCTTGCACAGCAATCACATTTGATTTAAACAGGCATATTACTTGAGCAATCAGGGTCTTGAGGGCCAGCAGTCGTCCTTGGCTGGCAGCATCGTGAAGAGGCGAGCGATCAGCCCATGATCCTAAAGAAAAGTGAAAAAGTGATTTGCTAAAGAGGAATTCGATATTTATGCCGTTTGAAACAAGAGCACCATCCTAAAAATGGATGTAAACACTTGGATGTAAAAGTCTGACATTGAAAATGCTTTTATTTTGCATTATAAAAAAAAAAAAATTTTCGTTGACCACCATTGACTACCATAGATAGAAAAATTACAGTGGTAGTCAAAAGTGCCCAAAACTGTTTGCTTTCCTACATTCTTCAAAATATCTTCTTTTGTGTTTTGCAGAACAAACAAATTTATAAAGCAATTCTTCCTACTATGGTGGCCTAGTCAGTGCTGGCCAAGAACTATGTGGTTACAAGCATTCTTCCATATATCTTTCTCTGTGTTCTCTGTGTCAGAACAACGAAATGTACAAAGATTTGGAACTTATTGGTGATTAAATTTAGACAACATTTTTTATTTTTGGGTGAACTGTTCTTGTGAGCCTGGTCCCAGACTAAAATGCATGTTTGAGCTGGCCGAAAATGCCTTGAAACTGACATAACTTATAATATATTTAGTGTCATTTTGTGTTGTTTTTGTAAGGCATGTTCGTAAACTATATAAATGTAACTCAAATAACTAACTTAATCTAAGCCTCGTATGGGAAACCCCCAAACAGATTACTAACTGGACTATTCATGTTATCCCATGCTATCCATGATAATATATAAATACATATAAATTGTTTACATTTGAATAGTAAAAAGTGCAGAATTCTAAATATTTCAAACGCATTTTGTCAACCTTTCCTTGTTTTGAAAATATAAGAGCATTAAAACTTTCAATTTATATCCGATTTGAATAAGATTTTAAATCCAAGACTTTCAATGTGATCTTAGACTGTGGACCCCACTGTATTTATAGCCCCATTTAAAAAAAATCATCACAGTAAATGATAGTGTACACACCTGAGTCAATATCCAGTATAACTGCTGATGCATTCCACACGTCATCATCGTCACCTCCCTTCATCTCTCACTCAACTACAGTAATGTATAGGCTGCTGACAGAGAGCATAAAACTAAACCTCAAACTTACTGTACTTTATGAGATCCATATATCTCTGCAACTAAGCTAAAACCCTCTACTCATTGCCAATATGCTTAATGTTTGACACAACCATCTTCTCAACATCCATAAGATAAAAAAACCTCTGTTGTGACTGCTTCACACATCATTCTTTTAGTTCCCTTCTTTGGTTTCACATTCAAGAACCATTAATTCAAGAACACAGCTCACTTCTGCATTCAGGATATTGTAAATCGGCCCACGTACACACGAAACATATCAAAGCACCAACCTTGGCTGGTTAACCAGCTCAGCAAGACTTCCACTTTTGACAGAGCTTGCGTCCCTTCAGGAAAATGTTTTCCCCTTATATCATTCTCTTAAAAAAATAAAATAAAAAAAATTACTGAAACTGTCTGCTCTTTTCATCTGCGTTGCCCTACTTAAGTTGCTTGGTAAATGCCAGACTATGGCAATCCCCTGTGACTATCCCTTGACTCTGTTCCCTGGTCCCTGATCTTAAACTCAGAGAAACCGTTTTTTGAGATGCTCTCTGAAAAAAACTTGTTTATACCAAAAGCCCTCTCTGCTGTTTATACGACCTGCTCAGAATCCTGCAGACAACCATCTGGCTGTACAGACTTTTGCTAGACCAAAGATGACTGGGGTTTTTTTGTGTAATCAAAGTGTGCATGGGGGGAGTGCTGGAATCAGATGCCCTGACCTTAATTCTATTTATACACTGTAAACAGCAGCCTGGCAGCCATGAGCCGTAAAATGCTTAGTGAAATGTCACATGATTACATGGTCAGGGTACCCTGTCATGATACAAAGCATACAAATACAAATAAATCCTAACAACATGCCTTGGAATACAGAGATGATGCCATTCGAATGGGTGTTTGACATTTATACAAATCACAAGTGAACTACTCCCTGCTGTGGAAATAACACAACTGGCAGGTCCTTATCACATGCTGTGACAGCTGCTATATATACTGTATAAATCAAATCACGGAGTGCCATTAAACCATTAATGATATTGTTGCTTATCCACCAAAACATATCAATGCAAACAGGCCAACATATACAAATTGGATAAAAAATGAAACCCACACTTCTGGATGTGTACTTACCATAACCTTGACCGTTACCATAGAAGTCAGCTGAAATTCGGGCAGCCTCCCTGCGGTTGCCTTTGATGATGTAGAAGTGCGTGAGTAAGTTAAGGGTAATTCTGACAAATAGTTTGAAGCAGAAGAGGGCCAGGATGGTGAGGTAAACATTGGGCAGCAGTGCTGCAAATGGTCTGTATTCCTCAGTGGTCTCTGTCATGGCTGGCTGTGTTTGAAAGGTTTTGGGCAGGATATACACACAGATTGTGTATGCCACCCCAACAGCACCCCCTATACACTCGGGCCTATACTGCAGCTCAAATGAGATTTGAGGCAGGATTTTATCCAAGTAGCCCGGAGACCTGTGATTGTAAGGACCTTACACCACAAGTAGGCTGGATTTTCACACGTTGAATGAGGATGGAAGCAGGGGCGGACTTACCATTAGGCAAAGGTAGGCAATCGCCTGGGGCCCCGAGCTACCAGGGGCCCCCAAAAAGAAGGGGTGGACTTAACCAATAAGCCATGTCAGCAGCCACGTAGAGCCCCAAGTAATCATCAAAATAGTCGGGGTGTATCCCTGTTAACGTTTTACGTTATTACATATGTATATATATGTATTATATACATACGCTATAAAATTCTTATTATTATACGTTATTATTATATCTGACGTTTTACTTGCGGGTCCATTGGATCATTGCCACGCATTATGTATGTGTTTTGTTATGTCTGCTCTGTGTTACTGAAACAGAAGACCATGACTATTCAGGAACATTAAAAACTTCTGTGCCGTATTGAAAGCGACCCATTAAAAGATTGGAGAAGGACAATACAGCTGTTTATGGTAACCATTTTATAATAAGGTCTTATTACTTATTTATGAATTACTAATTATTTATTTACTTACTAATTTATAAATATTAGTTACAGTGCAATGTAATACTTTGTATTTCTTAACCTTGGTTAATTTTAAGTTCTACATTTATTACGTTTTCACAATTTCACAAAAGTTTTGACATTTTACCTTTGGTATTATAAATGAACAAAGAATCATATTTGAATTACAATAAAAAATAAACCTTACCTTAGCAGTTTATGATATCTTTACAAACAAACGTTAACGAGTTACACTCGTTACTGTACCAGTTTAAGTAATTTCTTTTAATACAGTGACGCGATCACATTTAAATAACATGCGACGTGTATAAACTCAAAACACTTAAATGAATTAGCAGTCTGAGTTCACAAAACAGGTAAACACACAAATATTAATTTTCATGTTTAATATAAGATTAAAGTAGCAAAAAAGACAGTACAGATAAACGTAAGTAGCTTTAAATGACAGAAGCGCATTCTATTACAATGGGATTTAATCTGTAGGGGAAGTTGCTTTACCCTGCTGTGACGTAGTTTCCGATTTTTGTGAGAAAGGCGTATTGCTGAAAAAAAACTGTTTCATTGGAGTTGACGGAGTTGACACAACTCTCTCTCTCAATGGCTCTGGACTGACATACAAAAAGCCAAGCTTCCGTTCAAGCATGCGCCAGGTTCTATTTAGTATACTTTTATGGAAGCCCAATCCTGCCAAAATTAAAAATAAATAAATACAAAAATAAATCTGTGAAGAAATGTAAAAAAGCGAAAATAAACAAATAAATGCAAATAAAAATGAATGAAAAATTGACATTTAAAAATATATTATTTATTTATTTAAACATTTATTTATTTGTACATTTTTGTATTTCTTTTATGCATTTATGTTAATATATATGTATTTCCACATTTTTAAATTTTCACATTTATTTATTTTCATATTTATTAACTTCTACATTTATTTATTTCTACATTTCTGTGTCCATATGGTAATGAGGGGGCGTGTCTTGCTTCAGACATGGCAGTCGAGCACAGAGTGCTGCTCTAGGCCACAGACAAACTTTTAGGTCATAGTAACATCTTTTGCTTTGACAAAATGACATGCAAGAGATGAGTGTGACCACATGAAACAATAATATAGTATATTACAGCATTTACTATAGTAAACTGCAACATACTATATGTAAGGAATAATTGACGACGGGCCGTTCAATTATCGAAAGTTAATGCACACCCCGAGGTGGTAATGCGGCCACGACGCGAAGCGGAGTGGCCGTTACACCTCGGGTGTGCATTAACTTTCGATAATTGAACGGACCGGAGTCAATTATTCCGCTTATACCACGGTCACAACACCACAAGACGTTGTTCCGATACCACAAGACGTTGTTACGATGTTTTATCTCAAGACATTTGTATGGTATTTGTCCCGGAATGCTCTTGCTGGTAGGACTAATTTCTTACGCATCTCATCTGAAGGCGTTGCTTGAGCTGCATATGCAGTTTTCCAAGAGCGAGAGGAAGACAGACAGTGCACGTGCACACGCGTTTGCTTCACTGAGAGTGAAAAGACAAGTATCTATATTTGATTTGTTTTCGTCGTATTTAACACCCCTGTCGTATAAGAAAAGTATTAAGAGAAAAAAGTGACACGGAGGTTTCTGCGCCAGCTGCGGTTCTCGCAGTGGCATAGAAAGCTTCCTGCTGTGTGTTTTAAGTCCCGTTTACCCATTCCACAGACGAATTTAACATGTTGTTGTTGTTGTTATTTTTGTGCTTCGTGTTTTATCTTTAACCCGCTGATTGTGTCATGTAGTTTGCCGTTACCTTTGATATATGCTTTAGTTTTTCATCTGAACAGTCCTGTACAGTGCTCTCGCCATTGTTGTTCAAATGTTCATGCTGTCCATAAATATTAATAGTTATTTCTTCTCAGACAATGGAATTTGCCTGTCACTTTGTCTGTTGTTAGATACATATTCACTGGCGGACAGTAGGCTAAACTTGGCGAAGTGATATGGAACTGTAATGCGGTCAGCAGACCTGGAACACCTTCATAGGTGTGCGTTTAACTGAAAAATAATGCACACCCGTCGAACGTTCGTCAGCCAATCAGAATGAAGCATTCAACAGCCCCGTGGTATAATATAGTAATATATACTGTAGTGCACTATAGTAGGATTTAAAAGCCCTTAAGGAAATCAACCATGATTTTATCATATTGTAAGTGTAGAAAGAAACCATGTTTTTTGGCAGATTTGTACCATCGTTCCACTACAAATACCATGGTTAACTCTGGTTATACTGTAGCAACACCATGGTTAAATTGTGGTCACAATGGTTTAACTATAGTGGCCATTTTATTTGTTTTAATTGAAAGTTTAATTTCATAAGGGAACACTGTAGTATCTGGGAATTTTACTTTACTTTAGTAAATACTATGGTATAAGCTATAGCAGGGTTAGTCAAGCACCTTTTCATCATTTTAAATGAATCCTGAATTATTAGCTTGGCCAGGTGTGTTTGATTAGGGTTGGAAATAAACGCTGCAGGATGCTGGCCCATCCAGGAACAGTTGAGAGAGAGATGGGAAATTATGGGATGAGAGAAACGGGAACAGAGAGAGGGTCCAAAGTGCTTCTGAACAACGTGTTGGCATACAGTTCACTGGACTACCAGCACCAACAACAACATCATGCTTTAAGTGATTTAATATAATGTCTGTTGTTTGTTGCTATTGTGCCTCAACATGAATGAACAGGCAATTGTGTAAAAATGTAAGTTTATAATTCAGGATTCATTTAAAATTATGAACATGTAATTTTGTCAAAGCACAAGATGTTACAATGGCCTTAGAGTTTGCCTGTAGCCTACAGCAGCACTCTGTGCTCGACTGCCACGTCTGAAGCAAGACACGCCCCCTCATTACCATATGAAATATATAAATAAATAAATGTGAAAATAAATAAATGTGAAAATGTAAAAATGTGGAAACACATATATATTAGCATAAATGCATAAAATAAATACAAAAATGTACAAAATAAATAAATAAATGTTTAAATAAATAAATAATATACGTTTAAATATCAATTATTTATTAATTTTTTGGTATTTTTAGAAAATTAATTTCTGTATTTATTTTCGCTTTTTTACATTTCTTCATGGATTTATTTTTGTAATTATTTATTTTTAATTTTGGCAGGATTGGGCTTCCATATACTTTGGTCCACACTCCAGTATAGTAGGTGGCGGTAATGCACCTTAACGTTGGATGCCACCCGCTATATAACAAAAAAGAAGAAGCACGCGCATGTCTAAATTAGTGGCGGGTTTCTTGTATCACCTTATCGCGCGAAAACATACCGTCACAGATAAACTTAGCTATTTGATCCGATTTTATAATTTGTTCAGAGACTTTTAAATATAAATCGTCATGGTCGAGGGTCCGGGTTGCACTTTAAATGGAGAGAAGATTCGTGCAAAAGTTCAAAAGGGACAGAAAGTTGTAGACATACGCAGAAATGAAACAAATACACCAGTGAGTAACTTTTGACAATTCGAGCTGATGCGATAGCAGTTCTGTTATATAAAGCGGGTGGAAATCAATGTGCTATAATGTCTTCTGTATCATAAATGTTTATCTATGTTTAGTCAGCTGACAGCAGCTCGAGTTGTTTTCAGAGCATTTTGGGCTGCGCGTTCACAGGAGTGGAGACATTGGGCAAAGAGATGTTCATGTATTTTGGCTGTAGAGCTCTAAGGTGAGTAGAAAACGCAAGATTTAAAGTCTGCATTTGACTCTCTGCTGTAAACATATGTCTACACGAAAACGGATCGAACTGACAAACAAAGAGCTCTGCTTGATATATGAAACGTATATTAAAGATAGACAAGCTTTTGCTTTACAAGAACAGTATGGAAAGTCTTTGAGGAAGGCAACTGCAAGTAAAGAATGATGTAAACCAGTGGTTCAACTCTGGCCCGCGAGATCCATTTTCCTGCCGAGTTTAGTCCCAACTCTGATATAAAACACATGAACAAGCTATTTAGCGTCTTTAGGAATAGATGCGTTCAATTTAATGCGACTCTGCGCAAATCTATCAGCTTATGACATTTAAGTACCGCGGTATCGATTCAAGTGCAGATTGCTCGGTACGCATTTGAATCGCTCTCGCGGTACTTTAATGCGATATTGCAAACAATCTGCGCAGCCCAGCATTAAATTGAACGGGTCTGTTCCTGAAGTCACTGATTAGCCTCTTAAGGTGTTTTATATCAGAGTTGGGTCTAAACTCGGCAGGAAAATGGATCTCGCGGGCCAGAGTTGAGAACCACTGATGTAAACGATGACTTAATATGTGACCCTGGATCACAAAACCAGTCTTAAGTAGCACGGGAACATTTTTTGTAAAAGACAAAAATACATTGTGTGGGTCAAAATTATCGATTTTTCTTTTATGCCAAAAATCATTAGGATATTAAGTAAAGATCATGTTCCATGAAGATATTTTGTAAATTTCCTTCCTTAAATATATAAAAACTTTATTTTTGTGAGTGGATGGTCTGCCACAGTGCCCCTGATTAACAACTTCAAAGGCAATTTTCTCAATATTTTGATTTTTTTGCGCTCTCAGATTCCTCAGTTTTAAACGGTTGTATCTCAGCCAGATATTGTCACATATGTGACCCTGGACAACAAAACCAGTCTTATGGGTCAATTTTTCGAAATTGAGATTTTTACATAATCCGAAAGCTGAATAAATCAACTTTCTATAGATATATGAGTTGTTAGAATAGGACAATATCTGGCTGAGATACAACCGTTTAAAATTTAGGAATCTGAGGGTGCAGAAAAATCAAAATATTGAGAAAATTGCCTTTGAAGTTGTTCATCAGGGGCACTGTGGCAGACCATCCACTCACAAAAATAACGTTTTTATATATTTAAGGTAGGAAATTTACAAAATATCTTCATGGAACAAGATCTTTACTTAATATCCTAATGATTTTTGGCATAAAAGAAAAATCGATAATCTTGACCCACACAATGTATTTTTGTCTTTTACTAAAAATGTTCCCGTGCTACTTAAGACTGGTTTTGTGATCCAGGGTCACATATATAATCAATGAAAAGTAAATAATTTACAACACTAAAGATGTGTCTTGATATGATGTTTTTCCGTTGCATAACTGAATTCTCATGCAAATCCTCTATACAATTCAGAGATTTGACTTGCAAAAGTTTTAGAAATTATTACAATGTTTAAAAACAGTGAATTGACTTTGTTCATGTATTACTTTATGTAGATATTACTCTTTTTTTATAATGTGGTTAATCTTATTCACTAGCTATAGCTTGGATTGGTATACAAATCAAAATCTGTCTAGATTATCTGTACAAAATAAAATAAATCCTCCTTATTGAGTAATAACAAAAGACTGAATAAGTATCAGTTGTTCAAACTTTTGAGACTCTCATATTTGCAATGTGTTTTGCTTTAGGTTGCACTTTGGTATGAATGGTTCCTTGAGGATAAATCCCTCAGAGAGAACCGATATGAAAGGAAAACCACCAGCGCTGGTTGTTCAATTTAGCAGTGATGTTGTCTGTTTCTTTGACACAACTGTAGAAATCAGGTACAGTTTCTTCCAATAGGCTGGATTACAGAAGTGATATATAACTTGCATTTCATTTCAAGTATAAGGATTAAGGTCTGTCACAGTCAAACACTTTATCCTAATGTACATCTGAGAGGTTGATTTATTAAGTGCAGTTCTTAAACAGACGACTTCACCACTTGTGAAATGCTTGCCATGATGGATTAAATTTCTGACCGTCATAACTCAGCATGATCCAGACAGCTCAAACTCTTTTTCAGCTTTTCATTGAGCCTTCAGTGATTCTGACCATTCTGGGAAAAGTAATTCTGTTTGCTTTCCTAGATTCACAGAGGACTGTAAGCAGAAAGTAAGAGCCACGGAGGGTCTAGATGTCTGTTCATCCAAGTTTAGTTTCTCTCAGGCGGTGGAGGCTGTAAAGAGAGAGAGTGCGAGAATGCTCTGTGATGTGCTTTTGGATCAAGCTGTCCTTCCTGGTGTGGGAAACATAATTAAAAATGAAGCTCTTTTCGACAGTGGTCTTAACCCTGCTGTCAAGGTACCTTTGCTTTTTCAAGTCAGAGACTAGCAATGCAAAATAGTCATTTGGATGTATTACAACCATATTTGGTTTGAAATGCTATTTTCTAATAAAATCGTATGTGCTTTTATAGGTCAATCAATTGACAAATGAACAGATTCATCATCTTGTGAAGATGACACGAGATTTCACACTCCTGTTTTATAAGGTACTTTATCTAGTGTTCAAAGTAAAAATATAATAAGTATCAAAATATGAGATGTAAGACACAAAATAGACAAAATTAAAAATGTACTACAGCATTTTTAACTACAGCATATCAAGAAGTATGGGTTTTAGTTAGGCTTTAATATGCAAAAAATGCATAGTAAAAAGCTTGCAGGAAATAGAACATACATTGACTACAATTGTATCTGTTAGGATCTGTTGTTTCTCTTGTGTAGTAATATTTTACTGCCATGCTGGGCCTTTCTACATGTGTGTTATTTCTCGCCAAGCCTCCTTAAAGGGGTCAAATGACACTGCTAAAACGAATATTATCATTTGTTTTATATGTAATGCAATGTGCATACACGATTTAAGGTTCAAAAACACTGTATTTTCTACATACTGTGCATGTTTGTATCTCCTCTTTGCCCCGCCTCTCTGAAATGCGCAGATTTTTTACAAAGATCATTGCTCAGAACAGCGAGGTGAGCTATGATTGGCCAGTTAACCAGTGCGTAGTGATTGGTCAAATACTGCATGCGTGTGCCGGAAATGTAACGCCTCTTACCATATCTGGAATATCAGGTTCCAAAGCAATTGTACTGACAGGTACGCCCACCTTACTTGCATATACATTTGGGGCGGTCTTAGTCAACTCATACCACGAACTGACATGGATTTGTGGGGGTGTGGTTACACGAGGCGTTTCAGGCAGGTCTGGGTGAGCATTTGCTTTTAGATAGAATGCATCTTTTGTTCCCACACTTTAATCTTTGCCATTTTACGTGTCTAATACATGCATGGGCAACTTATAACACACCAAAGACACAGAAACACACGTATTCGCGCCATATGACCCCTTTAAATTCTTATCACATCTCAGCTTTAGTTTACACTTAAAGTATAACTGTAGAACATGAAACTTCATAAACATGATATTTTTAATATATCTTTGAGTAAAGTGAATATTTCAATTTTGAAAACAGACATCACTTTTGGCGATGACTGTATTTTATTAATGTTAATTTATATTATGTTATGTCTAAGGTCAAAAGCTGTATTTGGAGGCAATTTTTAGTGCATAACAAAATGAACAGAACTGTAGAAAATAGCAAGAAAATTGCCAGTGAAAACTGCCCATTTCCAAGCACTGATTATATTTTCTTTCCATTTCGCCTCTAAAAAAGACTTGGAAACAAAGTTAGCAAATGCTGGAAGGGTTTTGCGATTTGTCCTCAAGCCTCCGTTACATCATTACATGTTACTTTTTCCCTGCACACATCCAGTGTAGAAAGAATGGATCCCCACTTTACAAGCAATACAAAGTGTACAAACGTCCACACTGCGGCCAATGCAGCGGAACTGTCACTGTATGTCGACTGGGAGACAATGGCAGGATGACGTACTTCTGTCAGCGCTGTCAGTCAGGTGATCCAAGTGAAGTTAACATCAGGTGAGCTGCACACTCTCTCACATACACACGCTTACAGATGGAGATCTAAACTGTCTTGTATTCCAACTTGACAGTAAACTCCCGACTCGTAACAGTTTGATTGGATGGGTGTATCAGGGTGAATCGAGTATCGATGATCATGTGGCAAAGAGAGAGGAAGAGGAATGGACGTGTTCCCTTTGTACTCTAATCAACCTCCCGAGCTGCAAATCCTGTGAAGCTTGTATGAGCCCCAGACCGGAAGGTAAGTTTCAGACGCAACTACAAACTTCCAAATGTAGGTCACTGTAGCCGAACAGATAGTTGTCCAAACCCAATCTAACTACCACTTAATAACTTTTTCGTAGTATCTAAAGGTCCCCCAAAGCAGACACATTCACCCATGAGTCGAGACCTGATCCGCTACCACTGCAACACTTTCAGTAAACCACTGCAGGAAGTAAAGATGAATCGCAGGGCTGCATTTGGGACCACCACTCTAGTTCTAACCAACGTCAGTGCAAAACCTGACTCTACTTTAAGTCCTGCCATTAACCAGATAAACACAGAGACAGCGAGGGGTCTGAGCCCGCTCGGCAACTGGCAGCAGAACAGTCACAGTAATAGGAATAGTGGGATGCCGTTCAAAGGCAATGAGCGCTATAAAAGAGAATCTCCGGCAGACCACAGTCAGCCTAACAAGAGAATGAGAACCACAAACGGAGCGCTTTTGGGAGGAAGCATGCAGCCCACCTGCTCTGCGAGGTAAGCCAGTTAAATTGGCCTTTAGGCAATGATGAGATGTTTTAGTGAAGTAGTGATATTTAAATTCATCTATAAAGCATAAAGAGTTTCAGGTGTAACAGATAAAAAATACCATGATTAAATTGGATGGAAAAATGTATAGTGCTTGTGATTATGGAATAAGAGGCTTCTTATCTTGCCGAAACACAGGGTCACGCAGAGTAATGATGCCTCCCTTTCCAAAACCCCCTGCTGCAAAAGTCATCACCGGCCTTGTGCCCTTAGGGTGGTCACTAAGGACGGAGAGAACAAAGGCAGACAGTTTTACACCTGCTCCCTTCCCAGAGAGACTCAGTGTAACTTCTTTGAGGTAAGAAGCAGTTTTCAAGGTTCTCCGATTACCAGGGATAATTAGTTACCTGTACAAAACGTATTAATACGTTTTATGTTTTCAACTATTTGTTAAACTGAAAAGTATAATCCCACATTTATTTGGAATCTTTTAAGCATGTATCAACAAATTCTAGAGTAAAAGTTTAATTGCCATTTTGTGCTGATTTCAAGTGTGATTTTTGCAACAGTGGGCAGACCTGCATTTTCCCATGTGTCATCATGGAAAACGAACTCTTATGAAGACCGTTCTAAAACTGGGACCAAATAATGGGCGCAACTTCTACACATGCCCAGTTAAAATGGGGAAGCAATGTAACTTTTTCCAGTGGGCTGAGAACATCTTCAATCTGCCTGGCTGCTGAATCCACACTTCTAACTAAATGTATTAAAATGAAAAAGTGTGTACATTGTACAGTAATATATTTTTAATAAAATAAATGGTTGAAATTCTTAAAAAAATGCATTAATTCATTTTTTTTTTTTAAATATGTGTTCGATCTAACAGCAGTTTAATCACATTTTTATTTTTTAAAAATAGTGCATATAAAGCTGATCATAATACACATATCAATCAATAAAAATCAACAAACAGAAGTGAAATAGGTGAACAAAAATCAGGATTTGGGTCATTAAAAACAGTCCACTTTCTCCTGTCGAGGTTTGTTTGTCTGCGAGTTGAACACCATGAAGGAGAACTGACTGAACTCAGGCAGCTTGTTGCAAGCAGCACCTTTGGATAAAATACTTAAATGATCATCTTATTCATATTCAGAGTGGGAATACAAAATTATCAATAAACGGACAATGTCTTACCGTATCCACCAGTAGTATTGGCACAAATAACAGCTCCAAAAAAATTTGGGTAGTGCTTCTTGATTCTAGAGATGGCTGTTTTGCAGGCAATGGTGGGTTCAGTTCCAGATCTCATTAATTCAACAGCTAAAAAACTAAGAATAAAAATGAACATTAGGAATGTAAACATAAAAAGAAGAAATATAAAAAACAAATAAGTATAAAATCAAGGATTGACAAATTTAATGTATCAAGGCAGCTCATAGCGTTTGTTGATGCTATTAAAAGAATTAATAATCTCACAAGAAGGGTGATTACCTAGGGAGGAAACGCATCATGATGTCTCCATCGCCAGTGGCAGCAGCTCCTCCCGCTGTGCTGTCTGCATAAGCTCCAGCTCCAGCCACTGGTGAATCACCCACACGTCTATACAGATCAACATGCATGTTTTTTAGTAGAACTCTTTAGATGAGACGGGACACAAAAAATGTTTGACACCGTGTCTACACCAAGCGACGTAACACGACACGCGGCTTGTTCTAATGGGATTGTCGCATCCAGTGTGGACAAAATGTAAAATTATAATGGGTTCTAATGCGTTCTATTGTCTTTTGTTGTGCCGTGACAGTACTGTACAATAGGAGACCAAATACTTTTTTCATACTTGCCCAGGTATCTTATGATTCGCTCCGTTGGTTGATGTTGCAGCAGCCACCTGTCCATTCTTACCAATCACAACCATTCCTAATCCAAAGAAATTTTGAGTGTCACTTCACTTAATCAATCTAATAATACATCTAATAAAACTTTAATTAAACTAATTTAAACCTCCTCTTAGGTTTTGTTGCCATGTTCAATGTAAATACGCAACAAAATGAAACAAATGAGCTAAAGATTTTCTTTCTTTTTTTTAAAATTTACAATAAACAAGCACTAACAGGAACATTACCAATTGTATCATGAGCACTAGGGTCAATTTTTCCTTTTTGATGTTTTGACCTCCATAGCTTGGTTTTGGGTTTGTATGGCCCACAATATTTGGTAGGGTCTGGAAAAACATTCTGAAAATAAAAATACAAAAAGATCATTCATGACTCTTGATACGAATATTGTGGAAACAAAACAGAAAACGAAGTTGTGTTTTATGACTTGAAGGTTTTAAAGATCTGTTTTTCATATCAGTCCTTGCTTTGTCTTATCCACCTTAAGGTTTGCCAAGCTGTGAAAATGCTGTAATTTTTGAAGATTTGATTAACTTGGACAACAACTGATACACAGTTTCATATGCTTGGGTATGAGAATACAAAAAGAAATATATTCAGAGTTTTGTTTCTAGCATTTCCATAGGGCTTTGACTGTGCCAGTATCAGAATGTTGGAATCAACTGTTGTATTCTTTATAAAGCTCCCAATGCATTATTCATTGTTGCTTTGTTTCACTTTGCATATTGTCCTCACAGTGATTACACCAATATCCTTTCTGAACATCACTGTGCAGGACTTTGTAAACATTCGTAAAGCACAAGACGTGCTTGTCCTATCCGTAACACTGACCGAATGTTTTTTATACTTTTTTTTTTTTACAAAGAATCTTTCAAAGGTGTTTGGTACATTTGAAGTATATGAAAACATTTATCTACCACGGATCAGCTTCTAAACCCATGTTTGATGTTGCAAAAGGTGCTTAGGAACTTAAAAGCTAAACCCTGGGGTGATGATTACACTGGAGTTTGGGTTTTGGAAAAAAACTCACCTTTCTATAGTTTGGTTGACAATTGTGCTGCAACCACTGAGAGAAAATAGTTATTGATTTGTTAGTGGACAAGTCTTCAGATTTAAAGCCCATGTTTTCAGCAAAGATTGAGGCTGTATGAAAAAAAAACAGGAAAAATGGTGTTATTTTTTTTAGTTCTGTTAAACTTCATACCGCAACTAAATCACATACAGAGCTGGTTTTAAAAAAAACATTAGTTTTGAGAAAAGCAAAATTGGGAGCAGTGGGAGGCTGACTCAGCTTTTTCATTGTTTGTGATTATTACGCATGCAGTAAGGCAGCCTTGCATTGAGAAAGAGTAGCTTTAATACTCCATAATTCCTTTTGATTAAGAGAACAGATGGAATTAATGGAGTTGGCCTGCTTTAATGATGTATAGCAGAAGGAAAATGCTCTAGATTTACTACACATATTTTAGAGAAATGAATGGTTGATGAGGCCAGCAGAAAATGTGTGAATTTTTTGTGAATTCTTGAGCTTGTTATGTGTCAAAATTCTAAATCAGCAGTTTCTGAGATGCTCAAACCACCTCTTCTAAGAGCACATTCCTTACTCATTTGAATGATCCTTTGCATGCTTTTACACATTCAATTGCTGGCAGTTGATTGATTAGATATTTGCATTATTAAGCAGATACAGTATAAGTGGCCAGTATGTGTATAGTACTTGTACCTGTTTCACCCACTAAGAAAGTGTGCTCTGTGTATTCCATTACTGCTCGAGCGACACCCACAGCATTTTTAACCCTGAGCAGGTTTCCCACTGCCCCCACTTCCATTGTTTCTCTAAACGTAAGACAGAACTGTTAATATTTCACACAGATAATTCTTCAGTTTATTTCGGATATCAAACAATTGAATGCACATTCATTATATCCTTGCTGAATTGAAGAGAGTGCGGTACCCATTCATGATCATAGCGTCCAATGTAGTCTCTCCGCGCTCGTCAGGGTGGTCGCCAAACCCAACGCTTCCGTCACACTGCTCGAGCTCACACTGCGCGCAGCCCCTCTCCACCGCATCCACCACCGAGCCTCCTTTCTGCAGTGCGCTCCAGGCTACAAAGAGACAAACCCACTTTAGATTAAAGTCTGCACTGACATGCCTTTGCGGATCAACCGAATAAAATAACACCGAGGCAGAGGCGCGCGGGTCGATCAGCCATAGAAATCGTGTTCTTTCATTACCTGCGCTAGTTGCATCTTCAAAATGCCAAGTATTGATCACCAAAGGCAAAGCTGATTGGGTTAGAGGTATCAAACAAATGATGCTAAATATTTTAAGCATAATGGTATACTTGAATGCATTTCCTTCAATAAGCAAATCCTCTATGCATACTTAAAGTTTACAGACTGTCATGTGCCTTGATTCGAAATTCTGCACTTCCGTGTTTTGTCACGTGATTTCGGGTTGTATTTAAAGGAACAACGCGGCTAAAGAGGCTTAAAACAATTGTGTTTGGTAAAAAATATTTGTATGACCTTAATATTAGTACTACTTAAAAGAAACTGCTATTTAGTTAAATTTTTAATATTTTTGTATTCTTTCTAAACTGTACTTTCACTCGGATCTACGAAATCTGTTAAACAAAGATGCAAACACGTCTTACCCTCCAAAACTGTGTGATGTATAACGATAAAATATTTATAGGTTTAAGTGAATGCTATGTTGGTCTACCGCTTAATAAAACACTGTGTTCTCTTTAGTATTATCAAACATCCTATTTTCCTTCCTCTGTATATGCTTAACCAGAAAGTGCAGCAGTATAGGTTGTGACAAAACTTTGCTCTAACCAGAACAAGACAGCAAAGATATTGAATTTGCTGTTACATTATTCATTAAAATGAATATACAGTTTCTGCCATATTTTATTCATGGATTTGCCCTCATACAATAATACCTTATAAAAGAGTCTGTGTGCACCAGAGGAGGGTGTTAGAGTTTAGAGGAGGGGCTGAAGGACGGCTCTGATACAGTTATTAAAAACACTGAGGGCACAGACAGATCTAACACTACTAACTTTAAGTGACTTTACCAAAATCTCTAGGAATCTGTTACATAAGCAAACATCAATTTCTTTATGGTAATATTGCAGCCTTTTTTTGTAAACCGGTAAGCCTTCAGAGAAGTAAACAGACTTGTTTTTTTAGTGAACAGCAGAGTCCTATAGCATTTTAAACATCTAAAATGATTGAACATTAAATTCAAAACAAATTTCACAAACGTTTCCAAGGGAAATGTCCCTTGACACACTGGGGATTCATGCAGCAATAAAATGATTGATTGCATCTCAATACTATAAACATCAACACAGTCATTGCTGTGTACAACGCATCTTAAAAATGTTGTCTGTTTAATTAATTTATTTATTTGACCATGACGATACATTTTCAGATTTGTCTGTGCTGCTGATTCTCCCTAAATGCTTCTGTCTGTCTTTTAGTCTATAAAGTAGGTTATTATAACCCTTTTTTGGTATATTTATTTAATCTCCTTAGACCTGCAGTCGTAAGTCATAAGTTATGGATGCTAAATTGCCTCTTAAGAATCAATGTTATTCTGCTCTCTTTATACCATTACTAAAATGTTATGGTTATAGAACGTTTAACATGCATTAATGTGCAGAATTTTACGTGGAGTTAAAACTCTATTTTTCTAACGTTTTACCAAAATGCCATAAAAGAATGAAAATATGATAGATTACTACAGCAATCGCGTTTCTGCATTATACACAAGGTTGATCAATAACTTGCTTCCATAAATGTTCAAACTAAGTTAAACAGATGTCTGAGGTTTTCAGTTAATAATGTCAGACTTTTATTTCTATTTTAAACGGTGTAACACATGGAAATTAATCAAAGAAAACTGTTTGTGAAGGGTTCACACAGCAGTCACCTGATGCATGGGGAAAACTGCGATCAAATATCAATGTTTGGTGTGAGACTTAACGTTCAGTGTGATAGATCTGCCATCAGAAGATCTCCGTTTTTTTTATAAAACATGCTTGAAAGTGAGAGTTTGAAGGTCAACAAATGTCCTAAAATGACTAACTCCCTCAGTGATGATTTAACAGATTGTGACCTACTTCCAAAAAGAATGATTCATTTCTGTTCAACTGTAAATGTATAAACACTGTATTAAGTATATATTTGTTTTGCTGTTATTGTTGTATATAATGACAGTCAAAATTACTCTATAAGGTAAATGTTTGTTCTTTTTTACAAGATTTTACATTAAATGTGTCAACAGCTGCCTGATTCTATTATATAAAATGTAAAAACAAATTAGTGTGATGTGTTTAAACATGATTTAAAGGGAAAGAAACATTTTTTTATGCCATTTCCACACAAATGCATACTATCTTTAATTAACCATTAAGCATGGTTGTCAGCTCTACATTTAGAAAATCCAATTTATTTCACATGAGCCTTTATATAGTAGCCTATACTCCATGAGTAAAGATCACGTTAAATAATACAGGATTCTTTCAGTGAATGATCTCCTAACTACGCCTTCTTTCTGAAAAACAAAAATGTAGTTCTTTTTCAGACCATTTCATGGCGTTGAACCAGCAGTCACCAAAGGGTGATATAGAAAACATCTGAACTTCTACAGGTATGAAGCATAACTTCACACACACTCACTCGTTCAGAAAAAAAGAAAGTTTGGGTGTTTCTAACAGTTGGAGTCCTCCTCCTGCAGTAGTTCTACAGACCTTACGGGACAATTCATGTCTCCAAAGACCTAAAGGTCAATGATGCACCAATGATGACTCTGATAATGCGGAAAAGGATGCCACATCTGTAGCTACTGTACCTTGCCTGTGCCAGCTGTCCGCTCATGGACTGATTTGTGTTTTGAACTGAAAGTCAACCCTGGGGCAGCTCCATATTTTTGCTGCCTATCTTGGGTTCATTCCTACCCGACTCCCAGCAACCACCATTAATGTAGAATGATGGCCTCTGGCAAAACTCGAGCGACCAGAATTATGGTACTGAGTTTGCCAGCTTGCATCCATCTCTGCTGCATAAGCAACAAAAAGGAAAGAGGCCTTTAATGATGCAGGTTGAAGCACAGAATCTGGAGATGAGTTGATTGAATCTGAATGTCCACGCAAAATAATCCTCTCTGGAAACATTGCAGGGGAAATGTATCTCTTTGAGAGATAATCAAAATCAGAAGATGTTAACTATGAACAAAGTAAATTGAGAACGAAACAACTGAATCCTATTCTTCATTATTTTAAATATTGAATCATACTTCTATATTATTATAAACGTTTTTGCTTTTTTGTCCTTGTTTTAGACCAAATCAAATCATTTATAATATTTTTATTATAATAATGTTTTCATCATTGTTTTCTGTTCTATTCATGCATTTTTATTAAACAAAGCATCTTAATGTTACGTACTTTCAGGTGGAAATGGGAAACATGTTGGGATTGCTAGGGACAATTCAATCCTAAAGATGAAGATTCTCACGGTCCATACAATTTCTGGAGGTGAAAGAGGTTTCTCTAGGCAACGGGTAACATTTTTATAAATACTGCATGATCTTTGTTGACTCAATTGAAACATGATGGGCAGCAATATAAAAAACATATCTCTGTTTTAAAAATACAATACAATAAGTAAATGGATTAAATTAAATCCGGATTAAATAAAAATATTCACTTGGAATGAAGAGCCACCGTGTAATTGTACTGAGTGAGATGTTTGATTCTAAATGGCCAAACCACTTAAATTAAAAATATTAATGTTCTAATAGATCTCTAGTTACCGCCTATTCTTTGACCAGTTGATGGGGCTGTAGAGTCACAGCAGTACACAATATAAATATAATTGATGTAATCAGTGTTTCAGTCATTGCTTTGGGATTACTTTGGAAGTGAGTTGTTAATAAATTCTTTGAAGTAATGCTGGACGTAACCGAGAATATTACCCCCAGATCTGTTATAGCTGGCTTCATTATTCTTTCTCTTTTATATGTATATGGCTGGCAAACAGGATAATTTGTATGTGTAAGTAATCACAGCACTGGTGTTTGTATATTTTTAAGTGTAATCTATCAGAAACAGAAGAAAACACAGGGGCCTGCGGTGTTTGTGATCCCACTTGAATGGTTGACTTATTCCCCATTGCCTCGCTCTCTTCCACCTTCTGTCTGTTCAGTACAGATAAGGCTGCAGTCGTAAGGGCTCTAATATGTTGTATCTGAGGTTAAGGTTAGATATCGTACAGAAAAACCTCCGTGGGCTTTGAAATGCTGTGTTATTCTTGTTGGCCTCATGTTGTCTTACTTCAAGCAGCTGCTTGCCATTCAAATGAGTTGCGAGTAGTGTAACAATTCCAAATTAGTGCAAAAAATACTTTTTATGTCTTGTGATATATTTGTGATTTGTAAATTGATATTGCCTTTTCATCCTTTTGTGTGCCATGGGAGTGTAGTTGCTCATGCAAATGTAAAAACTTTAATTGTTTTTAAATAGCCCTATTGGAACAAAATGGGTTTTTAAGGATTTATAAAAGAAGTTTGGGGCGAGTGTGTTCATCTAGTCCGGTCAATCACATCACGAAGATACGTACTTTAAGTATCTTGCGTTAGTTGCACGTATCCCTCTAGCTTAAATATATCTCTCTACAATTATAGACAGCAAACCAAATCTCTTTCTCTCACTCTCAAGGATTGTACTGCACGAGCATGTGAGCCTGTAAAATAGATTGCTATTTTCTGTTTCTATCATATTTTAGCCAAACTGATTTGCATAAACGAATCCAAATATTATCATCATTAAGAATGCATTCATTTTCGAGATGTGTGTGATGTTGAATGTAATGATTGGGGCACATATATGGAGAGTAAATGTACTGAGTGAGGTGTTGCCTAAAATTCAACCGGATTATATGGATCCGTGGTTTACTGAGAATCCCATCCTCTCTGTCCTCTTGTGAATTTTGCCAAGCTGGCATCTCTCAAGGCATTGATTCTGCAGTGTAATTGAATGCTTTTCCATCTCTAAGTACAAGCCTCCCTTCCTCACCCAAAATAGCAGTGTTTCTCTGCACCCCGCTGTGATATGAACACTGTTTGGATCATTATAGCTCAGAGGCAGAAATAAATGGCAAAATCATATGTGAAAGACAGTGTTGGGATGGTCAAGAGCCATCTGTGAGAATTGTGCTTCTGGTGAGTGTTAATTTCGCCATGAAAAGCTTTTCCTCCTATCTTTAATTAGCTGAAGAAGATTCATTTAATAGTTGATGGTGAGACCTCAGGGGTGTCTGATATTAAAATGGCTCTTCTCACTGAGGCATTCATTTTTTTGTCCATTCAATATTTTCCCCTTTGGGATTATAGTCCAATATCACATTTTACGGTGAACCTTTCAAACAGTAGGAGGTTCAATGAAGGCACTCGTGGTGTGATCGGATTAGAATTTCAATCACAGTACAGCTGATACTTGTGGTAGATTGCGGCATTGATCAATGTTTTTTCTTTGTCTTTAAAAAAATGAATCACTGCAGCAACCCATGAATGCTCTTTAAAGTCACATCAGTGCTTATCATTTTTTTAAAGCACATTGGACTATCAGACTGTAGTGCACATTAGGTCACAAAGATTATGGTTTCATTTCATTTTAGTTTGGTTTTCTAATAGCGTTTTCATTTCACACTTTAGAGATGAAGTCCGTAGTCAGGTTTCCAGCTCTAACATTAGTCAGAGAAACAGCCCATCCCAAACTCGCTGTTGGTTAAACTAAGTATGCATATCAGGTTGGACCGAGGGGCAACCTTCCGGTCTTACTCATGAAACCAATAGGAAGTGACTTAAACTACAATTCATCGACTGGCAACAACATTTCACAGACACCCCATGTTAAAATGTTCAACTTCATAGCAGAAAAAAATATAATAATTACAATCATTTTAATTATATTAAAAATAATTACAGCCTGGTACAAAAAGTGGATTTGGATTTGGTAAATTAATCTGAGCCTTAAAGTTCTACATAATCAAGGGCGTGGCCACTTGAGTGACAGGTGGAATGACGCTGATGTATCTTAAATCACTCATCATTGACTCCACACACCCAGCACACAAACTCTTTGATCTGCTGCCCTCTGGCCGGCGCTTTAGAGCACCAAACACCAGGACTTCCAGACACAGAAGCAGCTTCTTCCCCCAGGCAATCTCCCTCCTAAACAGATAACTGCTCCTTAAGAGCAATATTCCACTTCCACTACTCCTATAGTGTGCACTATAGTGCCTTATTATATCTACATCTTATGTATACATGTATATAACACTACCTCTACTTACTAAATTATCCATTTGCACAAGTGTACATACAATCTGTTAATATGTTTATTCTACTATATACTACCCTGTACAATGTCTCTTATATGTTATTATCCCCCATTTTCTGTAAAATAGTCTTTATTTTATATATGCACAATTTAGAATCTTTTAGACTGTAAATCGTATTATATTGTATTGTCATTGTGTTAAATGTCTGTACTAGAAGCTTCCAACACCAAAGAAAATTCCTTGTGTGTGCAAGCACACTTGGCAATAAAGCTCTTCTGATTCTGATTCTGATTCTGATCACTCATCCTAGAATTCTAATTTGTTGTTTATTTACTCACCCTCAGGCCATCCGAGGGTGATCCCCAGGGCTCCTGGTGACATATTGTTGTCTCGTGAAGCGAATCGATTGTTATTTGCAATAAACTTCATCAGAAGGAGAGGTTCATCACAACCTCTCCATTCAACTAGGCTCATCGACCATCACGCCTTCCAGAACGGCCAGAAACCTGGGAGTGGTAATCGATGATCAGCTTAACTTCACGATCATGTTGCCAGCACCACCCGGTCCTGTAGATACACCCTCTACAACATTAGGAAAATGAGACCTTTCCTGTCCGAACATGCTATGCAAGTCCTAGTCCAGGCTCTAGTCCTGTCCAGACTGGACTATTGTAATGTGCTACTGGCTGGACTTCCATCTTGCACAACCAAACCTCTACAGATGATCCAGAATGCAGCGGCAAGAGTGGTCTTCAATGAACCGAAGAGAGCACACGTCACTCCTCTCTTCATTAGGGTACATTGGCTCCCTATAGTCGCTCGCATCAAATTCAAAGCTCTGCTCTTGGCCTACAAGACCACCACTGGTTCGGCACCCCCACATCTTCACTCGCTAATACAGGCTTATGTACCCGCCAGATCCCTACGCTCTGCAAACGAACGACGTCTTGTGGTGCCATCCCAAAAAGGGAAAAAATCACTCTCACGTACCTTCTCTGGATCAGCTCCACATTTGTGGAATGATCTGCCCGCTGCTACAAGATCAGCAGATTCTGTAGCCATCTTTAAGAATCGGCTGAAAACACATCTCTTCCGTCAGCACCTGACCGATTAGTTCTGACTTCTATCGCTTTCTATCTTTAAAAAAAACCTTAAGCTTTGTATACTGTGGTAGGCTATATGAGACCAGTTTTACTGCGCTTATGCTTTTTGTTGTCCTTATGTTGTACCAATTGCTTCCATTGTTTACCTCATTGGATAAAATCGTCTGCTTAAATGACTAATTGTAAATGTAAACTGAATGTCATTTATAAAATTATGAGCAGTATTCTACAGCTTCCGCCAAACATCCTGATCGCACTTCCTCTGATGTATCTCAAAGGTGAACGGTCACTGGTTTGTTTACATTGTAGAGGGATGATGTGTGTGCAGATCTTAAGATAGGTAATTTTTTATATAGTCTATTTGTTGGACGAAGAATCTGATTTTTAAGAATGACTGTTTTTCGTGTGATAAAATCTGACCTATTTTTTTTAAGACAGCGTCGTATACGCAACCCCCAAGCCTAGCATGTTTGTTTATTAAATATTTTGGTGATCTGATTAGCGCTCAGCTACCCCCAAACCAGTGCAGAAATATTTTGAAAAATATCAGCAGATTCCATCTGGGGCTAGTAATGATGTAAGCGCAGCATAATGGCAACAGATTTTCTCATACAGCAGCTGAGAGTTGCTGTCAGGGTGGAAAGACGGAGAACAAATTTTCGGGTGTGCTCATGACACCTCGCTACTGGCAGTATAATGCACTTTGTATAATGTTACATTGTGTCATGAATACAGAAAAACACTATATGTATTGGATTTTACCAGCAGATTTGTGTAGACCGGACAGGTCACCCAAATAAACAATGTTTTGATAACCATCGTGTTTACACATTTCAGGAAAATCTAACTACAAATGGCTTGCTTGTTGTTCTCTCTGCATATGAAGCTAGGATAGTAATTTAACAACACGAAAATTGCATCAGCTTTTGGTGTTACGATTCCTTTGTAAGGTTCGACATGGGCGCATACACGCAAGTGAGAGGTCACAGACAGCTTTCATCTTCTCTCACCCCCATCCGCTCCTCTACTCCTTTAATATTTGTGACACATTTATCAGAAACAGATGACAGAATGAGTTTACACAACAGACAGTTTTCGTCTTTGATATAGGAATGATTCTCTGTGGATAAGGTTCCCATAGTTGGAACAGTAGCGATATAACTTGTAGCATGAGCGCCAGTGAGATTTCTCATTTGTGGGTGAGCAGCGGGTGGCCTGTGAGATCCAAGATGTCTTTGTGCACCACGACTTTGAATGTTCCACAGCCACAATGTAAATCAAACTGTAACCCTAGCAAGGTGAATTGGGAAATGCAAAAACCCATCACTGCGCTTGTAGCCATTTCTGTTTAGAATACGTAATGGGTGAATGGAGAAATTGTGTTGTGTAGTAAGTGGAAGGTAATAGGAATTTGTAACATATAGAGGCGCAAGAATATTATACTGTATATAGAAACGCATTTAATGTTGTCTGTTAACAGTGCCGTTATTGCTATTAGACGTGTGAGGATTATCAGGTACTCTGAAAAAAACAATGTCCTGCTGTGCAACAAATATGTTCCTTCTTTCCATCATATTCTCAAGGTGATTAATTAGCATTAGGCTGAAGCATGCTAAATTTATGATGGACGCATTTATCGTGGTAATGCAAATGTGTTTTTATGTTGATAAGGTTTGACAGTTGGATGTTGTTTTGACATCAAAGAAGGCCTTTGACCAACTAAATCAAAGGTATCATTTCAGTTTAATTAAATATTTGTTTATGTTGAATATGATGGCAGAGAATTTTACATACCACTTAGTACAACGTATAGCAATACTAAGACGATATATTCTTGCCTTTTTATTTGAATATGTCACCATCGGCTAAACATCAATATGTTTAGAATTTACCAAACCTGTGCAGAAAATGTTTGTCGCTATAGGGAGAATCTGCTTGCAACAAAAATCGTCTGGCATCATAGTAACTACAGTGACATTATATTTAGTTTGGCCAAATGTATTTGCATTTCTAATACCTCTGAAACCAGTTGCCTTCTGTTTTTTAAGTGCATAGGCTTATGTTTAATTGGTATGTTCATAAAAAGCATTTGGTGCTTGATTCAGCGTGCTGTTATTTTCTAAGCAGCTGACATCTGTTCCATACTTTCACATTGCCTTAAGGCTGCTTTCTGCTCTTCTCTGTTTGATTTTAACAGCCAGTTCTAAATTGTTCAGAGGCTTTAGATGTTCCAGCCGTAGTTTTTGTGGTGGTTTAGGACCAGCTCCTATTATCCAGTTTTGCTACATACCGATCTCACATACTGTGGAAGTCAAAAGTGGCTTGCTGTTCAACTCTGTACCTGTATGATTAGTATTGTATCATACTTTTAGTGGTTGGGTATTTGTCATTTAGTAGGCACTTTTTCTCCAAAGTAACTTTTCATATTTGCTGATTTACAAAGGGGCATCGTGGTTAAATGATTTGTGATATAGCTCAAGAATTCTTCACTTCAGAATTCACTCACTTCAGAAATCAGTCCAAATCTGGATTTGAACCTGCAATCATTAAGTTGCCAGCTTAGATCAATGCCACTACACCTCTAAACTCTAAAACAAATTGGAGCTATATAGCACTAAAAGTGGCTCTTTGCTCGTAATCATAGGGGAACCACTTTTAGTGCTATATAGGTTCTTTGGGGTGACCGAGGTGCTATATAGCACCGTTTCCGTATAAAGAACCTGTTAATCCCCTGTATGGTCTTCAGTTGTTCTATGTAGCACCTCAGTCATCCCAAAGAGCGCTGAAGAACCACTGAAGCACACAAATATGGTTCTATATATTACTTAAAGGGGTTCCCCTATGATTACGAGCCAAGAACCACTTTTAGTGCTATATAGCACTATATATTTTATTGAGTTTCCATTGCTTGTACCTCTTTGTAAAATAGTATAGTGATAAAATTAAATAGTTATTATGAATGTTTTTTGTATATGTTTATCATCTGCATAGAACATTAAACCTGAGATTTACTGTGCTTAAATGAGCAATGTGGAGATTTTAGCGGCATCTATCGATACACCCCTCCCTTTCGAAGCACTACGGTGGCTCTCACGGGACAAACATGTCATCACATTTTCACTTCTTTGCCGAATGAGAAAACGTATTTACGAAACATTTACAAAAGTTCTACTGTAGAAACAACATGGCAAATTCCACAGAAGGGGTCCCGTGGTGTATGTAGATAGAAATAGCTCATTCTAAGGTAATAAAAACATAACGCTTCATTATGTAAGGTCTTTATACATCTCTGAATACAAATTATGTATATTATATTGCATTTCTGTCAATAGATCCTCCACACACAGCATCTTTAATGAACAGCTCACTTATGTCAAAACAAGCTTTAAAAACAAACTCAAAAACTATTTGCTTTTGTTTTCTTAGTTCACGAGGTAGAAATAAACCTAACCTGGCATTTCACTATCCACACAGTTTGAGGTTACAGCGGTTGTAGAAATGTGACATTGTCCAGTGTGCTAAAATCTAACAGCTACCAAATGGCAGACTCCCATCATGCCCTTGTCACTGCATTTGTTAATAAGCCACAGGACTATTAGTTTTACCTGAGTCAGGTAATCATTACTAAACCAATTTCATTTCTGTGCCGGGAAAATTATTGGCAAGGAAGGAACACAGAAGGCAGAGATGAATCTGAATTCCACTTATGTAATGAAATGTGTGTGGAGTATTGATCCCTAAGGTTGTTTTGCAGGTGTCTTGCAGTAGTGACCTGCTCTGCATTAAAGTAATGGCTTTATAATTTGACATTTGTCCCCCTCCTCTTTTCTATAGATGGATGCATTGTCAAATGATATGATATGATGGACACAGACATTTTTTTTTTTAATTTGTGAGGTGTCCATAATTTCATACAGATGGAACTAAAGTGATTTGCAGTTGTTTTAGTGGAAAACGCTTTAGTGTGTATGAATGAGAGAGAGTGTAAGGTCAAAGAGAGAAAGAGCACCTACTCTAAGTTTTAGCCTTCAAAATAGCTGGTAAAATACTTTTACTATTATAGTACTCTTACTATGATACTCTGCTGCTTAGAGTATGCATAAAATTACCAGATGACCTATACAGTATGCCAAAATGTGTTGTATACGACATTGTATGCAATACTGTATACCATAATGCTATGGCCTTTCTTGTAGCATAGTGAAGTCATGTGACAATAATGCAGCAAAGTACTGATTAAATAGATTATGATTGCATTACAAACCATTTCAAGTGGTATTTTAAATAGTGGACAGAATGCAGTGCATACTAAGCATTATTCAGCAAGATTAAGCTATTACTCCATTCTAAACAAAAACCGTGAGATTTGAGAGTCAGTTGTGCCAATTCACATCTCTCTGGAATCTAAATAAAAGACACAAAGATCCCACCAGCCTTTTCAGTTGTAACCCATTTTTTTCCATAATTGACTAAAGGCCTGAAGGAACAGAGCTGGAAGAAAGCAGAAGATACTCTCAGCGTTTTGATGTTGCCTCGCTCAAAGAAAGAGCAGGATCTTGACGATGCATACTAGTGAGATGAAAGGCTAATTATTCACAAAAGAAGGAGGAAAAGAGCGAGTTTAATTGGGCTGAGGATGAATCTATGCAGAGAGAATGCTTGTATTGTGATAGATGGAGTGTGTATCTCCTAAGACACTGCAGAGGGAATTATAATGCTGGGGGTTGTGGATGGTGGGTGCCAACTGTCGTGACTCACAGTTACTTGGTCAGAAAAAAATTATAAAAGGAGAAAGATAAGATAGGGGCGGATACAACTGGCCAAAAAATCATTAAGGTTTCTCTCATCAGGGGTCCCAACTGAGGCTCACTTAAAATTTCTCCACCACTCAGACAGTTCCGAAGTCCACCTTCCCGCACAGTGAAATAAGGGTAAAAGTAATTGGCTTGCTGTCTGTGAAGGAGTACGGCTGCAAAGTTGGATAACATGAGGTAAATTAGAGGCGGTGTTGAGGTGGAAGAGGGATGCTGGAGGAATTAGAAATGCTAACAAGACACAATAAAGCTTTTCTCGAACTTACGCATAAACTTCATGTACTACTCTTTAAAAGTTTAGGGTCACTTGAGCAGGAAGTTTCTCATGATCTTAAAAATCTTTGATCTGACTGTGCATGCGTATGATTATCTGCAATTCGTTTTATAAGCAAAAATATAATTGCTAACATTTAATTATGCAACATTAAGTATATACAAATATAAATGCCAACATTTAATATTTCATTATTTTTTATGTATTTGAAATATATGACTTGGAATAAAGTCAATGCCAAGAGAAAATTTCTATTAACTCTAGTCAAAGGCTGACTACTTTTAAAGATACTAAAATATAATATTGGTTTAAATTATTATGGTTTTTATGTCATTTCAGTTTTGACGAGTTTACTATTATTCTAAATTGTGGAAAAATATAAATAAGCAAGTAACTATAGTTTACTCTAAACTTTTGCATGGTGTGCTTCTTAAAGGAATAACTCACCTTCAAAATGAAAATTCTGTCATCATTTCCTCACCCTCTTATCATTTCAAACCTGTATGACCTTCTTTCTTCTGCAAAACACAAAAGATGTTTTGAAAAATGTTGGTAACAGAAAATCGTTGGTCCCCATTGACTTCGTGTCCATACAATAGAAATGAATGGGGACCAATGTTTTTTGGTTACCAACATTTTTCAAAATATCTTCTTTTGTGTTTTGCAGAAGAAAGAAAATTACACAGGTTTTAAATGACAACAGGGTGAGTAAATTATGACAGAATTTTCATATTGTAGGTAAGCTATTCCTGTAATTCCTTCAAAGTCACCATAGCGATTGTCTTTTACAGTACAGTATGCTCATTTATCCCTTTAAATCAGCACAGTTACAGTATTGTACTACACAGTTACAGTAAATCTCTTTATGGTCAAGAATTTGAGCCAGTATTTTTTTCCAGCTTTATTCTGTATACTGATTTTCTTATGAATCCTAAACTAATGAAAAACAGATTGAACTGAACGGAGACTTACTCATAATCACTCATCGCAGTTTACGGTGGATAATGACGATTTCAAAAAGGCCTGTAATTCCTCAGAACAAAATGGATACAAATCAAAATGCTTCCTGCATTATTTAAAAGGAATAAATCTATTCTACCTTAAGTCTGCAGATATTACCTCCAGCCCTTAAAAGCTAAAATGTACAATGCAGCCCTGACAACCGCACAGTGAGCCATTACTGCTCAGAGGAAAGTGCCACTGCCATGAGAGCGTAATTTGGACTCAATTAAATCAACTCCCCGCTGTTAAGGTCCTCAGTATCGCTCTATCACAAGGCTCCACAAGGCCCCTGTCCTCACATCTCAAGGCAGATATGGACATAATTATTTCCTTAATTGCAAACTTCACTTTCGCCACAGACTGAACGGCAATCTTGAGAATTTTTAAGCGTCGGGGTTGTTAGTTTTCTGCTGCTCGAGGATGATGGGAGATAATGGATCTGTGGAGATGTGGAAGAGGCTGATTTTACTCAGACTGACACACAAGTACACAATTGCACGGAGGCATCAGTCAACCACAGGTAGCTTTTCTATTGGCAGCTTGTCTTGTATTTTCAGAATAGGAATCTATAGTGCACGTGTTGCGCTGTCACTGGACGTGAGGGGAACATCCGTTGCTCGCTGTGGGGATGTATATAGATGGGAGAATTCATTATCGCATATGTACATGCTTAATTAAACCTGTACAATCTTTAGTTGTTCACTTTATTCATCAAAATAACAGACAATGAAGTCTACTTTATCTACATACATACAGTATATATCAGAAAACAAATGCCTGTGTTGTGCTAGCTCCCCTTCTGCTTTGTTTCCCTAGTCTGATGTATTATCCAAAGGCATTATTAAGTATTGATCGTCCTCTGTTTAAAGAAGCATTACATGATCAAAGGAAAGGCAATGGAATAAGTCTGACTTGTTCTTTAATTAAAAACATCAGGAAGAATTGAATCATGCACCGTAGACATAGCACTTGAGCTTCTTTTGCATTGATGGTTATAGTGTTTCATTGTTTTTGATGGTCCTGTGACTTAATTGAATGTTTAAGGATTGATGTTGTCATTAGCATAGATTTGCCTAATATGGCAGCAGGTGGTAGTATTTTGCAGACTGAGCGACGTGAAATAGATTTTAAATGTTCTACCCGTGTTTCAAGCTAAATGAAAGATTTGTCAGTCACGCTGGTTCGCTAAATCTTTTCTGTCTGTTTTTTTCTGTCTCCGTTTCTTCTACTTTTTCCCACACTTGATCTCTTATTCATTCATTCACTCATGCACTCATTTGTTCAGTTACTCATCCACACACGCATGCACAGACCGGGCAAAAGAGGCTGGATATAATCAATCATTTTGGAGAAAATCACAGCATGCAATCTCTTCTGCTCAAACCTGAATAAATGTGGTATTAGGGACACAAGTGTCATTGGCTTGATGAATCACCAGAGGACTAACGATTATGGAGATGACTATTGACTGGTCATTCGTCTCCATGGTTTTCAGATTCATGCTTGGGGATCGTAGCATAGACACAAGCGTTTTCCGCCTTTGTTCTTAAAAGACCTTTCTTATGCGTCTTCTAGCTTGATGGTATTGAATGAGTAAATTCAGAAATAGAAAATGACGTGCATGGTGGGTTGTAGGCGCATGTGTAAATTAAAATGCTTTGACAAAGAAATCTTGTTTGTATAATTAATATGAATGATCTTAGATATGTACGTTTAGGGATAATGCTTCACATTTGGATATTTTAAGTAGACCTATTTCGTGTGAATGGTTGTGCATGTCAGTGTCACCTCAAATAAAGCAATCTCTCGTGTTAACCACACACTATTTAGGTTTAATATATGCTTGTTGAGTCTTTTAAAGTGGGAAGACAACAGCATGGAAACCTTGATTCTAAAGTCACCACAGGGTGACTCTATAATTCCACTATATTAAATTGTACATTGCTTTTTTTGCTTAGTTGTTTTTAATCTAATCTAGTTATGCATTTGTTCGGCCTTCTGTTCAAAACATGGCCGCTCAGTAAACCCCTCTTGGCCCTCTTGTACAACCTCTTCGTTACAACACAAACAAGGATTTATTTAAATAATATATTATTAAATGAGTGGATGCATATAATAATGCACGATAAAAATAATTCAGCTTTGCTGTATGCCATACTTTAACAGATTTACACAATAAAGGCACATGCATGCAATTTTGATCAATCTGAGCACAATATTTTTTCAGCTCTGTCAAGATGGCTTTCTCACACAATCCTTTATTGCAATCTTTGGAAATAGTTTTTATTGATGTAGCCTGCCTCCAAATAAAACGCATTTGCCGTAAATATCACCATCAGGTTCCATATCCAAATCATTTGTTTGCAGTCACTCAGATGTGCCATTTACACTGTTCCTCTTCCCCACTAGAGGGTACAGATGAGCCCATCAGTCGTAAAGTGATGGATTAGCTGGAAAGAGGAACGTTTAATACTGTCCCAGAAATTGTTTCGAGGGTTTAGGCAGACCATTCCCAGAACTGTGTTCAAGAACTCATTTGATTGGCTTAACACTGTTTACAGTGTTTATGCTGTAATGGGGGATTGTTTATCCCCTGAATGTTGATATATTTGTCTGTGTCTGCTACTTTTCAGTGACAAATCTATCACTCTGTAATACGTTATTGTGAGCCTGTTACTGCCAAACAGTGCAAAGCACATTATAATCGCCAAATTCTAAATTCAGTCCAAGTAAAACATTACTTTCAGAGAAAACATTTCACGTGACCTTGAATAGTTACTAGAAAATAATAAAAACGTTATCATGCTTACAGCATAAAAAATAAATAATGGTTTTGATCTAATTCTTTAAAAGTAAATTTTAATAAATACCTATTATCTAATTAATTTAGCAATTTTTGTGCAAAAATCGCACTAATGGTGCTTCTGACTCCTTCTGTTGTTGTCCTTCACTTGTAGTGTAACCCAGACTACTGATCAAAGTCTTTCATGCAGATAATAGCACTTCCTGATGGGAGAAGGTTTGATGTACTGGAGACGTGGAAGCAAAGCTCTGGTGCTAGAACAGCTTGCATTGAGAGATAACTCCATCTCAGCATGAGGTCTGAGGTTTGGGACGCAGTAGGAGGGCGAGAATAGCCACTGCTCCGCCTGCTGAGTCCAGACCTCCGGGCTCAAACTCTTGAATCCATCCACGCTGGACTCCTCAAGACATGGAATGACGGTCTGATAGACATTCAAAAAGCAATAGCAGATAAAGGGTAATTCAGAAGAAAGAATGAGAAGATAAAAGTGGGTTTGTAATGAAACCGAAAAGAAAAAATAATACGAAGGCCAGCCAGACGGTGTGGGGAGTAAAAATGGGGGCGACTAAAAGGAAAACAAGAGACATAGAAGGAGAGGGGAAAACAGAGGAGGGCAAGATAACGACAGATGCCTCAAGCTCTCTTTCGAGTGGGATTAAGTAGGGGCTTGTGTAATTAATGATCTTCATTCTTCACACACAGTCACTGTGAGAACTGTCATTTCACAGCCACCTATGCAATTCATATGCCATGTGCTTTTCACATCGGATCTTTGATGAAAGCCAAAAGGCCCTCTAATATCTTCTAAGCAGGGACATCTACCCCAGAAATGCCACAGCAGGCCAGACTTGAAGGAGAAGCCACATAGTCACCTCACCATCTGCACTGATACCTGATTAACTAAAATGATCTTTTAAGGCAAAATAAGCTTTTAAAAAATGTCCACAAATCAGGTAAAAGCTAATTTATGGTGATGTTTATTATGTATCCCAGACGGACCAGATAACAATGAGTTTAATTTCGTCTTTCTACACAGAACAAAAACACGACCGCTTAGATGTTTTGTACAACATATCAGGATGCTTGTTATGAATAGGTCTTAACTAAGTTTTTAAAAAATCATTTCCTGCATTATTTCAACAATTTTTAAAGGCCAATTTAGACGTGATACAAGTACACCAGCAGTGTATGCAACCTCTAACTTATTTTACTTGTACATCTGTTAATTGTTATATTTCAGCTATTAGTTACTCATAGAAACTTTCAGGCTTGTATTGACGTTTAAAAGAACAGAATACAGGACAACGTTTAACGTTTTTTTTTTCAGTTTGATGCATCTGGCTGACAGAAGAGCACTCGTGCTGTTAATGACACTGCCTCACTAGTATCGCGCGGGTGCCGCGCGCGCAGTCGACCCCTCTCCTCAGCACCGCAGCTCACACACAGGGAGAACAGAGGAGTGGTACAGTCCTCGACTCCAAGTATACAACGAACGGTTTTCACGGGGTTTGGACTTCGTGCCACTGGTTTCTTCGGGTCCACATCATCGTCCCGTTATTCACGCGGTGTGTGAGGCTTATCTTTTGCGGGGGAATTTCCCCCAGCTCGAGCTCGCTCAGTGTGTGTCTCGTGAGAGGCGCGGGAAGGCGTGACTGCGGGAAATTTATCGTCCTAACGGTTGTTTCACCTCACATCACCGTTTACGTTTTTAATAAGTTTGGATACCTGCAGTAAAGTTTTTTCCACGACAACGAGGAGCTAAACCGAATTAAACGAGGTAAGAAAGCGCATTTGAAGAATTAGTGTCAGAAAAAAATGTTTTAATGTTGCCGTTACTTATTTTTTATTCAGTCGGGTACGTCTTACAGTATTTTGCAATGTGGGGCATTAGGCTACATAGTGAAAGAACTGGTTGTAAGAAACCCGCATTCAGGTAATTTATTGAACCATTTTCAGCTGTAATTTAGCAAGTTTGAATACCCTTAAACATCCTATGGTGCACTGAAATAACCAGACACAAACCCGTTATAATGTAAGTCACCACATAAAAATAGCTCATATGGATGCATGACTTGATCCCGTGGCTGACATACTAAAATTGTCAACAAATGTCACAGAACATAAACAGGTAGTTGGACATTTGATTTATCATCAGTGGCAAAACACAGAACACATGTTGTGTTCAAACTCGGCTTACAAAAAATGATAGACCACGGCGATTTGAGTAGTTATCTGTCTAAAGATGTTGTTTACCTCCACATAAGGCGATTTTGATTAAAATCGGTGATTGTTATCATTGAAGTGCACCAAGCTGAGTCTCGCGAATGACCCGATGCTGGACCCAGCGCGCGCGCAGGCTGTCCGACAGCCATCGCGAGGAGTTCAGAGCAGCGGTGAATCGTGATAACTAGACCAAAATTTCAATTATAGGATTAGTCAGAATAACAGCTTAACAGAGGACAGTTTTATTGTTCGCTTTGTCTTTTTATTGTTTTTACACGCGGGCACAGAATATTGAGCAACTTAAGTCCAATTTTACTATGGTCAGGTGCATGCGCTTTGAAGGATAGGAGTAACCATCCTTTGATGAAACTTGATTACAGTTACATCATTGTCTAAAAGTAGCCTACTTACACATGTTGATAAGCATATGACTATTGGGCTCATTTGTCAACAAGGCGGCAGTGGTTTAAAAAGACTTACAAAAAAAAAATAACAACACTAGTAATAGCCATAGGCATTATAAACTCAGAGAGACAGATGATTAAACAATAACACGGCTTTTAATGTACTTTTATTGAGGATAGGCATATATTTAATAATTTTTGCATTGGCTGGGCACACAGTCTATTCATTCCAAACCCTCTGTATTTTTTTCACCAATGAGTGCTGCAGTTGAAGTAAAACTTTTTTATCCTAAAAAATTCCCATTCCTGGGAATGGTATGGACAACATAACAGTGAAAACGAGAAAAACTGTACTGTACATGACAGAATGAAGGAAACACATTGTCAGGATTTTTTGTGACTTAAAGATACTCAGAGCAGAGGCCTGCCATTTTGGTTTGTGTTTTGATGGTCTCGATCTTGATACAGAACAGCTGATTCATATTCCATATCCGTAAATTCATATTTTTCATTGACAGTTTGTGAATAACAAATACTCAGACAGTCTATTTTACGATCTTACAGTTTTTTGGTACATGGCAGGAATAGGGGTCACATTGTGAACACAGACCACTGATTGCAGAGAATCATCCTCTGATTAGGTGAAAACACTTATTCTGGTTGGGGGGTAAAAAGGGACAAACAGGGAGAAACAACAACAGCAACATAAAACAAATGGCTATTACCAATAGCGTTTTAAAAATATATTGTCTGTCTCATGTACCATTTATTCAGTCAGGGTTTTGTAGCTTTTTACTTTAGGGAATTCTTTGAAGTAATACAATGGGACACTGCGAAGAAGAGTTTATAGTCAAGCTCAAATGAAGTAAAAGGTAGCATTCAGTCATGCTCCATTTAATCAGCGTAAACAAAAATCCTGTGGCCTTCTTATTTATTGTGTCTTGCAGAATTAGTAAAATCAGTTTTAAATATGCTGCACTATAGAGCCATTTAAGATATTTTTAAATTTAAATACATTTTTGTGGAACTAAGTTGTAAGGACAGGCCTCTTGGATGATGATATCGTAATACATTTTGCAGCCCGTGGAATACATTCCATTTGTTTTGTTAGCCTTTTTCCTGTTCATTATTTTCCAGTACCAGTTTAAATGACATTTTTGCTTGTTTTAATTTAAAAAAGTTTGCTCTGAAAGACTAGTCAATGCCACAATGAGACTTTTGGCAGTCTATTAAACAGGAGAGCCCTGGTCACTTCTTTCAATATTTGTTTATTTGCTTAAACACTCCCAGTGAAGTTAGTTTTTAGTCCAGCACAGAATGAATAAGTGTGTGTGTGTGTGTGTGCGTGTGTGTGTGTGTGTGTGTGCGTGTGTGTGCGTGTGCGTGTGCGTGTGTGTGTGTGAGACTATGAAAGTAGCTCAGCCAGCAGTGCCTATTTCAACAGTGCTAAGCAAACAGGCGCAGGTTAATGTACCCTGACAAACACACACTGCCAGAACGCTAGCCTCTGCGTATCACATTTACACTGCATTTATTCTGCATAATCATAGTGGACAGACCTGATCTCTGTCGGCTTAACATTGTCCAAGTTATCACAGCTTGTAAAGGATTTATCTGATTTATCGTCCATCCAAAGAATTCTCAATTCTCAAATAATTCTCAATATGGTAAATAAACTGTAAGTGTGTTTGTATTGTGTTTACATTGTAGTGGCTTTAGACATTTTCCTTATGCATAATGCCATTTGCATTAGACTTATCTCTATTTTAGCTGATAAATGTTCCAACAAGCACACATACAAATGTTTACAAGCTATGTAATGCAGGTTAACAGCTCCAAGAAATAATGGCTAATCAATTTAAAAGCATTGTAAAATAATTGGAGATGCCATATAAAGCACTGTCAACAGTTGCAGTTGCAAGATCCTACGGCCAAATTGACATCTGATTTCCCTCGTGAACTCCAGCATGTCAACAAGGCTTTACATATATTGATTACTCTTTAAACTAATGTCATTTAAAATTGGTTTGCCACTATAGCTGAGCAGAGGACAAATCAGGATTTTAAGAAATTCACAGACACAAACAAATGCTCTCTAATGTCTTTCAGGTGTTCGCTTTCTCAGGCGGAGAAGTGGCTAAAATACAGTAATTAATGCTTACGATTGACGCACGGACCGAAAAACTGTCCTTCAGAATAAGCTGTTTCGGTCAACATTGCAGTGCAGGCATACAGTTTTTAAATTGTAGGTAGTTTTTTATCTGTAATTTATTGTAGTAAGAACTGTATAGTAGTTGTGCTTGATTGTTGAACACATTCTTGAAATTTAAGCAGTCAATAAAAAATAATTCTAGCAATGGTATATCAAATCTGGTTTAGCCATTAAAAGAAACAGGCTTTTTCAATGTCACACAACCTTTTATGCTGAAATAAATGTCAGCCAAGGTCTCATGTGCATTGTGTTTCACACTCAAGGAATGTGCTTATTAGTACAGAATTGTGATGGATATACTCATCCATCTTTACATGACACTTTACATGGTTTTACAAAAGGCTGTGGTGATGTATTTCCGTTACAGTTTTATTTCTAACGTTTTTGTCTTTGTAGCATCTAAAAGTGTTTGTATGCATTTCTGGTCATGCATTTTTGTTATAGCTATAAGGGTTAAGAACACGGTGGGTTTTGTGCGTGCGCTTTTGTGTGTGTAAGCAAACTGCTTAAAGTTAAACACATTTCCTGTGTCTGTGACTTAAGCTATAGATGTCCTAAAGTCCATGACAGACTTGGCTGCCTACAGGACAGGACTTTTCCAACCCCCATAACATTGTTTCTCTTCCTAAATTTCTCTCACTCTCCCCTCATCACCCACCCTCTCACAGCCCCCCATACCACTCTTCAATTTGCTGTGGAGCTATCTTGCCAGCCTCCTGCTGTGTTGGAGGCAGCCTATGATTTGCCACAGGCAGGAAGTGCGCTGACCATGCAATGAAACTTGCCAGTATCTCTTTTCCAAAGTGCCTCAGCTCTGGAACCAAGGGATTTACATTAATGTCCCACTGAGATGACAGTCAAAGGATAATGCTATATATCAGAACAGAAACTGAAGAGTAATAGGCAGAGAGGGTTTATTATGAGAAAAAGGTTGAGAAATGCAAGGCGATATGGTGCTCATCAAGTAAGTGAATAATGTTCTGTAATGAAAACAACCAGAGAATGTAAGCGCTGAAGAGAGGAAGGGTGAGGAGCAGGTTTTTGAAAGATAAAGTGTTTGGGTTGTCTCTCGCAATAGAAAGTAGAATAGGGAACGGATTGTGTGATTTTTCCTGCAGGAAAGAGAGCGGGTTTTTAGAAGCAAGATCAGTTTTTCTTTAGCAGGGTCGGACACGTTGTTTCGAGCCGACAGATGGGATTCGTCCTTGAGAACCAATCGCTTTCGACTTCTTAGAAAAGGCCAATGAAATTGGCGAATGAAATTTGCATGCCGGACTCCGCCCCCGGATATCCGGGTATAAAAGGGAGACGGCGTGCCTCATTCATTCACCTTTGTTCCGAGGAGCCTGAGACCTCTCACGACTGCTGCAGTGGGCAGCACGTGTTGTGGCAAGAAGGACACAACGTCTCGTTCCCTCCACCAGGGAACTGAGGTTACATCCGTAACCAAGACGTTCCCTTTCTGTCGGTCTCTCGACGTTGTGTCAAGCTGACAGATGGGGTTCCTATGGAAAACGCCACAACACTGTGCCCTGTCACAATCTCTAGCGAAGCGACGGTGACTGGCCTGGGCGTGTCAGCCGTGAGTGCTACCGTGAAATTGTAACCTACCAGTGGGTAGGTGGGGTTGGGTCTTCCTCCCCAGTGGGGAGCGCCTGTAAGTTCACCACCTGGTGTCTAGGGGGAGTGGTGGGAACTTTGGGCACGTAGCCGGGCCGGGGTCTCAGGATAGCGTGAGAATCACCGGGCCCGAGTTCTAGACAATCTGTGGACACGGAGAATGCTTGTAGGTCCGCTACCCTCTTGAGCGCCATCCGGAGAGCCGTCTTCATCGTGAGGTGAGAAAGAGTGGCATCTCCGAGGGGCTCCAGGACCGCATCAATGTCGCAAGAGGGTACGGAGCGCGGGTGAGGCGGTAGCCTTCCCGCGCCCCTTAGGAACCAAATGATCAGGTTGTGCTGTCCTAGAGACTTACCAGCAACTGGGTCATGATGAGCGGCAATAGCGGCTACATACACGTTCAGTGTGGAAGGGGAGAGATTACTCTCGAGTCTCTGGAAGGACAGCACGTTCCCGATCGAGCAACTCCGTCCAGGGGCCAGACATGGCGGTTCCAGAGGTCTGGCCTGGGATGCCATAACGTGCCCTTCCCCTGGGAAAGCAGGTCCTTCGTCAGGGGAATCAGCCAGGGGGGAGCTGTCGTCAAGAGCATTAGCTCCGAGAACCAAGTCCGGTTGGGCCAGTATGGCGCAACTAGTACACCTGATGCTCCTCTTCCCTGACCTTGCACAGGGTCTGTGCAATGAGGCTCACTGGGGGGAAGGCGTACTTCAGCTTGTCCCACAGCCAGCTGTGCGCTAGAGCATCCGTGCCGAGGGGGGCCTTGGACGGGAAGTACCCTAGCGGGCAATGGGTGGTGTCCAGGGAGGCGAACAGGTCTACCTGAGCCTGCCCGAACTGTACCCAATGAGCTGGACTGCGCGGGGGTGGAGTCGCCACTCTCCACGAGGCGTCAACTGACAAGAGAGCGCTTCGGCTGTCTGGTTCAGGTCGCCTGGGATATGTGTGGCTCACAGGGATCTGCTCACCTGCGGACTCCACAGGAGGAGGAGTCGGGCGAGTCGTGTTAGCTGCCGTGAGCGAACGCTACCCTGGCGGTTGATTTACGCTACGACGGTTGTGCTGTCCGACTGGACCAGCACGTGCTTGTCCTGCACGAGAGGTTGTAGCCCCTTCAGTGCGTGTAACACATCCAACAACTCTAGGCAGTTGAAATGCCTGCGCAGGCGGGGGCCCGTCCATCGCCCCGACACTGCGTGCCCGTTGCACACGGCACCCCAACCCTGCAGGGAGGCGTCTGTCGTCACCACGACGCGCCTCGTGACCTGCCCGAGAGGGCCCCCGTCCGTAGAAAGGTCATTGAAGACCAAGGGGTTAGGGTGCGTCGGCAGAGAGGCGTAATCACCATCCGCCTGCTGCCGGTGTGTCACGCTCTCCAGGGCTCTCTCCGCTCTGTAGCCAGTGTTGGAGCAGTCTCATGTGCATCAACCCGAGGGGTATCACCACCGCCGAGGATGCCATGTGCCCAGGAGCCTCTGAAATTGTTTCAGGGGGACCGCTGACTGCTTGAAATATTCCAGGCAGTTCAACACTGACTGAGTGCACTCTGTAGTCAGTCGCACTGTAATGGAGACAGAGTTGAGTTCCATACCAAGAAAGAGGATGCTCTGCACAGGGGAGAGCTTGCTCTTTTCTCGGTTGACCTGTGGTCCCAATCGATCTAGGTGCCGAACCACTAGGTCCCTGTGTGTACATAACAGATCTCGCGAGTGTGTCAAAATGAGCCAGTCGTCAAGATAGTTTAGTACCCGCACACCTCTCTCCCTGAGGGGAGTGAGGGCGGCTTCCACGATCTTCGTGACGACTCGAGGGGACAGGGACAGACCGAAAGGGAAGACTCTGTACTAATATGCCTGACCCTCGAAAGCGAACCGTAGGAACGGGCGATGACAAGGGAGAATCGAGACATGAAAGTAAGCGTCCTTCAGGTCGATTGCCATGAACCAATCTTGACATCTATCTATGATAGATGCCAGGATGCGCTTCTGCGTGAGCATCCTGAACGGCAGCTTGAATAGGTACGCAGATCTAGCATCTTTTTGGGGACGATGAAGTACAGGCTGTAAAACCCGATGAACATCTCGGCCAGAGGGACGAGCACGATCGCTTCCTCTCCAGAGGGGTGATGATCTCGGCCCGAAGCACGGGAGCATCCTTGCCTCTTACTGAGGTTGAGAGGATGCCCCAAAACTTGGGCGGGCGTCTGGGGAGTTGGACCGTGTAGCCGAGACGGATCGTATCCCATAGTCATCGTGACGGTTTGGGAAGCTCTTTTCAGGCTCCCAGGGACCGAGACAGGGAGGCTAGGGGTACGTTCTGCTTCATCAACCTCCCGGGGGGGGGGGTTCGATGGCTGGCAGTGCGGATCCCTCGCCGTGGGGGGCCCCCCAGAGATGAGATCGGCTCTGCTGTTTTACCTGCCTGGCGATGATGTAGCACAACGCACCGTCGATTGAGAGTGCTTAGGCTGCTGATTATCCTCGACATTGGGTCTCGCCGTGACGCAACGTCGAGTTGCCGAACACCATCGTGTAGAGGGTGAGAGCGGCTGTGATAAACACCCAGAGAGAGAGAAAACTCTTAGAAGTGGGCTGTTGGGATGGGGCAGGAACCGTCCCGGATTGACCAACCAGCGATGGAATGGCTGGGGTCGGGCACGAAGGTATTCTCAATCTCCCTGGGGTCTTCCCATGAGAGCCGCTTCTCTTCCGCCGCGGCTGCTGGCGGGGTGGTGGTCTCCTCTTCGATGTCTTCTTCCGGGGGGCCGCTTGAGTGGGGGAAGAGGACCAGGGCTGCTGGGAAGCAGACGGTGCACCAGATCTCGACGGCCAGAGGGCAGCCGAATCGCGGCGGGGGAGGATATGCTTGATATCCTCTGTCTGCTTCTTTACTGTCGAGAACTGCTGCTTGACAGTATCACCAAACAGCCCCCCTTGCGAGATGGATGCGTCGAGAAAGCGGACTTTCTCTGCATTACTCATCTGTGCAAGGTTCAGCCAGAGGTGTCTCTCCTGGACCACAAGTGCCGTAGCCGCTGCTGTCACGACACGGGAAGCAGACGAGGTGATGGCTGAGTCCCGTGGGAACACAGCCACCCGTGATGCAACGTCTGAATCGTGAACCGGGCAGGACGTATCCACAAGGGCTGCCCCAGCATACTGGAAGCAGACCTCGTGTCCGTCCCCCTCCTCGATGAGTGTGTTGCACCCACGAGAACAGCGGGACATGCCACGCTGGAGAAATTTGCTTTTTTAGAGAAAAAACTCGAACACTTCTGGAACCGCCGAGACGCCCAGGGGAAGTCGCCGCAGGAAGGGACAGTCCGCTGCACCACATCGTAGAACCGGCAGTCTTGTAGTTGCTATCTTGTAGCAAAGTCTGTTGATCATGAGCAAAGGCTCCGAAGAACAAAAGGTGAATGAATAAGGCACGTCGTCTCCCTTTTATACCCAGATATACAGGGGCAGAGTCCGGCATGCAAATTTCATTCGCCAATTTCATTGGCCTTTTCTAAGAAGTCGGAAGCGATTGGTTCTCAAGGACGAATCCCATCTGTCGGCTCGACACAACGTCGAGAGACTGACAGAAAGGGAACCCAACTATGTTACACAAATAATCTCTACCATGTGTTGTCCTATGGTGTGGCAGCAACCATAACGGTGTTAACGGTGTTATCCATTAAAGCAAAATGAAAGGACTTGTGTTATTACGTTCTTGCGATGATTTTATTGTGTATTAAGGACACTTTTCCTCATGTTCACACAACACATGTAAATATAACGTCAAATAAAACTTAACAAGAGAATTCGCCTGTCATTCGTTCTTGCTGTGAATGGATTTGAAATGATCCAGCGCTGTTTCAAGTAATCAACAGATAACGTTTCCTGAACTCCTCCGCGGTTAGTTTAATTTTAAACGTCTCCTATATCAAATTGTTCGTCCTCGGGCTCAAGAAATCCGTCACAGCAAGCAGCGACTCATAGTAATGCACTCATGTTGTGTGTGTGTAAACTTGTCAATGATGACCTGGATTTTACGCGTCGGCGGTAGCAGGAAACATCAGTGAGGCGAGTGATCCGCGCAGTTGACTATCACGCACACATAGGAAAGTAGAAAAGAAGTAGAAGACTGTACTAATGGGTCAGATGTTGGGTCAGATGTTGACGGAAGAGATGTGTTTTTAGCCGATTCTTAAAGACCGCTACAGAATCCGCTGATCTTGTGGCAAGAGGGAGATCGTTCCAGAGTCATGGAACCCAGTTCAGTTCAGTCCTCCATTAATAACTATGGAGGCCTGACAGGGCTCAACAATAAGGACTGCCTGATGGCCCGGGGCCAGCATGACAGACTCTCGGGCCAGTTGACAGACGTGTCACTTGCCAGATCGTGCCAGTGCTGTATTGTAACGAAAGTCTATAATTTTAACGCTTTTTATGCCTTGCCTATTTAAATATTCTCAAAATGACGTAAAAGAGAACTCGATTCTGTTCTCATGGGGTGTGTGAAATATGCACGTGGCCGGACAACGGAGTTCTCTTTCATGTCTTCTTAATCTTAAACATACATATACACATAAAATGATGCCAAACTGCCCATATTAGCAAGTATCCTTTTAAAAGTAATCCATTATGTCTTAAATGAACATAAACAGTTTAGAATCAAAATGCATGTGTCACAGTATATAAGAGCCATGCATCTCTTAAAGGGGCAGCAGCACAATTAAGATCTTTTTAATGTTCATCAAACAACAAAGGACGAAGACAAAAACACTCATGATTGAGTGTCATGATTGAGTCAGAACAGTTCCTGACTGAATAAATTGTAACTTATAGTAAGATATAGTAAAATTTGATCTATATTTCATTCAAAACACTGTATTTGTATATTTGCTAGAAAATACTTTAATTACTTGTTCTTATTTTATCACTTACTGGTTAGTTGTCTTTGAAAATATGTTTGCACTTCTCATAATTACTTCTCATAAAAATGTTCATTGGGCTGCTGTTTTGGTCAATCACAATCAGACTCCTTTCGCGTAAACGTCAACAGTCACAGATGTTATTGCCAGAGAAGACGGCTAATCGAGTTTATCATGATTTACTCGGCTCGTTGGAATGCTTGATTCTGATTGGCCTGTCGCGACATTTGCAGGTTCGTTATTCCCAGATAACAACCTCTCAAAACTAATAACACACAGTAACCCGGATGCAGCAAATAATTTTGACAGGTTTTTTTGACAAATGAAATATAAATATGTATTTTAATAACATATATGGCATTATATTCACAAATGATTAAACCAAATTGCCTGTTCGTGTCATTTGAATGTTGTTTCTTACCTTAAAACCGAAAGTAAATGGTTTTTCCTCACGGAAGGTCTGCATTCGGAAGAAATGAGATAATAAAATATTTCAAATTCACATTTCATGTCCAGTTTTTTCTCATGTGGCAAGTAGCGGGATAATGTACAAGCAGCCCGCTGTTATCGCGAAATAAGCCCCTTCAGTGTGATACATGACCCTCCACTTCGCTATATCAACCAGCTGCCTGTACATTATCCCTTACTTAATGGAAGGTTAGCAGAGTTTCCCCCACACCCTTTCTCTATGTGCTTGGAGTGAGTCTGTGTGCGAGCTCTCGCTCTTGTACGGTGCGCGTGCGTGTTCTGTAGTTATAACTGTATATTCTCCCAAATTTCTGAATTTGCGCCGAATTGTCTGCGCTATACGCGATCTACAATAAAACTATCACTCGCGTTTAAAATAAAAAAGCGCTCATAATAACACAACAACACATGAGAAGAGCAACAACCGTAAAGGCTGTGCACTGCATGAGACAAACAAGTAAAGTTAGGCTAATACTGTATAGCCAAAATCACCTCATATATCCGCCCTTCAATGTAAATGTATGGTGATTTTGTCAGACGATGTCGTGTTTATGAATCAGGCAGTTAAAGTAACAGCTGGTTGGATTAAACACGATAATGTCTGACAACAGAACAGATAATATGTGAAAAAAGCATTCAGTTGTGTTAAAATACAATACAATGTGATCAGAGAGTAGAAGCGAAATTTCAAGTGCCAAAACTAGACCAAATGCAAACACGGCGTGATGACGTCACAAATATGCTAATTAGTGCGACGTCATCAGCACCACAGTCTCTCAAAATCCTGTGGTAAACACTAAAATCGTAGTTTTCATTCAGTAGAAAAGTGTCTGCCTTGCAAGCATGGGGTTTTACTTTCCCGGGACATTTGCATCTGTTCAGTGAGCGGAGGAACAGAAAGAAGCAGTAACACATTCAATTGACCGCTCATCAGCTGACTCGTAAATGAATGACGCATGCTGTAATATGACCAGTCATTTATGCGTTCATCACCTGGGTGTTGTGAGCGCGCGAGTGCAGGTGAGACCTGAACAGCACGTTGCTGTTTAAACTACACTCATTCAAGCCTTGCCAATTTAAACATTTAAGTGCAAGATGATGCACAAGAAAACTCGCTTGCGCGCTGTGAGAAGATCCGAAGCGCGCACAAGGAAAGTCTCAGACATGGCGCAAATATTGACTTGTCTTTGAAGCGCTTAAACGGACAAATTCACACACGAAGTAGGTCAAAATGCCCCCCTTATCGAGTATCTTAACAAACATAGTAGGTTATGTCTTAAGTGAACGGACGAAACAGATGAAAAACAACGCATGTGTACAGTATCAGTGTACTGGATCGGTTTCATTCCTCTTAAAGCGACAGCAGCATATTTCTGCTGTCTGTTAAAAGTCAAGGAAATCACTCACTGCTTGTGACTCAATAGCCTCTGTAACTTCAAAATTGATTCATCTTTATTTAATTTGTACATATGCAATGTTACATTTTATTTGATTACTTTAATCCATTTCTACCTTAAAAGGTATATATACAGTATCTTATTTTATTTTCTGCTTTAATCTGTTGTTTTATTGGTGCTGTTACTTCTAGCTTGATTATTTGTTCTTATTTTTATTTGTCAGTAGTCCCTTTTCCCTGAACATACTGTAGCACAAACCGAACCGAAACCGTGACACAAACCGAACCATGAGTAATTTGAACCGTTACACCCCTAGTACCTATAAAGTAGTAGTGCATACTTCGTATCTTCGAAGAGTATTTAGTTTGATCACATTTATAAAAGATAGATACAGCTGTACGATTATTTCCGAAAGCATACGGCACGTGCGGGGGGGAGGGGCAGGCTGAACTAAAGCACATGCGCATCCATTGCCAACAAAACACAGACATCAGTTTCACTCAACGCATGCGGTTCATGTCGGCATCTTTTAGCTCTGGGACGGCTCCATATATCAGTTTCAAACGATCTCCAAATCCAGCGTTATATCCACCATTTATATAACATTCATCACCCAAATGCAGTGAACAAACAAACACCTGAACTTTGCGAACGTATGAAACGTATGAATGTTCTTCACGTGAAACGCGCAAGTCACGCATGCATAGAGCCCATTGACTTCCATACGTATAAGACTACAGCAGACCGTATGCATGTCAATGCTTTTCAATTTCGGCACGTAGGATTTCTGGAATCCTATGATGTACAGTATTAAAGAGTTTGGGATCTTTATAACTGTAGGAGTGAGAGTAAAAAAGCCATGGCACTGCTGACCACAACGTTTCATTGTGATGTTTTTTAATAAGAGCTGTATCTCTGTATGCTGATATTGAGTATGTTATCATAACCTACATAACCTTGTTCCCACCTCTTTATATGCCGACATGACGAGAATTGTAAAAGTTTTGTTTGGTCAGTTCAAGGCCAATTCTAAAACATTTGATTTAATCTCTTTTCTCCTTTATTTGTGATTCAAGTGCAGTAATTTAAACTATGTTATTTAGAAGGGAATTGAAGCTCTTGAATTGGTGTAATTTAACTTTGCCATTCAGGACATCATCATCTTGTATGAGGAATTGAGTCTTACATTATTTGTTCACTACTGTGCAGTTTATTAAAGGATTGGGTACGTTATTTGGTGTTAAAGAGTGATTTAAGATCACTATCAATTCACTGAGTGTATTGCACAGCTTGGTATAGATGTGGCAAGCACATCTGACTGTAAATGCTCGAAATTAAAGCTCACAGAAAACCTTTTACTCAAATGATTTAAGTCTAGGAAATACACAGCCTTGAGGTCATGAATACTGAAAAAGAGGAACACAAGTGGATGTGTCTTCCTCCAGGCCTGTGCACATCTGTGTCTGCCGCTTAGCATCTCCACCATGATGTGGCGGTGGTGAAAGCAACGACCACCAGACAATAGTGGCACTATCCCAGGGTGCAGCAGTGTAGTGTGGGAACAGGCACTGGCTAATGGAAGTGTGCCCTTGTTTCCTGTCTGTGTTTTTTTTCAGTTGTCTCACAGCGAGCGAGTGGCTGGGTGCTGGGCTGGGCTCAGGGAGTGCAGTGCAGGTCATGAATTATGCAAAGCTGTCAAAGCAAGCTGTCGTCGGTGGCGGCGGCCACACTAAAGCTTAGGACGGGCGGGGTGGGGAACAGTGATGGAGGGAGCGGGTTCTGCATTTCTCCGGGCTATGCGCACTTAGTATCCTGGAGCGAACTTTAGCGTCTGGTTGCAGACTGTGGTGAGCGATTGAAGGATTTGTGCACTAGAATTAAAGAGGGAATTCCAGACAGAGAGGAATGAAGGAGGACACTGCTGATGCAGACATAAAAATGATTTTGATTAGACTTGAATTTATTGAATTAAAGTGTCATGCATCCTAATGAGATGCTAGCGAAATCAACTTTGCTAATGTCAACGCAACCAGGCACCACGTGAGACCACCTGAGTTAGGCTATCCTCACCTTTACAATGTGTAGAATGGTGGTGTTCTATTAATTCTTAATCACAAAGTTGGGAGTTATAAAAATGTATGGCTGTTCATCCTATATTATCATTGTCATAGTTGCCATAGATGTTAACAACAGCATTGTGCCTTCTGGTGCAGAGATTTTTACAGACTACTTCAGAGAATGTATTATGTACACTGTATTAAATAATGAGCAGGATTACTCCGTGTCTATGTGGTGAAACTGTGCCATTAATGAATACCAAGTTATTTTCAAGAAGTTGGGCAGAACTTACTGCATCAGGTTACTTTATTGGATGCTTTTTGTCTGCAGCAGCCCTCTCCCCAGAGGCAACTCATTTGGAGTGATATATGATTTGACCCATTCTTTAGTTGCATCTGGTAAATATATAAATAAGTGTGGATTTCACTCTAGTTTCCTTCATTGTGAGTTTTTGTCTCTGGCTTTCTGCATATATTGGATGCCTGCATAGACCCGTATTATACACTGTTTTAAAAGCTACAAAAAGAGTAAATGTAGTATACTTTATTTGGTTTATAAGCAAAATTATAAATGTATATATTGAGTGCATTAGCTCATTTTTTACATTTAGGCCTATTCGTTTTACTTTTTAAATTAGTTTTCCTCTTATCTGATTTTCTCCATTTTGATTCTGTACAATACACAGTTTGAGAGATTTGTTTGTATAATTAATGTGAAAGCATGAAGATCATAATGCTTACAAGGGTTTTCATTTAAATTTAAATTAAAGTAAATTTTAATTCAAATTATCCTATTTTTCAATATATTTGAGTTAATCGCTGCATCCGAAATCGCCTACTATATAGTATGTAAAATGAATATGAGTCATGAATAGTATGTCCGAAACCTCAGTATGCAAAAAATAGCGAGAAATACCCGGATGGTCTACTACTTCCGCCGAGATTCGTGAGTGTGGATCGGATGGACACTTCTCTATCCCATGATACCACGGGAGCTGAGCAACGATTAAATTTCAAAAGTAAATCAAATAAATATAGCGGAAAACTTTAAGGCGGACGTCCGTTTTTAATGTAAGTGTCAATAAATGAATTTCTCGTGACTAAATTATGTTTATCAACGCTCACATATAGGTTGTTGTTAATACGTCATAGGTCAAAGAGCATACGGGTCACATGACCATAAAACGTGGCAGACGCAGTATGTCCGAAATGTATTCATACTACTCCAACTCATACTATATAGAACGTACAGTTTTAAAGGCCAATACAATTCTAATTCAGTACGTACTGTCACAGTATGCGATTTCGGACACAGCGAGTGTTTATTTATACCCTGACGTTGCATTGCAGAATTCTCCTAAAGATGAAACAGAAGCTTCTTAAAAAAAACACTCAAAACTTATTTGACCAAGCCAAGGATGATTTTTTCCGGTTGAAAAAAGCTTGTTAGTTATCCTGTCTGCTGTCTCTTTTTGCTAGTTTTTACAGACCATTTCCTCCTTGGCCTTCTCTCACCAAACTACCATCCAATGTCTCACTGGATGAGCAGCTTTGAAGCTATTTATATACTCCAAAGAAGTAACTGGATACTGTTAAGGGTGGTCTCTCAAAATAATTATATTTTATTTAGTTTCCATAACAAGATAATCAAACATTCAGTGCTGGGGAAAACTAACCTAATTGCTTAAAAGTTTGCTTACTAGTTAGGTCACATCTTTTTACCTCATCATTTCAATTAATTTTTACATTTTTAATATGCCCTAGATTACAGTCAGTTAGAATAGTAAAAAAGTCTAAAGGAAACCCTTTATTTATGTTTTTTTTTTCAAATAATGTAATCATTTTAATGAAATAATCAGTCTAAACCCCAGAGTGACCATTAAAAAGCAGAACAAATATGATTAGATTATTGGAACGTTGTAGTTAGTTATAATAAAAGCTAAAAATAAATTAACAGGTTTAGGCATAGTAAGTTTGATAAGGTGGATGTGAGGATGAAGTAGGCCGATGAAGGGATTTAAAATGAAGATATAAAGTTGAGCACACAACATCTGGATGGGAGTAGTGGTCTTGTTAGCTAACACTGCTATGATGATCATTATTTATGGAGTATGAGGTCAAAGGTGGAATCCGATATCCACAGCTAGTCCCAATGAAATGTAATTACCGAACAAAGAGACTTGCTATAGATGTGCACTTTCAGCCATCAGACCCACACTCTCACACCATCTGCAGAATATCCAATGTGCTTTGGTAAGAAAGATGGGTCATGAAGGTTGCCACCAATTTATTTATCCATGGGTGACTGCATTGGTTCAAAGTCATGATGTCTTATCCGGCTGTGAATCCATAAGGTTTGCACAAACGTAAAGTAACGCTTTCTAGAGTAATCTGGGGTAAATAAATATATGCTTAGCTTGTTTTGCTTGGTAACCAGCACATGTATGCAGAATGTTAGATAAAAGCATTTTTACTGTGAGGTTACTGAAGGTATTGGAAAACCATTTCGATTTTTATTTGAATTGTAAAAGTGAAATTACCATATTTGCTTTTCATTTGGCAGATTGGTTTGATTAGCACTGCAATCTGTTGTTTGGTCAATGACAAACCCCAGTGTCAGTATTCAGACTTTTATTCTCACTTATCTTCAGTTATACCAGCTGGCCAGCAATCTGATTTAGTGTAGCCATTGGCATTAGATCATTGTAAGTGTGGTACAGTCAAGTGACATCTCTTTGCCTGGTCGCTTCTTGCTATGGATCCCACCGGCCCCTCTGCTTATGCTGAGTCTTTGCTTTTCAATGGCCCCATGGGTCAGTGCCCATCTGAGCATGATATGACCGCTACAGCAGTACTGTGATTTATATTCCTGCTTTCAGTCCTTCACATTTTAAAATTCTAAGTGGATGATTAGTGTATTTGCTCAAATCAGGCCACCATGATTGGTGTCCTTGATTCAGAAAATTTCAGCTTTCTAAAGAGGGACTGCAGAAATAATAGAAAAAATCAAAGCACATAATTGATGTCAGTAAGTTTATCTTTGTAGATGTTGTCGTGTTTGTCGTGTTAATGAATTAGATCCAAATCTTATATTGAGATCAGTTGTAAGAATTATTTTAGGGCTGAACCAATGTGTCTGAGCCTCACTTGCCCCTGGCTAATCTAAATTGATCTGAATACAGGGCTGTGTTACCCGAGGACAACTCAGTGGGTGCTGTCCAATACAATGAAGGATAGACGTTTCTGATGGTCTCTTCAGATGGCCCAGTCTACCTTTGCACAACACCACATTCACACAAGAGTCTAAAATTAAAAGCTTAGTAACGTTCAATCTTATCTTCCTGAAATATTGTCTAATAAAACAGCTCACTTAATCATTCTGACAGGAACATTTTGATACAAGTGCACCGTTTATTTTACCCCAATCATATCCCATTACTGTTGCTGTAATATGCAGTAATGCTGACGTAGTCTCTTTTTTCCCTTCTACTGTGTTTTATCGTTCTCATTTTTCCATTATCCTCTTCATACTTCTTTAAACTGACAGCAAGTATGTTCTCCACTTCTTTCCGTGTGTTGACTGCTTCAAGATAGAACACAATCTGCTGTAGAAGAAATCCTAGAATATTTTTAAACTGACACACCATAATACTCAGTCAGTCCACAAGAGCTTTGTTGGATGGTTTTGACCAGTGGCGGCTAGTGCACAATTTTTTTGAGGGGGCGCAACAAACGTATGACATAACATGTGATGTAAATGTATCATCACTGCTTAGCTAAAAAAAAAGGTTTAACTATCAAAGCATGTAATGGTGTTTATTAATAGTAATAAGGTGCCAGTCCAAATGAAAAAAAAATATTGCAGTACTTTATTATTTATTATAGTAAACTGTAGTAAAATTCCTAGATGCTACAGTGTTTTTGAACCATACTATAGTAAATATTAAAGTCCCTGTGAACTGGAAGTTGCGATCGTTGTTACTTCCGTATTTTGCCCCATTTCTGAGTGAAATGGAATTTTTAATGAGAAAAATAGTGGGCTTTCGTCTTTCTCTGCGATTTGATTGGATGCATAAAAACAGCCGTTGCATTTTGAAATGGAACTTGCAGCAGACTGACAGTTAAAGGGGAGGAGTTAACGGATGCTCCACCCAAGCCGTCTAACATACGTCATCTAAAATGGATAGTCATTACAGGACAGAAGGGCATTTTCAGATTTTAACTAAAGATTATAAGGGCAGAGTAACTTTCAGTTAACTTTACGTCAGTAAAGAATAAAAATAGTCCATCGGGTGTCTCATCATTTATTTGTGTTAAGCTATACAAGCACAACAACTATAGTTTATATACTGAAAACGTTTATAAAATCTATAAATAATCTGTCGCGGTGAATCTGTAAATCACGTTCATGCAGTCTATGGGACCTATTGTACACCCGGCGTTGTTTTTTTTAGTGTTTTTGCTAGTTTCAGCCCGACGCAGTTCTCATTCACTTTTCTTATTACTCAGAGGGAAGCGCAGCAGCACACAAACATGCCAAATATAAAAAATAAATGGATTACAATGTAAAAGATTATTATTGTGTACATAAAGATAAAAATCCAGCTTGTCATGTAGATGATCTGCTCGCGCCCTTTAACCTCACGCATGAGCAGATGCCTTTCCACTCTAGAGAAGTGTCCAGTCTTTGCTCTTGCAAATTCCACCGTGAAAATAGCGAATCCGCCATGGTGCGACCGCAACTGGCTCTTAAAGGGAATGAGAGATGACACTCTGACTGGTTTACTGCACGTTATGCCCAAAAAACACCCATTACTCATTAAGAGAATTGGGACAACCCATTTAGACCATGCGCCCGGGCGCGCCGACCGTTTTCCCGACGTTAAACTAGCAAAAGTGGATTCGTACACGCCCTGAGTGCACTTGCGCCCTGCGCTTTAGACCCTGCACTTAGATCATACGTGAAAATAGGGCCCTATACTTCTAAACTTGTATGCAAACTTCATAATGTTCCATACCGGGGTTCTGGGTGAGTGAAGCATTCTCTGTGAAACTGTTGAGGATCAATATTGATACGTTATCAGCTATCAGCAAAAGTATGAGGGTCTGGAGCGCACAGTGCTGCGTTCTTGCCGCAGACATTCAGACTTTTGTTTTTCTGTATTAACAGAGACCATTGTGGACAAGAAATGAATGGATGCTTTAATCTGAATTGCTCAAATTTGACACTGACAGTGTTTTTAATGTTACAAATTATACATTTGTGATTTGTCTCCTGAATGTTAAAATGACCAAAATGTAAGAAAATGAAAATGTTTTTTTATTTTTTATTAATACATTTTAAACGTTTTAATAATTTTTTGACAAGATTCTTAATGAATGAAACTGTCATGGAATGTTAGTATTAACAAAGCGCACGACGAAGAAGTGTATTTCAATAGAGTTTAATAAAGTCCATGAGAACATAACATATACACGTAACATAAGTATAAAACCGGACAATGAACTAAGGAGAACACAGGGCTTAAATACAATAACGAACATAATCAAGGAGAACAGAACCAGGTGCGAAGTAATTAACAACCAAGGGCACTAATGAGGGAGGAGAAAAGACCACCGATCTATATAAAGTAAATGACTGAATTGCACCTAGAACGCTAAACCAGCGGCAGGAGGTGAAGCCACCGGAAGCGATCGCGCCACCATCTTGGTATGCCCAACTGACAGAGAGCGCCATTGACTTACAGTCAAAATGACGATCTAATATAACCAGATTTTCAGCTTATTAGGCGCGCGATACGTTTTTAGTTCACATGTGTGTTGAAATTAATTTTTACTTCTGATGTTTTTTTCAATGTTTATGTTTATTTTGGGCAGAATAGCGATGTATAGAAATCAATGTATCTAGGTAAGTTGCACACTGTTGTAATGCACATGTGTAAATGTTTAGAAATAAAGCTTCATGACTTAAACAACATATACAGCCTGTATTTTTCTGTATTTAGATTTCAGAATGAGCACATTTGTCATATGTTCTCATATGATCTGATATGTACGCAACTGTAATGAAAATGAACGAAACTCACTCTATATCCAATAAGAGGGGAAAATTCCCGAATTTAAATAATTAACCATTTACATGCTTAAGACATTTGCCTTGTAAGAATTTACTGTGAGACTTTAAATATAAAAACGGGGACTGGTAAGGTACTGTTTTCTCATTAATATGTGATAACTTTCTATTCATTTAATAGAACGTTTGCTTCAGTGTAATGACGTCATAAGCAATCCAGTCATTTATATATCAGTGGAACAAACAAAACGAAAACACAATGAATACACAGACAGACATGTTACAGAAGCCGTCGTCACATCTCAATAGATAAATACAAACACACACGCACACACAAAGATGTATTTCAATTTACCAATTAATTTAAAATGCTTATTTTTCTCTCCAAGCAGGTGGGGTGAAACTTACAGTGTTGAAGGAGGTGAACAAAAAGACCACTAGTAACAAGCAAACTTGATCGGGAGAAAAACAGAAGCGAGAGAGACGTGAGAGGTGTAGAAGAGGAGGAACAGGGGAGACACAGCATGAATGTAGCATGGAGGTGAAGGAGCGCCGGCCTTACTGCTCCCTCTCCCGGAGCAGGAGAGAACGAGGGAGAGATGGAGAGAGGGAAGGAGATAAAGAGGGGGAGGGCTACAGGGAGGAACCCGGCAACCGTCGTAACGCAGCCTCATCTTCTGTCGTTACTCAGAAGTCCTATAGCTCCAGTGAGACGCTAAAGGCCTTCGATCAGCACCCATCCAGCCAGGGGCTTTATGGGCATCGCATGCCAGACATGGTGCCAAGGGATGCAGAGGAATACAGAGCTCCAGGTAAGCACTGTTTAACATTCAGAATATGAAAAGAAGAGATTTGAGATCCCCCAGGCTTTTTTGTACTAAATTTAAGTTAGTTATGAGGTTTTTTTACAAATAGGTCTGAAATATTCAAAATAATTTTCTATGAATATTAAAAAAAGATGTTCAATGTACAGCTTGCACAATTTAGGACTTTGTATAAAGTAAGATGAGCTACATTTTCATATAAAAATCAATAATATTTGAATTGCTTGAATAGCTTTCTAAATGTAAATACTGTAAATACTAACATATTGTGCTAGTTTGGCATACTGTGTTTTATCACACATCACTAATGTGACCCAGCTTCACCTTATGGTCTTATGGTTTGATAATGAGTTAAATCTTCAGATTTACCTCAACCCTAGTCTTGGAAAAACATGCATTTCTTTAGAAAATAATAGCACATTGTGGTTTGATAATCAAGTCCTTTTAGACCATAAATTCGATTTTTTTCTGTAATCCAATTTTTAATCGAATGTTTATAGAAATAACATAAAATTTTAATCAACCCATGGCCAACTACCAAATAATATTTTTATATATAAAACCCTATATTGACCAATATATATGCATATGCAAGGCTAATCATTTACTATAAAAAGTTGTAGTGTTTAAAAAAAAAGTTTAAAAAAATGTCAGCATGCTAAACTGTGAAAAACTTGGATATTTAAACAATATAAAGAGCAAATCTAAAGCCAAGAAAAATATTAGTGTTAAAACTGTATTCATGGTCAAATAAATAATTGTTATACAAGACAGAATCAAATCAAAGCACTTTAATATTAGTACTCCACAGTTAACCAGCTCCTATTTGATAGTTGTATTCAGGTTGAGCATATGGGTTACCTTCATTCTGAATTACTGTTTAATTTTATCCCCTGGCAGATGTGACCCTTATTTGCTGATTATTCACGAAGTCCTCAAACTATTTGATAAATATTTGATGGTTTATCATCTAGACCCTTTTTATCACTAGATCCTTTTTTAAGTAGAAGGGTAGGATACTGCTCATTCAAATTTAATTTCATTAGAAATACTCTTACTAATTCTAACTAAAGTTAATTGTGCTTATAGTGCGCTTCATATCCTCAGGCTGTTAAACTTAGGGGGACGTCTTTAATGAGCGACTGTGTTTGCCTGATCGGCACAAAAGACGACTGAGGGATATATAAAGATTTTTCCTGTTTTCGTGTTACAAATGTTCCACCATAAGAATTTAATCATAGCCTGCCTAAATCATGGCGTTTGGCCCTGCATTGTTTATCACAGATTGCAGTGTTGAAAAAAAGAGTGTGTATGTCAGTTAATGCCCTTATGTGGTTATTAATGTCAGCACTTGTACTTGAGTTATTTTGCTCTGTGTGTATCTCGAGTGTACTCATTAATTGAATTCCATTTTATTCATTTTTATGTGTCACCTAGTCTGTTGCATTTTTGTCATTAAGCATCCCACATATGTTAGTACGTGACTTCAGAATATGACTTCAAGAGCAGATAAAAATTGCTCTCTAAATGTTTTCCTAAATGTTTGCTTCTATTTTTTATTTAGATTTTGTGTTATTAAAGTTTTATATTTTTGAATTAAACACGTTTGCAAGCCCAAAGTATTTTACAAACATGTTATAATGTTATGTTTTAATTTTTAAATGTATCTGTTGTGTCACTCGTTTTTTTAGATGCGAAGAAACTCTTTTCTTTTTCTGAGCTGTTTGGTTTGCATTCTATGACACATTTTAAAGGAAAATGTGTCTGTGAGGTTAATTAATATAATTTATTTTTTAATCAATTATTCTTTTAATATTCTTTACTTTTTTATCTAAATTACAATTGACATTTTAGCGTATGAAAAGATAAAAAAATAAACCTAACAAAACAGGTAAAATATTTAAATAGTAGTTTATTATTTTCTGTTTTCTGTTTATTCTTATTATTTAATGTGTTGATCTATTTTGTGTATTTTCCCATGTGCTTTTTGTATTTTTTAAAACTTTGTTTTGCTAAGCAGAAAAAAAGTAAAACATATACATAACAATTGCGAAAGAATAGTCACCATAGAAATTCACAAACATGAACTTGGGAAAGTAGTTGTTGTGTTGCAGCATCTTTAATACCAAACTTTTAAAAATAATTGTCGAGTTCAGAAAATCACAAAATATTAAAATACAGTTAATTGTGCAGTGTAAGAATTTATTTTCAGCAAGATTGCAATTATTCTGTTTATTTATTTCCTCTCTTTAATAAAAAAGCACTTTGGATCTTTCAGGTCAGAGTCTTTCTTTGAGGCAGCTTGGAATATGTGGCCCTGCCCCTCGTCGCGGTCTAAGCTTCTGCGCTGAGACTGGACTCAGTCACCACACACAACTCAGTGGAACGGACCATATCCAGAATGTAGGGGGCATTTCTCCAGACTGCGCTATGCTGTGGGTTAAGTCACATGGACGGGATTCACGGCTTTCCAGTCGGTCCAATTCTGCTTTAACCCTCACAGACACAGAGCAGGACAATAAATCAGACCAGGAGAATGGTGAGTCCCACCGATTTTCATCCCTACCTTAAACTCACTGAAGATAAATGCTGGTCACATAAGTCTTCAAAACCACAAACATGGCAAATTACCCATGAGGAATTCACAGCAAAGTCACCTTGAGTCATTCAAGGGCGGGATGTAATTGGCTAGAGGTAACAATTGGTGGCCACTGACTGGTTGAGATGACAATATTAATGGGCCGACTGGTTATGTTTGCACCCTTAGGGGCACGGTGGGAGTTGTAGGCATTTCAGAAAAAATAACATCATTTCCTGGAGCATATGAGCAAACGGTGGAGAGCTGCTATAGACACTTCCTCTGGGTATGTGGTGAATCGCAGCTGGCTTTGTTAAAGTCACTCAAATCCGTGTGCTGTTCCAGAGGGTGTAGCCGGGCCCATGAACAAACGCTACACTGGATAAAGAGGGGCCCACTGGTTTGAAGTGCAAATTGGTCTGCGTTGAAAACCTTAATGCCTTATGGACTAGGAAGTGCCTTTGAAAAAGCAAATGGTCTATATATGAAATACATGCATCTCAAAGCATACATTGGTATTTTAATTAGATTTTCGAGGAGGCATCGTGATAGCTTTTTCCTGTGGTGAGCGCAGTGGGCTGTATTGGATGGGGTTTCTTTTCTTTTGTTGTGACGCATGTACATGTTTTTGCTTTGGGAAAAAGAATGTCCCCAACTGTTCCAGAAAATCATATAAAAAAACATTTTTGTTCTAATTTAAATTTAGCTACTCTCTACTGAGTTGTTGCAGGCATATGCAATATTATTTGAAAAAAAACTTTTCAAAATGTTTTTGTATTTCTGACAGATTGGATACTTCTTGCAGAAAATATTATTTAAAACAGAGGAAAGAAATTACAACTCTTATGCTACTGAATGTAAGCTTAATATTTCTAATGGAGGGTCTGTAGTGTCTCATGTCAACGTTCACTGCATTGATCAAAGGAAACCGCGTCTGGAATGCACACGCTCAATTTATATGTCACATTAGACAGTATTTACTGCTGCTGCTTCCTCGTTTGGTCTGATATAGTGTTTAATATAATAACAGAATTCACTTGTGAGGAATTTTGGCTATAATAATAGCAGTTTGTCATATGCACATGTTTGTGACTAAAGAATAAATCAAGCCATATAGCTGCATTTAAGTGCATTCATTTAGTTTTATGTGCAAGATCCTAGCTACCTGTACCTGAGAAATACATGTGTGTTTTTTGGCATTTGTCCATTCGATTTAAAATATAATGATGTAGTTGAGAGTGAGCTGTCTGCTTCAGAGCGTTCCATTAGGAGAATGAGGCCAAGTTTCTGGTCGTTCAGCTTCAGTCATTCTCAGACTATCTTCCCATCATTCTCCAGCCCTCTTCAGACTGCTGTATGCAAAAAACATGTCAAAGCTGTATGAGATCATTGCTCAATGATATAAGTATCCAGACTCTCATTCTCTTTGCAGAATGACAAAATGTCTAGTGTTTTAAATGTAGTGAGTGTATTGTCATATTGTTTTCTTATCAATCTTTTGATAAATCTTTGATCATTTTTTAAAATAAATAATAATTATTGATAAAGAATAATTAATGTAAATGCATGTATAGTGTTTGATTTACAGACTAAACTGTTAAGCCACACTTTTAAAGCTGTGGGATGAGTTTCCACAGAGACCTCATTGAAGCCGACTGTAAATTGTGCAGAGACGTACCTTTGGCAACCCAACTAGGGCAGGGCTTGAATTGTGTGCAGCATTGTGCACATTTTTAATCAATCCCACAAGCTCCACGCTCATAATGGGGAAAATTCACAAACAATTACACACTAAAACATAGGCTACAAGTGTAATATTAGTACATTAATATACCCTTGAAAAATCAAACCCCAATCATTGCAGGAAATCAGTGATTCTGCTTCATTCTCCTTGGCAAACCTAGATTATAACTAGATTAAACAGACTCCTTATAATCAAATAAACTGTCTACACTGCATGCTGCATCATCAGATACAGTGGTCTAGTTTTGTAGACCCCTGTGTTTCAACATGTACTGTGACATGGTTTTATACATCAGTTTAGAAATAAAAGTAGCAACCAGGCTTAAACAGCCACTTCTTCATCGTTAAAGGGATGGTTTACCCAAAGATTATTTAATTATTTACTTCCATGTCATTCCAAACCTGCATGGCTTTCTTTCTTCTGCAGAACACAAAAGAAGATATTTTGAAGAATGTTGGTAACTAAACAACATTGGGCCCCATGGACTTCCATTGTATGGAAACAAAACCACTGACATTTTTATATCTTTTGTGTTCCATAGAAAGAAGAGTCATGTACAGGTTTTGAACAGCATGAATGTGAAAAATATGATGACACATTTTTTGGGTGAACTATCCCTCTAAAGCACACTTGTTGCGTCTCTTTCTGGTATTCTGTAATTATATAACTCTTGTGACTAATAAATTGCATAATTCACTACATGTTTAAGTAACTGTTAAAAGTGCTTTGAAGCAAATGATCAGGACCATAATGTTAGATATATACTACATATACTTGCACTATGTACATACAATTTTGAGAAGTTTATAAGATGTTGAATAAAATTAGAGGGGGGTATTGAGAATAGCAGATCTTCATGAGATAAACAAACAGTATGTAAAATGTCTTGTAACTACTGCATTCCACAAAAAGTGAATAAATGTCTGTCATGTGACATTCATTCATTATTTCAAATGTGAATTTCAGGCCCCATAGAGAGTCACATATCAGAGTTTGTTTTAGCTCCAAACCAGGTTCATTGCTGGTATCACTTAGGATGATGCATGTTTAGGGCTGTACTTGAAGAGATGTAGTGGTGATTCAGGTACTATATAAACAGGGTTGCTTTCAACAGGCAATAAAACAGCATTTCAGCGCAGCAACTGTACTGTAAGTTGAGGCAATTGAAGTTTAAGTTGAAAATGTTCAATTCTATGCTTTATGTAAGCTTTAACTTGTTTGCATGAAAATGTGTTCCAATCTGATATTAATCCGGATTCTGTACTTCATACAGATTTTTATTGTGGCGTAAAACAACTGCCAGATCTTTTATTTGTTTCATCCAGAAACATAAACGTGAAAAAGTAATATCTTCTGGTTTTAAATAAAACTATATTACTAGAAAAGACCAATCAGCAAGCTGAAAGATATGTTAATGACTAAGTGAACATGTTTGCATATTTAGAGAACTATAAAGGGAATGAATTAATGTTGGAGCGGTACTTATTACTGTAAGGGAACCTTCAAGCCAGACCTCCCTCATACAAAAGAAATCAAAACATCGGCATGTATCAGCCAGGTTGGGAGAACTTTTTTTCCCTTTAAGGAACTTTAGCTAATTTGTATTCTTGTAAGGGATGTTAGAAGCCTCCACAGTCTGGCCAAGTAAGACATTGTGACAAAAGTCATCACTGTGAACAAAAGTTAGAGAAGCTCTTCGTTTGGCCAGGAAATAGCCTGGAAACCCAGCTGCCCCCTGCTTTTGTCTGGCCTGGTCGCTATTACCAGAGGATAAATGACCCCTATCAAGATCTACAGTGCCTCTGAAGCTTCTATTTTCCTTTTTTCTGTCTTCCCCTATGTGTGGAGTTTCTGCACTTGTGTTTTCACACAAGAGGTTTGTATATAGGCTATGTGTGTGTACTATGTGTGTGAGTATTTTCTCACCCCCTAAGGCCAATGGGGGATGCAGTCTCAGTTCTGAAAAATCGTTATGAGATCAGAGAGAAACTCTTTTCTTGTATGTGGCATGTAGTATCTGCTCCACATTTCCATTTAGCACAATGCTCCTATGATCTATATCTGGCATAGCGATTTGGATGTGAAAAATCCCTTTATGGAAATGCATATCAAATTCCAAACAGACGTCTGTTTAAAGCTTTCAGACTCTCAAAGAGGGAGACGAAGGCAGATCCGGGTATGCGTGTCTACGTAGGCGCTCCCTCACCTTTCGGCAGGATGCTTATCCAACCATCTGTCATGGCTGGGACCAATCGCCCCGCCCCTCTTTATGACATCAACGTTTGCTCCATTGATCATTGCGGACATCAAGGCCACCTTGCTTTCCATATGCATTTCTGTTTTTCCACAACAATGCCCAGAATGTTCAGGAGTGTACAACCATCTGCGACAGCTTGGAGATTCAATGAGCCTCTCTAGCAGTGTAAAAGAATTGGATACGATCACAAAATGGCCAGCAAAGTCATTCAAGTGTATAGTTTTCACAGTGTTTTCCTATTTTCTGTGGGCTGCAGTGCAAAACTTCAAACAGAAAGAATGATGAGGTCTGTGTTTGATGCATTCTCATTACTACTGGTGGCAGGGAATGTGTAGGATTGTCTGGTCTGGACTGATGGTCTATGTTAACACCCATGAGAGGTCAGTACTGAGTGACTGATTTACCGCGAAGCAGGTCATACAGAGTGCCATTGCGGCTATAGTTTCATAAGCAGCACAGGACTGATAGAGATAATTACCGTGTGTCATATTGTGTCTTTGTCTGCTCTGCTTTTTCTATTACAGTTTAGTAAGAGGACTTTGCCTTAAAGGTTACAGTCTACAGCTATATATAATACAATTGATCGGCTTATAGTAGGATTAGCTTTTGATGGCCTAAAAAAAGATGCCACGCTCGTGCAATTCTTCAAAAGGTCTTTGCTATATCCCAGAGCCCAGATGGAGGGTGTCTTTATCAGGGCTTTAGGGTTTTTTGGAAAATGTTGCTCTCAATTATAACTGCAATATTGTTTCGGAAACCATTTGAGAAATTGATTCAGACCTTTTTTTCTAATTGAGCCTTGACTGCTATGTTTTTTGATGAGGGGAAGTCTCCAAACGTTGGCATGAAAATGAAAGAATGTGTCCTCTTACCATTTTGTTATAAAAAGCATTACATATATTATAAAACACGAGCAACGGTTCACATTCTTGTATTTTATCATACAGTCGCATTGCATTTCACACATTACGAAGCATCAAATTTGTTATAGGAAAAAGACACAACAATAACTAGTATACAGAGCAATTACAGAAAAAATAGGCTTTACTAAATAAATAATGACATACTTTGGCATTTACATGTAATTTCAACAGCGTTTATGGTGCATCTCAAATATTTGCTGAAAAATGTACCAGTGAGGGATAATACAATTTTATGTACAGCATAAAGGTTACGTTTTATGGATATTGCAATGCTTTAAAATAAATTATTTTCTCTCACTCATTCAGTGTCTTTTTCACAGTTACGGAAAGTAACTGTAGAAAGATACAGGAAGTTTCAAGGGCAATGTTTTTCTATCACGCTTTTTGGATCATGTTAACTAACTTTGCATTTTATGATCCCGCAATGTCTGCTTCCCAAACCAGCCGGCAGATTGCTCTTATTAGGTAAAATTAATTGCATTTTTCACAGGAGCTGTCAGGCCCATAAGGTGCTGAACTATGGCCAAAACCATCACCACTTTCTCTAATTGTTAGTCTCCCTGGCATGAAAAATAATGCAAAATACTGACAAATATAAAAAACGCATATTATCTTAAAATGTATTTTCAGTTGAGCAAGAAAAATAATTATGATTGTGGTGAGACAGGACTTTAAATGATTAGATGTTTTATGTAGCTACACAGATAAATGACTGTGTACCCAAGATTTTACACGGTGTGGTCTGAGCAGGTTATATGTCTCATTATGTAGGCCTATGTATATGTGTAGGTATTTATTATGCAAATGTTCCAGAGTCTCATATTGCTTGTGAAATTAAAATAATTATAATCATTAGGAATAGGAATATTAGGAATCTATCAAAGGTCTAATCCCTATTTGTCTTTCATGTTACTCTTTTCATTAATCAAAATGCATTAATATTAGCATTTTATCCAAGGCATTTCTTTGCCTCAAATGAAATGTGAAAGCAAGGTTCGAAATCCATTTAATTTGTAATTAATTATTTTAACAGTGGTCTTGAGGCTTTTATTCATTTACAAACCTTTTTACATACTGCTTAGAAAAGAGTACTTGGGAAACATGCCGTAGAGATTAAACAGAACCTACTATACAAGCTACAAACATTCTTCTTATGCTTCGGGAAATCCAGCCAAGGTCAGTTAAAAAAAACGGAATGTTTGGATATTCAATCACACACACATTTGCTCGAACATGCACTAAAAACACTCTTTAACATGTAATTCCTATGTTTAGAGTGTATGTATTTTCCCCCATAAGAATTGCACAAGATTGCGTGCGATTGCATACTGAGAACATCAGCTTTGTTCCTAGGGCAGATAGATATGTTGTAAACCAACTACATCAGTCTATCCAGCAGGTCAATAATCATCTCTCACTTCAACAAACACAAACATTCCTTTTCGCAAATAAGAACAGAGTCAAGGTTTTAAATCTCCCGTCACAGGTTGAGAGAAAGGAATGTGGACTCATCTGTTGGTGTTATTCAAAATCTATCATTCTTCTTTCGCTTTCGTCGAACAAATAAAAGCTTCCACCCACTCTCCCAGTTTTCACTTGGGGATGTGAAATCTGGCTCTCACCACCTGAATACGTAACGCACACAGACGAGCTTGCCAAAACCAATCATCCAGACTCTCATTTACTGGGAGAGGAATTTGTTTATGTCTTCGTATAAACAGTTCAGATCTATTAATAACCTTCTATGTAATAGCAGTGCTGCAGTTTATTTATTCATATTTGATTGAATGCAAATTATAATTTTCATCCGCTTTTCATTTCTTTGAGAATTGGTCTCTCCTTTTATCTCACAACCAAAAACAGGCTTCAAATGCTTTGCCCACCCATGTTTCAGTCTGTTAGGAATTTTTCCTTCTGTAAGATATTGATTTTGCCTGTCTGTGCGAGGGGGGACGTGTGCAGGTCATGACCTCTACTGCTCACTTTGTAGGTCACTGAGATAAATTGAGGAAGTTGCCTCTCGGCTGCTTTTAGGGTCACAACTCATTTACCCTTCTTATATCTTTTTGGTGTCAATCGGAGTGGAGTCAGATGTGGAGGTCAAGCTAAGGGGCTATGTGGCATGGTACTTGTCACCTGTCACAAGCCCAAGCCATTAGATCCTTCATCATGGATTATAAAACCAAGTCAATCTCAAGACACTACTGTAAATCGTCCTTAGAACGGCCTCTTCACATCTCATTAAATGCTGAATGTCCCAGGATTATATTATTATTTTCATGTCATTCACAATGTAGTTTAAGTGTTCTGCAGGACGATGACTCTCAGCTAAGCTACTATTCATCCATCATTGCGGATCCATAAATGTTCAAAATCACGGGATGACGCTGTTGGTTAACAAACTAATTATAGCGGTGTGATCTTACTGCTTTGGCTATAACTTGATTTTTGTTACTATTGCCAACTGGATGTTGTTTGATTGCTTTGAGGATTTTAATGTTGTCTGGCTGCGGCTATACTCGTTGTGATGAGGCAGGCTTTATTTTACATTTAGCTTTACCCAGCTGCTTCATTCCTTCAAACCAATTAATTCCTCACTTGTCCTTCAGACTGTTAAAAGTGCTTGACTCTTTGAGCCATATAAGGGTTTACTTAGGTAAAAATTGATATATTAGAGCATTACCTTCTGTTTCTTGATGTCCGTTTGATTCAATGATGAGACTGCAACTTTGTTTGGAGACTTGAAATGAATTTTTCTCTTAAACTGTTGTGCAACTGTGCAGTTGTCTGGAAACTGTGAACAGTGTCTACCAGGTCTTTGGCAATATTGATGGGCTCAGGCCCAACTTGGCAGTGCACACAGCAGAAAACCACAAATCAAATTTTTTTGAGTCTGTGTTGAACAACATTCTGATTGACATACTTTTGTTTTGCTCGGTAGCACACTCTTTTCAGAAACGAAAAAATAACTTTAATAATCTGCCACAATAATATAACAGATGGGTCAAAAGAAGTTCAGCAAATGCTAATAGATTAAATCCACATTCATTTGCATGTGCATTAATATTTTTAACAGACACTTTTCCAATGGGACTTTGAAGTGCATGCAGTATTTTGTATTCTAAAGATAGTTTGAGCAGACGTTGAGCCCTATAATGCACTCTGCGCAATGCGGCGCCAGGCTCGATTCAAGTGTTTTTTGCTACTTTCAGCTCGACGCAGCTCGATTTTTCATTTTCACATCCTGCGCCACATTGTTTAGATAGCAAATGCATTTGCACCCATTTTTGCGCACATGGCGTGCTTGTCTGAAAATGAGATGTGTTTAGGTGCATTATTGGCGCGTTGCTATTCTGAGGCAACTGAAATAGACTGCGCCATTGACTAACTGAAACCTGGTCTAAAGTCAACGGCGCAATATTTTTTGTTATTTATAGAGCGCGTTAGTAATATACGCTTATAGGCGGGTGCACAGCGCACGTACATTCTGCTTATTACACACAGAGAGGGATGCGCAACAGCACACAATAATGCCAAATATTACAAATAAATGGATTACACAGTAAAAGGTTATTATTGTGTACATAAAGATAAAAAATCCGGCTTGTCCTGTAGATAGTCTGATCAGATGCGTGTCCTCTCTGGAAAAGCGTCCAGTCTTTGCTCTTTCAATTTCTGCCGTGTAAATAGCCAATCCACCATGGCGCAAGCGCAACTGGCTCTTAAATATGAGGAGCCTTTTAGGCCTTAATTATTGAAATGACTCTTACAAACACTAGTGAAATAAAAACATTGATCAAACTTAGTGAAATTCATTCATATGCATTACTGAAATACCTCTTACAAACACTAGTGAAATAAAAACATTAATTGAACTTAGTAAAATTCATTCATATGTATAACTGCAATCTTTTACAAACACTAACGAAAGTCATTCACATGTATTACTGAAAAGTGTTTTACAAACACTAGTGAAATTCATTCATATGCATGCTAAACAGCCTCTTATAAACACAAGTGCACTACTGAGGCAACATTCATTCATTTACATATGAATGAATTTCACTAGTGTTTGTAAAACACTTTTCAGTAATACATATGAATGAATTTCACTAAGTTCGATCGATGTTTTTATTTCACAAGCAGTTATAAATAAGTATTTCAGTAATACATATGAATGAATTTCACTAAGTTCGATCGATGTTTTTATTTCACTAGTGTTTGTAAGAGGTATTTAATACATATTAATGAATTTCACTAAGTTCGATCGATGTTTTTATTTCACAAGCAGTTATAAATAAGTATTTCAATAATACATATGAATGAATTTCACTAAGGTAAGTCAATGTTTTTATTTCACTAGTGTTTGTAAGAGGTATTTCAATAATACATATGAATGAATTTCACTAAGTTTGATCGATGTTTTTATTTCACTAGTGCTTGTAAGATGTATTTCAGTAATACATATGAATGAATTTCACTAAGTTTGATCGATGTTTTTATTTCACTAGTGTTTGTAAGAGTCATTTCAGTAATACATATGAATGAATTTCACTAAGTTTGATCGATGTTTTTATTTCACTAGTGTTTGTAAGAGTCATTTCAATAATTAAGGCCTAAACGGCTCCTCATACTTAAAGGGATTGGGAGATGAGTCTCTGATTGGTTTACTGCATGTTTTTTTCCCAAAACACAGCCATGACTCATTAAGAGAATAGGGACAACCCTTTTAGACCATGCGCCTGGCGCTCCAACCACTTTTCCCATCCTTAAACTAGCAAAAGTGGTTTTGGACATGCCCTAAGTGCACTTGCGCCTTGCGCTTTAAACCATGTGCTTAGACCATTAAAATAGGGCCATAAGACTCTATTCAGTCTTTCATTATTGTTTTAGCCATCTTTTTCCATAGCTTCCATAACACCATAGCTGTTTAGAAACCCTGCTTCAATGCAGTCTTCATAAGCAAGTTGGAATTTTTGCGTAGGCAGAGACTTGACTGACAGTTAATTCCAATAAAATTTTTATAAACTCCTTTAGTGTTTAAGGGAAAACTTTTATGAGTCTTGAGCAACTCTATCGCTCAATTAGGTATTGACAATATTTTTATTATAAAGTAATAGATGCCCGCTTCTTTGTTTAAACAGATGTCATCTTTAATATACAGGTGAATGAATGTCAACAGTATGTTTTCTTTTACAACTACCACACTGGTGAATGGGCTTTTATTTCTAAAGAAAAACAGCGATCAGCACTGTTGTTTTAACCACAGTGTGTGATTTTTCTCCATCCTCCATTCTCTATCTATTCCATTTTTCTCCAGTTTTTGCCCTCGTTGTGCACTACCAATTGCACTATTCGCTTTCTGCATCACTTTAGAAGCACATTGAAGGACAGTGTGTATTGTTTTCTGATGTTTCTTATCTTTCAAACAAGAGTAAATCTGTAGTGTTGTCGTCTGGGACTTCATTAAATTTGCTTTATGGTGGATTTGTTTTTCTCTCTCTGCTGTGCAGCACACTCAGTTTGCCATGGCTGAGTGTTACTCACAAATGTAGCAGCAAACTCTATTAATCTATCTCATAAAATGATGGATTTTCTGAGTTTTTCTGTTTTGTACACCATGCAAATGCAGCACAACATTCAAACAAAGCTCCAAAACAGAACAAAATTGACAGGAAAGCAAAAATAAGTGTACACAAAAAATGATTGATTGTCTGACATTTCTTACAAACTTCACGAAAGCTTTCAACGCCTCTATTTCGGGACCCAAAAAAGGGTAAATAATAGAGCTGGAACAAGTTGCCATGAGGTAAAATAACTGTAATTATGTGTTATAGTCCTTCAAACATTTAAAGAGAGCCCTTTTATTCTTGTAGGCTACACCACTTGTACATTTTATTCATCACATGTGGCAAAGGGTTGATGGGGCATAAACCTGTAGGCAATGCATTTAGCAGCTGCTGTAATATTTCTAAGCACTAAAAATAGTACAAAAAGCTGAATGTTCATCTTCTCCACAGTGAACACAGGTGGTAGATATACATCAATACACTAAATTAAAAACGGAATGATGTACAGTAGTTCAGAGATGACCAGAATGATTGACTACCAGCATTTAAAAAAACAATAATGCTGATAAATTTTGTAGCAGTTTTGTAGTAGTTTGTTTCAGTGTGGTGACAGGATGGCATCCTTCAACATGGTAACTCTTTAGACAACGAGCACCTCTACATAGAGCCAATCAAAGCAGCACTTAAGTGACTATGATATTAGACTCAAATCACTATGAAATTAAAATGTACAATTCTTTATGGAATATTGCCGTGTTTATCATACATTATTTAAATGTGTGGGTCATTATATATATATATATTGTAGCGGTTTTAGCTAACGTTATTATATTAATGAGCAAAGCTCACCAAATATGGTTCTCCACCAGATCTATCAAGATCATATCCATGAAATGAGATATTTAATACATCAATTTCAGTTAAGGAATTAGTTTAGCTCAAAGGAAAATATGTATAATAATCGTGATCAAATATACATATTTTACGGTCTCTGATTAGTAATATAAAGCATAACAATACTTGTATGCATTCGTCCAGCGAATGCCTCAATGATATTATATACTTTACATTATCTCATGGCCATAAGTAACGTGACTTTACCAAACAGGATTTAGAGCAAAGGTAGCGAATCGAAACACAGTAGAAGGGACCAAGTTTGTGAGCGTGAATACAGAAAACCCATCACAAATGATGTATATATGGTTGTTTATTAAACTCTACTCTACATGGTAAACAAAACAATGACGATCGCATAAAACAAATGAATACATGAAACACAAATGCGCTAGGAAGCGTGGAGAGAGAGAGAGAGGGCATGGCAGCGATTTCTGAACACCAATAAAAATCATCTTTAACAAAGAGGCACAGACTTAATGCAGCTATTCTATAAATAGAAACGGATACTTGCAACCTCTGTGCTGGACCGATATCCGTATGCGCGTGTAGAGATGGAATTGTTCAAAAGGTTTCAGAAGGCAGTCCTGTAGAAAGTTGCGGGCCTCGTGATCGGCCGCTTGGCTTAACCACATGGAAGTAGAAGTCCATTGTTCCTTCTTTTCTCCCAGTGGGGGGGAAAGGGCAGTCTCCGAAGAGAAGCCACGAAACACGTTTTGGAGGCAGGTATAGCAGAAGAGAAGAGAGGAAGAGACATCTTTCCAGAGCAGGCTCGATATTTAACCTCATGAGAGGGCATGCCCACCTGAGTTTGAATCGACCAATCAGAGTTGAGCAGGGAAGAGGTTCTTTGTCCACTCAACAGCTAATTTGCATCTTTATGAGATATCATTCCAATTATAACATAATGAAAAGAAAGTGTTCTATGGTCACACAATGTATATAAACAAGGAGGAATTGTAAAGAAGAACATTTATATATCAAATATGCTAAGGTTTGAAGTGCATCAAGACATGATTCATTCGGCGGTACAAATACAAACAAAGCCTGAATTAACTTGCCTATTTAACAATTACAGATTATTTAAAAATACTGCTCCGGGTGTACGTGTGTTCACGACTTGCTGTGCGTGTGTTCACTACTCTCTGGATGGGTTAAAAGCAGAGGTCACATTTCGGGTATGGGTCACCATATCTGACTAATAGGTCACTTTCACTTCACTTCACTTTCACTTCATCAAGACATGATTCATTCGGCGGTACGAATACAAACAAAGCCTGAATTAACTTGCCTATTTAACAATTACAGATTATTTAAAAATGGCAAGAGCGACAACATATACAGTAACCTAGATATTTAGATATATTTATAGAAAAGGACAATTGAATCACACGTTCCTATTTGTCAGAGAAGTGTCTCTGGTTAGCCAAGTTTCAGATTAGACCGAGAGACTTCTCCCCTCTGCTTTGAAGCTTAGGAGTCGTAAAATATCCAACAGAGAAATAAAAGGTTATCAACACTCTCAGTGAGAGGTTTTGACTCTGGTCTTTTGATGATCGTATCAAGAAACCAGGAGAAAGGGGAGTGAAAGGGGGTTGATGGCTCTTCTTTCAATGACTCCGACCATTTGGCTTATGCTAAATTCTCTACAATATAATGATAATACTAATATATAATATAGGGATGCACAATAAATTATCGGCCATATCTGTATCGGCCAATAAATGGTCATTTTTAATGTTAGCGGTATCGGCCGAAATACTATAGCCGATAAATCATAAATTATTTCCTCTGGTTAAACTTCTTCAGCTGCACACTGCTCACAGTTAAAACAAAGGACAGTACTGTCTTTCTGTCGTGATCATTCACTTACTGCTATTAGCAAAACATTGTTGATGTTGGTACAGTATGTAGATACAGTATTTATGAATGTGTAAATTATAGGAACAAAAGCATATTGTTTGAATCAGACTGCTGTCTGAATGCTTTCTGTCTTGAGACCTGTTAGACTTGTGGCTATTAAGAACATTTATCTGGGTTGCTCTGAAAGAACATCTATAATTTGTTTATTAAATAAAAAATATTCCAGTAAAGTTTGAAGGTTAAAGAATCTAGGGTTACTAACTAGGGTTAAGTAGGCTTGGTACATGATTTTAAGGGGAAATTTTGAACTAACGGTTACCTTGTTTTCTGCAGTCAATGGGGGAATTAGGGAATCTTAGGGAATTTTATATGAATATTTAGATACGGTATATCGGCCAACATATTGGTTATCGGCTTCCAATGTTAAAGAAGTATCGTTATTATTATCGGCCAAAATGTACATATCGGTGCATCCCTAATATAATAATTCACATGCCCTCATAATCTTTAATCAAAATCTGAACATTTTCTTGTACTCTGGAGTGGTGATCCTTCTCTAATGACAGCTTGGGAAGAACATCCGTAAATTCCTCCTCTTAATGTCTGTCTGGTTCAAGCTCCATTCATGAATGAACTTCCTATTTTTCTAGATCCAGTCAATTTGCAGTTGAAGAAAAACAAGACTTGATCTCTTTTTTTGTCTGGTTTGATATTCCATTTTACTCTGAAATGCGTCACAATACTGAAGTAAAGTTGATTGACTTTAAACATCTTTCAGTTGTCATACTGAAGGGCTCCACGTTTTTGGATTCAGTCCACTCCATGTTGCTTCTTGCACTGTTTTTCATCAAATTGCATAATGAGCGATTTAAGATGGTGTATTGGTTAAAATAGTGGTAACACTTTATTTTACGGTGCCCTTGTTATGCATGTGACATGTATTTACTATAAATTCAGGGTGGCCGCGGTTCCTTAAAAAGTCTTAAAACATCTTAAATAAAGTTTTCCTAATATAAGGCCTTTAAAAGTCTTAAAAAGTATTAAATTCAGATTCTACGGGTCTTAAATATTTTGGTCACATTTCCGCAACAAAATCTTTCCGTCTGACGGACCAAATGAGTTTAAAATCATTGAGCAGACCTAAGATTTTTCTCCCTGCTATAGTTATATGGGATTACTTTTGTGTCAATAAAAATGAACACAAACTTTAAAAAAACGAACAAAAGAAAGAAAGAAAGAAAAAAACACTTTGATAATGAAAACAATAAACTCAATTACAAGAATGTGACATGATTTTCAAATAAACTGCTATTTTTCTTAACAATTTTCTAAGTTTTGTTTTTGTAAATAATAGTTTTGAATTCGCTGCTAGATTTTTCATTTGCGCTTTTCGAGTTTTCGTTCGTTTCGTTTCCTCAGCTCCCAGTCAGAATCAGATGACAGAGGAGATCAGCGAGAGGATGACATGTTTCAGAATTATTATGAACTCAGAGAAGCCACAAAGTTTAGGAGCAGGACACACCAAAGGATAGCTGTGACCTTAAGCTTCAATTTATTGTTTAAATTTTGTGCAGTTTTCCAAGGATCACAGACAACCTCGTACTGTTAACCACAAGAAATATGAGAAATGGTTAAGAGGGATAACATTCGAAGAACAGGGACATCTTTTGAAATAGTAGTGAGCATTTATACTGTGTAATGTGAACATTTCATATAGACCATTCATTTTAATCATTTTAAATATTAAAATATTTACTTAACAATATTCCAATATAAAACCTTAATTAAATCAAAAGCATTTGTTTGACATATTTAATAGTTTTGTATTTGCATTTTACCTGACAATTTCTCTGTATCAGTTATTATATACAAGCTTACATTAATGGATCACATTTTGATAATAGAATATCTTTATTATCATGTCACAGCTTCATACAACGAAATTTTAGCTACACACAAAAAGTACACACTAAGAACAAATATATGGATGACTGCACAAGCACATATAATGAATTACATACATAAACAAATATGTACAGTACTAAAATGTCTACGTATATATTTATATTATTACGTTATTTTTATTTACATTACAATCTATACAAATGAAACCAAATTATTGTATCCACAGTGTTACGTTTATTCTTTACTTTATTCTTTTTAATGCTAGCGTTTTCACCAATAGACCATTTGATCTTCAGTAGCTGACGTGCTGTGGCTCAATCACATCTGCACTCTTAAAGTGATGACAACAAACTGTAGTACCAGTTAATGTTTAAATCCTTACGTGTAATAATGTAAATCCATGCTCGGAACATGACTAAATCTGTGTGAAGCTTTATAAAACGGGACACAGCCATGCCTGAAGGACCCACAGTCACGTGTGTATTTAAACGCTGCAGGTCATGACTAAAGAAAGGCTTTGTATTATAGCACCCGTTAAATGTTTAATATATAGTATTTTAACAATACGATGCATTTCACTAATCTATATTACGTGTTAATTCCCACTAAAACGAGCGCTGGTAAAGCACATTTGCTATGGGTGAATACCACCCGGAAGCTTTTCCGCATCCTGAGATTTTACCGGAAATACGTAGGCAGCACTTCATGCATCCAGTCTATTGATACATAAAAAGCTCAGATGAATTTGCATTTAGAAACTAACAATGTGTTAGAGACATAATCTGTAACAGTTTGATAAGCAGATGGTGTGTAAAAGTTTTCTGACATTTGAAAGCATCGGATTTACACAGTGCGCAGCCACAACATCCAAACAGATTGTAGGTATTTTGTCAGCATTTGCCCAATTATGTTGCTCAACAGCCCAACAATCTTTTCTCTGAAATAGTCCAGAGAAAATGTGCAGTTACAATCAATGAAAATACTGTAAGACCTCTGAAAATAACGCAGGCTTTTCAGTTTGCTGGTGTTTTGAAGACAGTACCTATGCATCTGTGAAGCCATCATGGCAGAACCATCATTCTCAATAAAAGCCTTGCTTTTCTGGTGAAGAGTCCATTTTCTACCCTTCAGTGCATCTGAAGATGTAGGTGCAGCTGTATGTTGGCCAGGTGCTCACTGACAGCGCCGTGAATAATGTAGCAGGAAGACAGAGAGCTCTGGGAACGAAAGTCAAGTCCCAAGACCCACCATTAAATATCACAATCCACTCTTCCGGGGGACACGAATGACATTTTATCTCAGCTGGTAATAGAGATCCAACCTTTAAGTGCTGAGTGGGACAAAGCATTATTCACTATCTTTTGCTTTATATTCTCAATGTGCTCTTTACACTGTCTACCTCTGATGCACAATGTATTCTGGCAATGTGGTATTGATAACACCCTTCCAAAATGAAAATGTTCTGGAATTTAGTTTTACCTATGTAACGCAAATGTGATCTAGCTCTAATCCCACAAAAATGTTCTCCTTTAAATAGTTTTAACAGGTCATTTTGATTGCATTTTTATTTAAATATTAATTTTATTAAATTTATATATTACGTTTTTTGTTTTTTATAACTAAACCAAAACAACATTATATATTCTTAAAAATAATAATTATAGTGATAATAATAACAATGGTAATAATAATAATACTTATTATTATTATTAAATTGTTGTTATTATTATTATTAACACTGGAGCCACAGACAGTTTGTGTAAGAACACTTCCTTCTGATTATCAATATGTCTTGAGTCCAGGTTGCAGTGTGTAGGGAGATCTCTTAATGCCTTAAGCCATGAGGCAGCGTACCACAGGAAAAACATTGAATCCCCAGAGTCCTTGGCAAAGCCCTCTGTCTGAAGGAAAGTTATTGTCTCAGCAAGCTGGTGTAATGATTAGCCTCAATCAGGTTATTGAACACAGGTCAATCAGAAAATGGCAAGGGCTTAAAAGGCAACATGTAACGCCTTCACATCTCTGCATACTGAGATCGACCACACTGCGCAAAAGAGGAAAGGAATATTTGAAACCTCCATCAATAGTTATCAAAGTTAACACCATTGTTGGCTAATTTAGCAATAAAGGCTTTCTCTAAGGCCCAGTGACCTTGAGATTCATTGTTTGAGACAAATGGTTTTAGATTGTTTTGGAGCGATAGAGGAAATGAAAAGTTTTTACAGGGCTCTATGAAATTGTGTTGATTTGTTACTGCAGTCGCCTCCATAGCTTTGTTATCATGTTCCACAATTCAAGTAGATATATTTTTGGGGTGGCATTATTTCTTAGCCATGACCTGTTTATTAGAGAATGTAACATTCAATTTGAGCGATAGAATTGCTCCCTGTGACTTGGTTTTGCTTGTATTCCCTTGCCAGGTTGAATTGTTTTCCTGAGAGAGCAACAAGAAAATAAACCACCAAATGTGTAGTAAATCGCAACAGCGTTCTCATCTATATTTGAATAAATCCATTTTGCCACCTACGAAACTCAGTCCCATAGCTACACTGTCTAACAGGTGCTGAATAATGAAAAGTCAAATAGCCTTAAAACTCCCCACTGCTTTTAATGGAGTCTGGGTTGAATGGTGAATAGTTGATTCAGCATTGATGTTTTGAAACAGGAAATCACCTGGTCTCAGTTGCTCTTCACTGGCATTTTTCCAAAATCAGATTTATTTAAATGCAACCATACTTAATCTTCTCAGCAGTGTAAGAGTAGCCGTCGTGCCATTTTTGATATGTCAAGATGAAAAACTGAAGTGGTTCTTTGGACACCCCCCCCCCACGCACCTCTTATTATTCCCAGTTCCAGTCCTTTTGGTAAGTGTGGGAACCAGGTGCAGTCTAAAACACCCCCTGGGTTGATTTTGACGTGGCGCTCTGTGGGGTTTCGTCCCTGCTGCTCTCATCCTTGTCAACTGCCTGCTCTAATCCAGATTATTTTTGCACGGGAACCCCTGCTGCTATCCATATTGTAGATCAGATCTCAGCAAGGCAGACGCTGTCCTCTAAACACTGATACAGCTGCGCAGGTGCAAGAAGCACTTGAAAAGAGAGCCCAAACAGACACTTTTGTTCTTCCATTGTAGATGTGCATTACATTCTGGCACCGTGTCATGCAGCGTTTCTGAAGTTAATGCGTGCATAACTTGGTTGTGCTTCTGACTGAGCCTCTTTTCCTCTGAATTCAAACCCTTCATCCTGACACCCATCCTGAAAGTTTATGCGTCTCTAAAAGCATAGCTCACATATTCAGCTCCCTTCATTATGTGTGCATCTTTCAAAACAACTTCTTTAATGGCGGGCAGACATCTTGCAGATTTGATTATGTGTGTCCTCAGAAAAAAGACAAGGACAAACACGCCTAAAATATGAGTGGTGGTCGGAGCAGGGGGCGTGCAGATGACGAAACACCTACGGATCTATAACATACAAACTAAGGACTCGTGTTTAGCAAACACTACAGATAAGGATGTCAGCCCTTTTAAAGATGTTTGTGTCCTGGGACGGAATGGAAAGGATGCAGCATGCTCAACATCTGTCTTTATCTGTCTCTCCATCTCAGCACAATTTCTTTCACTTAAATCAATGGTGGTTGTATTGAGGTGTGCGTAGATACGTGTGTGGCTGGCTGTCACAGTGGGCTTTCAAGTAAATCCTGGCCCGGCTGCGAGGAATCAGTAGAGGCAAAGAGATCATGCTGCCAGACTGTGCCTCTGATCTGATGCTTATCTGCCTGACAGTCCGACCCCAATCCATCTCCAGTACCGCAGCTCCAATTACAGACCTCTGCACGAGAAGTATCCAACAAACAGGAAACTGCAGCTTTTTTATAACAACGGCTACATAGGATTTTGTGATTGAAACAGTATTTTTTGGAACACCTTAAAATGCCGTATATATCAAGGCTATTTGTAATGTTGTGCTTTGAGAGTTTTAGAGGTTTTCATCGGAGTGATTAATGCTGTATAGGTTGTCTCTTGGGTTTTGCGTGCCATGAAACATATGTCCTCTTTGTTTGCTGTATTCCCAATTCATCTCTGAATTGTTGCGATAGGAGAGTCATTAGTAAGGCATTTATCATATTCAAAAGGCAACTATGCCCTAAATATATGACACTCCAGAGTGATAATGCCAGATTTTCTCTCCAGTGCTCTGTTATTAATATCAGAACAATAGCACACTGTTTTGCCTTGTGCGCTAAGTGAACTTTGTAGCAAAACAAAATTTATTTTTCTTAGTTTTCTTTGGTTATTTGTTGCTCCGGAGCGGCTGGGTGAGGCCTCATGTACACAGTAGTTTTACTAATATCGATTTTTTAAAATAGCTTTGAATATTGCGATCAGCATTTACACAGCGAGCACTTTAAGTGAACACAGAGTGAATGTCAAAGATCAAATTTTGAGTTCTTGTTTGAAAGCTGAGGATAAACACCCCTGATCTGATATTTGTTATCATTTTTTACATTTTAATTCATAAAACACATTAAACATTTGGCATATAAAACCTGGTCTTTAAAAAAAAAAAAGATTGTCCAGAACATTAGCCTAAGAGTACTACACGGAGACAAAGCACTAAATGCAAACAATAAATGTGAAATTCATGAAGAGAGGTCCATTATTTGATGTTTCATATGATTTTATTGCACTGTGCCATGGAAAGAAAAAAATGACTTTATATTACCCATTAGTATTATTTAAGGACCAACACTGCACACTAAAGTCGGAAGTATGGTCAGTTTTCATCATCAGAAGGGTCCGCGGTCACAGACGTGCCGCGTACAACAGCGCATGCGCGAAAAAGTGCCCTAGTCCACTAGGGGTCAATACACACACACATAAAGTGTGCAGTGTGTCGTTGTCGAAGAAGAATGACGCTCAAACCAAGAACAGTAAGCTTAGAAGCATATCCTTCTCCATACTGTTTGGTTGTTGTTCTTGTTGTCTTGCTGTTTGCTCGGATTGTTTGCAATGGCGAAAACACTTCCTCAATCATTAATTTGCAGTGGGTCTGTAAATGACGCGACTCAGCGCTGCCCTCTGACGTCTGGTAGAGCACACATACTCATTTGTATTGCGCATGTGTTAAACTGCGGACGCGTTTGTGCGCGAGACAGACACGGACGCAGAAGTCAAGTATGCCCGCGTCTTTAAGCTGCGGTTTGAGGTCCAGTGGATTTCAATTAGATGTCATGTGTGTTTGCATTAACTGAGAGCGAAATTTAATGTGACACCTTCTCATTAGCCACGAATATCGAATAGTAGATTTTGGGAGGGGAATGTGTGTATTATAAGTCCTGCTGTTCACAACACTCACATTGTTTGCAGTCTGACACATTGAGGATTTGGCAACAGTATATGTGCATATGACGAAAATTGGAGGCAATCAATTTTACGAATGGATCATTACATTTTAGCCTTCTGTGGTTTAAACAAGTAATAATTCTGAGCTCATGGGAACACCATTGGTGCTGTGTATTGCTTAAACAAGCCCATCCATCTCCACTCTCAGAACCAGCATATCCTCCGCAGGTTTGCGGCACGGTTGGAGCCTATCCCAGCATCTTGGACCACAGGCAGGGTATACCCTGGACAGATGGCAGAGCTTAAAAAATGAAATTGCCTAAAAATTATGAATATTTTGGGGTGTGGATAGTGAAAATGTTAAGGCAGGTAAAAAATGTAATTACTATCCAATCTGTCAACCAGCATACCAGACAAACAGTATGCGGTACACTCCGGAAACGGCTAAGCAATAGAAATGCTTTGTTGTAATGCTGTAGTTTGCCCTGCCCTGCCCTGTAGGTCCAGGTATGGAAAACTATGATTCAACAAGGGGCCTGCACCAGGGCAGGTGTGGCAATGATGGATTGAAGTGCTTAGCAGAGCACTAGCATCGGGGACAGAGAGTAATCGGTGTGTACAGTGAGCTGGCCAGAGTAAGCAGAACAGATACATCAAGCTGGAATGAACAACAGAGTCGAACAGGGTCACATGCACGCAAATCCACATATATTTAAAGATGACAGAGGTCTCCATACTCAAGTACTAACACAAAGGCAAACACGATCTTATGCCCCTAGAGTTATATTACAATGTTTTGTTGCCTATGCAGGACTATTGTTTGATTTATGACTTGGGTCAAGAGGTGAGGTGTGTAGCATTGTTTTTTTCGTCGACCTGAGATATGATGACTGCATATATGTACAGTCTGCACCTGTTTGCACATTATGCGTTAGTTTATTGCATGTTAAAGCATTGTAATTTGCATGATTTCTTTAAGTAGGCAGTTCTGTTGTGCATTTTTTCTTCTAGAGCTTATTTATTATGCTGTGAGCTTTCTGGCACTTTTATTTACAGGTACAGCAGTATGAGGACAGAAATAGAGGGGTGGGGGAGGGAATGTAGGTAAATGTAACAAGCCAAATTGAAATGTGGAATGCCTGTGCGAGCACCACAGCTTTGTGTAGGAGCGCTTGCATCTACTTGTGCATCGTGCTGCTTTCGGTATGTGATGTGTGTTTCAGACACAATGCTCGTGTAGCCTGAACAGATGCACAAAAATCCTGCGAGAAGAATTTACAAGCCCATAATGTTTTAATAAAGCCATAGATCTTAAAAGCCCATACATGCTTCTTTATGGTGTTTTCACAAAAGCACCAGTTTCTTCTAAACCTGCTTTAAAAAAGAATGCCACCATATATATAAAACTGCCAGATTATAACTAGGAAGGCTAAAAAAATGTTACTGTGGAAACGTTAAATACATTCTCCCATTGCAGTCAAATGTGCTGAGACTATAAATAAGACATTTTGTTAGTCGACTTACTAAAGACTGTAAACACTATGGATCTGTAGCAGTTTAAAACATCACTCTGTGTGTTTAGGCACTCTGACTTAACCAGTGGCGTGAGTCTAGGGCAGACCTGCCTGTGTGGCCAAACATTAGAAGACGGGATCATTAAATAGAAATTATATCAATGTTGTCAATTATTAATAGTCTCTTGCTCTCTCATCTTCTCTCTGTTTCTCAAAAAAAAATACTGTTTCTCTTGTAGTGGGCTTTTTTCTAGTGGGCACCCGTTTCCCTAAAAAGAACAGAAAATCTGAGTTTATTGCTGTAACAGTGATATTTTCTTAATTTGTTAAATAACACATGGATAAGTTGTGTTTTGTGGGTGATACTTTTCTCGCTGAATGATTATCCACTCAGTATGATCAGGCTAATCTTGGATGTGTCAGACTCCAAAGCGGCTCAGTGCTCGCTCACCCTGACCCATTTCCTTTGAATTAATCCCAGCCATAGTTGGGGGGAAAAAGACTCTTTGATCTTCTAATGAAGGGACACTTATTCCTGTATTACGGTTCTGAGCGTGTGTGCTCGCAGTGGTGTGTCTGCGAGCTCTCACCAAGGAATTCCTGAAATAAGGTAGAGTACTATAAATAATTAGGCCTTTAAAAATCTCCATCCCACCTTTTACTGTATAATACATATATCTTTTGGCGAAAATTGTATTTTGGTTAAATTTTCAGTGAATTTTTTTTATGAACCGATCAAATAAATAAATTACTTTTAATAAATAAATGTATTGCTTTTAATTAATATTATTATTTAAATGTTTTTTTTTCAACCCCATTGGCAAATAGACAAAGTCAGTGTATGAAGAGGTTGGCTGCACTGTTTTCATACTGATTTCTCCCTAATAGATAAAAAAGAGCATTTAAGCCCCTTCTACATATAACCTGATAGCCGATGTGATTGAAGCCAAATCTGAACGCTTGTGTGGTGCACTGCTTGTCTGCTTTTGGGGATTATAGAGAGGGTTAAAGGCCAGCTCAGCAGTGGGGTTTTTTGGGCTGCTGCGGAGCTATTTCCAGCTCCAGAGAAGATGACTAGAAGAAGCGCTGGATTCATTATTCAGGAGGCAGCCGGAGTAGTACACAGCGGCGAGGTCTGTTAGACCAAGATTATCTTTGTGCTTTCTTCAGGCATGCGAAGAGAGCTTAAGGTCTGAGTCTCTACCCTGAGGCGTGAAACCAACCTGGCTGAAAGCGGGGTTATAGAGACCGTCTGAAAGTTGTCAGGGTGTCTGCCGAGTCGCAAAGTGCAGGAACATGGAGCACGAGCTTGAATCATCGTGATCATTGAGGATGTGGAGTGTGCTGTACATTAAAAGGATCAGAAGATCTTTTGAGGCATGGTATAGTGGAGTTTTGAGGCTGCAGACATTCAGCCATCTTGTAATCTCAGTGCAGTTCTTCTGGTGCATGCGGCGTAGAAAAAATGCCCTTTTATTTCTGTATAGTTTGATGTTGTTGTCATTTAGCAAATGTGATTACAAGCACAATAAGTAACGCATTTACTCTATTGATGTTATCTGTGGCATCTTCATTCCTATGTAAGCAGGAATATTAGGTGGCTGAGTGCATACCTTATGAAGCAGAGACGATAATGAATTAGGCACAGTGGAGTGCAAAAAGCTCTATCAATACTAACTCAATTTATACACTCCTAGTCAGTGAAACTTAAAAGACTAACAACGTTTAAGGGGGAATGAAACTGTTTCTTATGGCCAGACGGACAGCAGAATCTCTATTACTCCAGTCCAGACACAATACACCTTAACATTAGGGTCATTCAATTTTCCACCCAGCTCCTCAAAGTGGGCCAAGTGATTTGTTTTCAGTGTATTTAAGGAGAAGCCTCAATCTCTCCCTGAGAAGTTTAGCATTTAAATTGGATGATCCAAGCACATTTTGCCACAGCTGGTTTTTAAGCATTCTACTGATGAAAAATCAAAGGTAATGTACAAATGCATGACCTTTCCCAGGCTGAATTGCAGGCACTGTCTGAGCAGGGTTTTTTTGCTGACATTCATCTTTCTTTTATACAGTTTTGTAATAGTTGAATTTCCCAGGTAGATTGGTGACTCAAAACATCATATATCACATTGAAATGATAATAAGAACATCTCCAATGGTCTTTCAATGTTGCTTCAAAAATACGACTTTTGATTCAGAAACACAACTTTAGAAATGGGCTTTCGTTTTGAATAGAGAAATATTGCGTGGGAGCTGTTATTTTCATATCTGTGCTATGTTGTTCATAGCAGTTTCGTATCAGCTGCGTTGTTATTTCTAGTAACAATATACCATACACTACAGTTTACTTAAAGGCTATAGAAATAATTGAAGACTTCATATAGTTCCAAGATGACCCTAAATAGATGTATGTACTTGCCACAGTAATAGATTAAAAGGGAAAATTGTATTATTACAAAACTGTGCAGAATGATGGATGCTCTTATCAAATGCTGAGAAACTGGGGAACAGATCATTTTCCATCGCTCTGGCATAACAATTCTTTTATTGACAACAGTTGGTGGGAAACTAGCATTCAAGCATGTTGAATTAGCTCGTTGAATTCATTCATTGTTCAATCATGATTTAATTAAACATGAATTTACACTAAATTCACATCATTTGGAAACACGAAAGCTTGCATACTGAAGGTAAATCTATAGGTAGATTTGTATGTAAAAGCTACATTTGCTGTAGGAGACAAAGCAAGAACAATAATGGTATTTCTAGTAGTGATGGGAATGTCTAGATACAGTAAAGTACAATTTGCAACAATGAATAATATCAGTTATAATTAATATGGTGAATGATTTGAAGACAATTCTTATTGAGCAAGAGGATGAAAATTAATGATTGACAAATGCTGAATGAAACATTGGCTTTCACCAGCAACATGCCAGATAGGGTGTAGGTGTGATATGTCTTTTACTGGGTAACAGATTACTGATGTGAGTTTCAGACAGAATGGCTTGAGGGCAATCGTATCACAGAAAAAAATCACAAATTTTAACCTAAAGCTATCGCCAGAGAGAAAATTCTGAGAATCGGACAAAAAGCTCACTTTAAACCGGAACGTTCAACCTAGTGTTACTATTCAGATATTAGTTAAAAGAAATCACATTGAAGAAAAACACAAAGGAAAAACACAAAGGGGGAGTGAAATATTTCTCAGTAAGGTTTTAGTCCCAGGGAACACTTTCAGTTCTGCGGTTGTGTGACTTTGATTAAATGCTTGTGCTCTGCTTTAACGCTGGACTCTGAATGCCTCCTGAATAGCCTGTCATGGCAGGTAGACAAGTTTCACCATTATGGTAGATTTATAGTCTAACACTGCCAACTCCTCCACAACTCTTATTCACATAGTAGGTGGGCATTGCTCCACTGCTACTTGCTTAAATGTTTCCTCTTAGGTGAACTCAGCTGCTTTGTAACAATGAAAATTGTAAAAAGCGCTATATAAATAAAGTTGAGTTGAGTTGAGTTAAAGCACTGAGCCACAGGAATTTCAGTGGATTTGAAATATACTGTTTTGCTGTTATTCCGTGTACCAGAGTGTCTCGATATATTGATGATGACATACTGTAACAGAAGCTTATAACAAAAGTTGTGTATGTATCTTTCCTGTTTTGATTAGATGTGGCTAGAGAGCTTTTATAAACTTAGGCATGCAGCATAATTTACATGGCTATTTTCACTCTGAGCCTGTAAATAAAGAATTCATACATTATTATGCATCGCACATTATTTTTTATGTTTAGTTTTTGGTACATTTTGTAATGACTTATATAGGGAAGGCGTAGTAAAAACATGCATACTTGGAACTTGTGTTATTCCATCCTCTAGACAGGTATTTTAACTGTGACATTTTCCCTCAAGTGATTGGAGACTGGCAGAGTCAATGTAAGAAGAGCTAAGCAGAGATGTCTAAATATAGGGTGGTGCTCAATCAAGAATGGAGCAGAGGTGTTATAATCTGTCTGTGAAAGAATTGGAATAAGTGCAATTGCTCTTCAAGACATTTCAAAGAAATTCTGCAAAATTATACTTTGACCCCAGAGACACGCTCAAATAATGTGCAGTCGTTGCAAACCCATCATTTTTATTGTCTTCAAATATGCCTGTGAGTTGCTGTGTGTGGGCCTATTTCTCCTGAAGACTATCAATTAGAGGGCAAAAAGTTCTGAATTTCTCTCTTTCCTGTGGTCACTTAAACTTTTAGTTTGTTACCATTTTAAAGACATTGTTTCATGTTTCATGTCTTGCATCATTTTGTGTTGAGTCACTAATAATTGAATAGCCCCTTTAAGGCATGCATAGGATATTATTTTTCTTACAGAAAAGAATTACTGTATAAATAAATGCAGGCTTCTTTTCATTATTTACCGAAATGCAGTACCAAGCCTCTTGGTACAATCTCATCTAAGAAAGACATTTTATATTAGACTCCTGTCACAGCGAGGGACATTATTTGTTTTTGTTTTTCTTATTTATAGATAAATAATAGATAAGTGATAGATGTTGTCGTGAGAACATTTTGGCTGTAAATGTGATTTTGCCTAAAAAAGACCTGATGAATATACTCTTAAGTTTATACTATAAGCCTGAGGCAATAACCAGTGTGCATTTAATCAAATGTTATTTAATCAAAAAAATTATGTTCATCAGATTCATCAGAGTGGTATCATCTGGTACAGCATTAAGCTGTAAAAGATACGGTTTTATTTGCTGAACCTAAATAGAAACATCTCTTCAAAACGACTCTAATCTTTTAACAAGTGTTGGCTCACATAGCAAGCGATCAGACACGGAGCGGGAAGATTCAAAGAGGTGAGTGACATCAGATGAGATGTAAATTATTTTTATGCCTGCCTGCCATTGATGCAAGCATAAATTTGTCTCGGTACAGGTTAATCCAATATTTTAATGTTTATGTCCTTTTTAGCTCTCAGCCACGGGTAGGAAAATGTAGATGACCCCTTTACAGTGCTTCATAGACAGACATTAGCTGAAGTATTAAGAGCGAAATGGTGATGTCGTTTCAGCCACTGCATCCAATATTAATCAAAATAGCCCACTAAAGCATCTTGTTAAATCTTGGTAGAGCAACTTGGCATTGAAAAATTTGATGCCGGCGCTATGCGTCTTACCCAGATTGCAAATCAAAACTTCATGAAAAACACATTTCCTTCCTTAGTCAGTTCATCTCAGGGAAAGTCGTGGCGACTGTACGCATAAACCTACGCATGAACATTCATGCAAAATCTGCATGTTTACGTCCAATCACAAGGGATAGAATTGTTTTTTATTGCTAAGGGAGTTTGATTAAAGGAAGCTGATTGCCTCAGATTTGGATGGAAAGCCTGCTGAAAGCTTTAACATTCTGCTCATGCTGTGTGTAATCATTTGTTAGTATGTGGGGTCTAGCAGCGCTCAGATTGAATCAGAGCGCTGCCTCCTTATCTAGATTGAAGGAAATAATTTGTTGCAATTTTCCATTAAGTCGCATTCAAAAGGCATGAGTTACCTTAAGGGCGCATTTAAAGCAAATTGTGCCACCTCAAAAAGTTCACTGTCTCTAAAGATTGCTGGCTTTTCCATTTCCTACCTCTGTCTCGACTGGTTTGATGTATTTGTGGATGCAAACAACATCAAAGTGTAAAGGTGTTTGCCATGTCTGTGCATGACATAACATCACCAGCACCAGATGACCTCTCTGTGTCAGAAGTACAGAGTGGAGCAAGTACCGTGTTTCCTCTCGAACACTTTATCTAATGCACCACTCACAGGGGCCTATTTTAACCCTGTCATAAATGTGGCAAGACACCTGTCATAATGATTCTTGTTCTTCCCTCACTTCAGCCTCTACCATGTAACACAGAATAGTTCGCGGCTATCACCCAGTTTGGTTCTAATTGTTGTTTCACTGATATTCGTAAACCTGATCTTAACCTGAGGATCTTAAACCTGAAATGAGATAACAAGAATTTAAAGAAAGAATAGAATAGTTTGTTTTTCATTTTCAAAAAAAGGAAAAAATATATAATAATATTATATAATATTTATAATAAATAAATATGTTTAATGCAGACTGACAAATTGTGATTACTGTTACAAAGTATTTATACATTTTATTATTGGCCTCACATTTCCTAAACACTGCAAAGTACAAATTGTTTTATTTGAATCCTTCTTATAAATGACTTCTAAATGACAAATATAGGTTAATTCAATAGCAAAATTTTAAGCGACCAAGTGACAATTTAGTACAAGCACATTTTATAAGAAAAACATCTTTAAAAAAGTTATTAGACTTGAATTTATACGGCAATAGATATATTTGACACTCTGGTTGCCAAACATAGTCGAATTAAATGTTATATGAGGGGGAATCTGTCTTTGTCACGTTTGACAGCATATGTTTGGACACCCGTAGTCAGATGGAAACAGACCTGTCAGCACGACGGCAGGATGGGACAGTGAGATAATCACACAGTGTCATTTTGGGGGGCAATTACCCAGCTTGGAGTGAAATGAGAAAACCTGTTTTTTTCCTGCTGTCCTAATGGAGGTTCCGGTCATTAGTTAAACGAGAGTCTCTCTCTGGCTGTAATCAAACGTGAAGCGTTTAGTTTAAGAGCCCATTATAAAACATCTGCTCCCCGGCGACGGCCTGCGGAGACTTACGTTTGCTCAGTCGAAAAGTCGGCAAGCACCACACCATTTTTGCTTCTCGATTTCAGGTCTTTGTAAGCAGCACAGTCATACGATTAAAAATCTCAATCCAAGTCAGATTCCTGGAGATACTTTTTTTTATGTTTACAATGTTCTGGTTAAATCATCAGTGTAATTTCTGTGCCCTACATTGCAAAAAACAATGTACCTCTCATTCGTTTTGCACAGGTGCACAGACGATGTGTATTTCTTTTTGTTGCACCATATACTGTACATTTAACCTGATAAACTAATGTAGGGCATGTATCTACAAACTTGAAAATATTTAATTGCACAATAAAATGAACAACTGAAATTTACTGCTGAGATCACATTTTTAAGGAAAATCTTAAATGTGTGGAATTAAAATGGATAGGAAAAAATGTTATTGTAAGATGAAAACATTTTGAGCACACAATATAGACATTTGTATTAAAATCGAATTAAAATATAGAGCTTTGTATTAAAATCTAATAAAAATACATTTGTTTACTCTATTTTATTGTCTAATTTTTTATTTCTATATTTAACATTCTAATTTTTACCTTAACAGGTGCAATAAAGGCCCACTGAACAATGCTACATTCTATAACTTTACACTAAATAGCTTGTTAATATAATATGACAAAAAAAATGTAATCTCATTGTTGTATTAAATGCTTGAATTTCCATAATGTAGTATTTTGAGTCTTGTGTAATGTAGTGTCTCACACAAGCAGAACTAGACGAAGTTAAATTCAGATTTGATAGCATTCACAGGAGCAAATCATCCAGTACAGAATACCATTTAACATGATTCAAAATGAAACCAGCACAATCTGTTTGCCCTTTGTGTAAAGCAGTTATAACAAGCTTCACTAATACCTCTGCCTCTCTTCCTCCAATAGACCAGCGTACCAGCCAACAAGGCCCGCCCCCTCTACCACCTGCTCCACACCAACACAAGCAGCATCCGTCAGTCACCTCCCTCAACCAATCACTGGCCAATCAGGCGGCAGAGCTTCAGAGCGCATCTGAATGTGTGCAGCTGCAGGAAAACTGGATGCTGGGCGGCAACGTAGGCTTGGAGAACAGGTATTTGTTTTAAACACAAAGTCATGACTATAGTCATGACTATAATTTATGTAATTTAATTATAATATTTATAATACTCACACTAATATATTTAGTATTATACAAAACTAAATATATGAAGGTTGTTTGTAACTGAAATTTTAAACCGTTTTCAGAGCAATCATTTTTTGTTATTGTCACATATTTTAATTGTATACAGTTTATTGATTACAACATGACTACATTACAACAATGGTTTTATATTTAGTTATGTTAAGTGACAAGTTTTAATCCCCCTCAAATTCTAACCCCATACAATGTGAGACAATGTCCTGGTACTGCGCCATGTTGTCACAAAGGTGAAAATGTGATCAATGAACTGCATTTTTTTCTGTCGAATAAATATCCATTAGCTTTATGTAGCCAATGATAAAGACAAAACTGATGTTCACTTCTATAATTTTTACACCTTAATACCCAATATTGTTATAATCCGTAAAATGGGTAAAAAATCTTATTTTATGTTGTCTTTTGTGGGTTAACCCTTATTTATTTATTACTACTACTTTTAGAGCAAATACTGTAGTGAAGGATTCAAAGACCAGCCTTCATACCATATAATTCAACTCACTGTCACTAAAGATATAATGATGTGTACTGTACTGCTAAAGCAGAAGGCTGACTACTAAACATCTACCTGACAGAGTCAATTTATTTATATGTGACATGAGTATCATAGAGGGCATACATTTTTGCTACTTTATATTTTCATATCTATTGAAACATCATATCCATTTAAAGCTTTTTGCCTGTACACACATACACTTTAGTACTTAGTATAATTAGGCATTAAAAATAATTTATTGTAATTGTGTGTAAGGCCTTTTATTAAGCTGTTTATTGTTTAATTAGAAGACACATTTCTTAAATAAAGGGTTGAACAGTCTGTGTGCAAAAAAGGTGTTCATAAAATTCAGTCTTTGATTTTTGTTCATAACGGACTCAGAGTAAATAGTAATGTACTGCATCATAGATTTTCTACACCCTTATGCTGGTTTTTAAATGCTAAAATCAGCATTTTAACTTCAAAGGGCTGAAAAGAAGAGTCCCGGTAGACTGGGTCTTGCAGAAGCCGAATATAAATGCAAAAACATCAGATATAGACTTAATTACACCAACGTCATCATGTACAAGTCTACATTTCTATTATGCATTGTTTTATGCATATAAGTCTATACCATAAATATGCAGATGCATATAATTAAATGACCAAGTAGTGGACGCACAGAGGAAAGTGCATGACATTTTTATTTTCTCAGCAAAAGGTTATTTAAATGAAAACTAAATAAATTCAAAAAGTTTCATGATGGCCCACTGAGCTAAGTAGATGAAGCATCAAAAAAAGTTTTTGTGCTTAAAGTGCTCGTATCATGAAAAATCTAATTTTGCCTGTTGTTTTGGGGTAAAAAAAACATTACTTGTACTATAAAAAAACAAAAGTTTTAAAACTAAAAAAACTTCAAAAAACATCTATTGGAAACCATTAGATATATAAAAGCCCCAGGTAAAAAAGATTTACTGCATGAATAACTTCAGACAAATAACAGTATGAAGAAGTTTTTCATAGCATCCCTAGGTGATATATTAAGGATAATACCATAATGGCACAGTATATATAACCCTGCATTTGCTGCACATACCCCCAGGAGCTTGAGCTGCCACCCACTCGAAAGGTAAAACAAGATGTATAACAGCTTTAAAGTGTCCACAGTCTCATTTCAGAATATTTCTGTACATTAAAAAGGTGTGTGACTTATGCTAAATGCTGACCAATATCTTAATGTGCTTATGTACTACGTTTCTTACAATCATCATAACAATTTGACCAAACACTATTTTTCTATCTGAAGCGAATGTAAAAATATAGGCTATTCACTTTTGTTCCGTGCCATAAAATGATTGCAGTGTGCGTGGGCTAGAATAAACTAAATCAATCAGATAAAAGTACTGCAATCATACAGCATGTGGTGTATAAACAAAGTGTTGAACGAAAGTTTGTTAAATCTGACCAGTACAAGCATACAAACTCCATTTACCTCACTCTTATGAATTCTTATGAAATGCCTTCTACACATTTAATATTAGTGTAGCTCTTGTCAGTTCTTTATTATCTACAGTGTAAATACGCACAGGGTTGCAAATGTTATATATGTTTTTCTTAAAATAAATAAATAAAAACTTCATTGGGACACGTGTCAAATATATTGGTCTTAACAAGTTTGGTGTTAGATTTTTCCAATTACATGACTTAATGGAGAATAGATGCCTCCTTACAGTACTTACAGTACACATTCATTACAATCTGAAGTGCTGGCAATGTAGTTTGTCAGGTTTTTGATCTTTAGTGGGCCACAGCTGTTGTGCTTCATTATGTAGAGGACAACAACAAAAGGACTACAGTCAGAGTATGCTCCATATGGATATGAAGATGTTTTGTAATCACAAGATAAAGAATCTTTATTACTTATCTAGATCTAGACAGAGCACACAAACTTCTGTTATTAATGAACCCAATGGAAATAGAGAGTGCTATTCTCTCTCTCTCTCTCTCTCTCTCTCTCTCTCTCTCTCTCTCTCTCTCTCTCTCTCTCTCTCTCTCTCTCTCTCTCTCTCTCTCTCTCTCNTCTCTCTCTCTCTCTCTCTCTCTCTCTCTCTCTCTCTCTCTCTCTCTCTCTCTCTCTCTCTCTCTCTCTCTCTCTCTCTCTCTCTCTCTCTCTATGACATTTTTCTTTTCTCAACTCCTCTACCTTTCTCATTCTATTATCTCAAAAACTTTTCATTCTGCTCTCTGTCACAAAGACTCTGATCTTTACATGTCAACAGAAAGGGACTGTCCTAAAATGGCAGTGGCGCAGAAACCTCCAGGGAGCGTCTTAAAATACTGCCACTCTGCAGAGTGCTAGAGAGGCACCTGCTGCTCCGAGACTCCTACTGAGGTGCCAGATGCTTCTGCCTCAATGAGGATGGTTGAGTTCTAGTTAGACTTGAGAAGTGTGGAAATCCTTCACTCTTTCTCCAGTTTTTTCACTGATTTTCCCTCTCTATGATTCCTCATTAAACGTGTCTCCTGTTTGTCTGTGTGTGCATATCTACCACGTCTAGCTCTATAGATTCTTTTTAAACTTTTTGTGTCAGTTGCCTTACTTTTTTAACCTGTAGACTCTAAATGACTCTAAATGTCAACGACTGGTCTTAAAAACGCTTTTTTAGCATAGTTAAAGCAGAAAATATCAATAGTTTTATTCTATTGTTGGCCCTTTTTCTTTCAGCCTCTAAATCTTTCCTTTTGTATGGTGGCTTGTGTTGTACCGCAGCATTCCAAATGTCAACCCAATGTCAAGGAAAGGTGGGACGCCAACAAAGAATCAAATTGTACAAGAGCAGAAATCTCTTTGGGGTGAAGTTACTTCTTAGTCGACGTAATGCGAACATCACTTTCACACACTGTAAAAAGGGCCGATGAGGATTAGTTTAGTCATTTTCTCTGCCCGCCGTCACACTTCCACTAATCAATTATGGATTGTTTGGCCTCAAAACGGCACACTGTCAGTGTATTTGTTAATCGTTTGTGAAGGCTTCATGTGTGAATGTGCCTCATTCAGTGTGCAATGGCCCGGAACCTATCCGAGTCCTTGTGAAAATGTGTGTGTGTGTGTGTTTGGAGTTGTGGCAGAAGCTCATAACCATTCAGATTATAAAGCAAAAGTTTTTCAATGGAGCCCATCTGAATTAAAAGCAGGCGTCTTAAAACCCGGCCTATATTGAAACTTTCACAAAAGCACAATGGTCTGAGTACTGACCGACTGAAGTTTAGAGTAATGCTGTAGCCTGCAAGTCTTACATTCACACAGCAAATGGCAGACAGTAATTTATCCATATTAAAAAAGAAAGTATACATAAAGCAATGAATAGCGCATTTGAAAAATATGATTAAAATGATGTAAGCTTGCATGAGATAAAGAATCCAGTCTTACTGGATCAGCGACCTAGAAAGAGATGTTCTATTACACAGAGCAACTCGTCCTCTCATGGGGGACGCTATGATGATATCACATGATCAGCCATAGACAGAAATCTACAAATCAAAAGATAAACAAACAGCCCTGATGTGAAGCGGCAGCAGTTAATACACATTCTGCATCCAAACTGATAAGTGTAGACATGAAGTCCAAAACCACGGGGGTGAAGTGGAGCCAGCAAGACATCAACAAAAAATACAGAGTGCACTAAAACAGTGTTTTAGTGTTGGAGGCTTTCAAAAAATGAATAAACTGTTTTTAAGCATCGATCCCTTCAATCAATGCAGTCATTAGGACTTAAAGCTGCAATCCCTAACTTTTTGGTTAAACGTAAAAATCATTTATTAAACAAGAACATAAACACTTCAAAACTGCCTCCTAATCCCCTAAATTTATAATGTTTTTAAAGTTTTGTTAAAAATGTCAGTTTGATATCATATGACTTCAGCCCACGTAAAGATAAGTGCATAAACAAACTTTTTATATTTCAAACAGAGACGCTGAAGAAAGTTGCAGATTTTGCTTCTGTGTTTGTGTAAGTACATAGTAAAAACAAAGCCTGAAGTAAAGCTAAAACTCCAGTCTCTTTTGAGACTGGAGCAAGTCCAGAAACACAGCAAGTCCTCTCTTTTGTGCTTGATGTGTTGTTCTGAAAGTGTTTGTGTACCTGATTAGTTAATTGATTTTTTTTTTGTTTCATCATCATATTTCTTCTGTTTCATCTGTTTCTTACTTTCCCTATAGGCACTTCCTGTTAAAGACTGGAACAGGTACCACATCTCTCTTCACGACGCCTAATCCAGGTTATACCATGGCAACCGGGGCTGTCTACTCTCCACCAGCCCGCCCCCTAACTCGCAACCCACTATCAAGAGGTGCATTCAAATTTAACAAGTCATCTAAACGGTGTTCGTGGAAGTGCACCGCTCTCAGTGCTGTGGGCGTGGCTACGCTGTTGACAATTCTGCTCTGCTACTGTATAGGTAACTAAGGCAACCCAAATGTGTGTGTGTGTGTTTTTGCTCTTGCTTATATGACCATGAGGTACTCAGGTGCAGGCTCTGTTAGCAAGCCTGTTCCCATAAGAGATAGTGAAATAACTCATCAAATGGAGTTTTTCTTCCTTAACCTTCATCTGTGGCCAAAACACCTGGGTGCCCTGCTCTAAATAGGTTCTCAATTTCACAGAGGGAGTCACACATCTTCAACACACACATGCACACACGCACACTAAAGAAAGACATCGGTTTAGCATTTAATAACCGCAATAAAGCAAAAGGGAGATGAACTGATTATGTTGTTCACAGCGCTCTATATTCAGTCTGTTACCCTCGGCAAACATTACCCTCCTCTTATTTTTTTAATTTCTCTCTTTCCTTTACATTGTTTCCCCACTGTGAGTTATTTGCCGCAGTCAGAAGGCCTGTTAGAAACACTCATCCCCCCAAAGATCAAACTGAGAGGAAGAGAGGTGTGTGATGCGCTGCCTCCTCAGAAAGCTCCCTCGCTGTGAACTTTGAAGGGGACTTTTCCCAAGCTGTTTCACACACATCGAGTGGTTAAAAAAACAAGAAACTGTTTGCCTAAGATTTAACAGCAGCATTGCATGAAGAAGAAGATGTCTTGAAGAGAGAGAGAGAAAGAGAGAATGAGAGAGAAACTCTGATATTATATAATGCAAACAGGTTTTGATCTTCCAGTATACTTCTCGCTTTTTTAACTTCAATTTGATCTTCGCCAGCTCTGTGTTATTGCATCAGATGAATCAATGGCATATTATCACGACAAATGTTTTCAATGACAAGCTAAAGACTAATCTGCTGTAAATGCAAAACAGTTTGAATGCCCCATGCAGTGATAATTCAAAGCAAATGTCTTCAAAAAGCAAAACAAGACATCACACACTGTTCAAAGTATAATTTAGGTTCTTATGAGGAATGAGTTGACTTTTTACCATATCTATAGCACTTATTTTAACATCTTTTAAACAGTATTATTTGGCAAATGAGAAGGAGTTAGTACATGCAGTGTGCTTGCTGTTTTAAATCATGACTTGAATTTCCTTCTTATTTAGCCATGCATGTTCTTGGCCTAAACTGGAAACTGAATGATGCTGATAATCACGCCTTTGAGAATGGACGAGCCAAACCAGTGACGTTCCCGACCAACACTGTGACTGCAATTTCTGCAGACGGTAACGTTTAAAAAAATGTACATTTACGCAAGGACACGACTGAATTTTTATCATTTATATGTATAATTTAAATTGCCCCACCACACACATTCATCGCCAAATGATGAGCAGAATTTTTTCATTAAAAGACTACAGTGAAGGAGGGCAAGAAAGGATCGAATGATTGAGCGTGTTCACTATCTTGACACCACGGCCCTGACCAGTTGACCAGAGTTAAAGTCACCATAAAATCAAAATGGATTCATAATACATAATACTGATTTTGATGTGCCACGCTTTTTCTTTTGAAAAGTTAGTGTTTTTCATTTTTAATAGAGTTGAATAACTTAATCTGTCTCTGAAATGACTTTCCTTTTCGGCTGCTTATTTCTTAGCTCTGTATACCGTATAATGTTGAATTAAAAGATTGTCAAAGTGCCAAAAAAAAACAATGATTTCTTTTACTGGAAGAGTATCTTAAGCAGTGATAGTATCTTACTCTCCCCAAAGGACAGTGAAACCTGTGCTAGGTTTGTCTTCTAAATATGGCTAATTAACAAGTTTAGAAAAGGATCAGTTTGAAGCAAGTCAATAAAAGACTTTTCTCCCTCCGTGTAGGAACCTGCCATGCTGTATTGTTTTTGGAATGGTTCTTCTATCCGGCTCTCTCTGAGGGGCCGCATAAAGATTTGTCAATATTGTTTTGGTTGTCTGAATGATAGGCCTTTAGCCTTTGAAGAGTATTAAAGAGCATTGAAAATGGCTGCTGCAAGTTTAGGGTAATGGTTGACATTTAAAGGCTCTCATCAGAGAAAACCATTGAAGCTACTGTTTATATCTGAACATACAGAGAGAAACATTGAAAATTATGTTAATGTAATTTTCCTTTGAAATTGTAAACTTGAAAAGGGGACCAATTCCTTAGCTATCTAGGTCAGATGGAAAGAGATTGTCAAATTCAGTCAGGTTAAAATGAATCAGTCTTTTCTAGATTGATAGGATGCTGTAGTTGACTGGAGCAGCTGTTGGGAATCAACTGTGGTCAGGCAGAGGCAAACAAACGTATGATAAATAGCCATAATTTCGCATCAGCACTCAACAATAGTTTACATATATAGATACATCTTTACAATTAGTTGATTGTGATTATTGAGCTGTTCATATAAATGGCACATATTTCTGGGATTCTAGGCTCAGTATAATTTATCCGCTGACTAATTAGAATAAACTAAATGGCCCGGTTTCACAGACATGGTTTAGCTTATGCCAGGATTATGCCTTAGTTGAATTAAGATATTTATGTCGCTTTTATAAAAATGCCTTAGAAGAATACATTACTGGTGTGCATCTCGAGACAAAACAATGGCACTGCTATATTTTAAGATATTTCTGGGCAAGTTATATTCAGTTAAGACAGGTCACACATTCTTTTTAGTCTGGGACCAGCCTTAAGCCTTGTCAGTGAAACCGAGCCCAAATGATATAAACTAGGCCTACATATTTAATTGTTCTTGAAAATCATTGTCATCTGTGTCTGTTCACAGGAAGGCTAGGTGTGATGCTTCAGTATAACTCCACACTGGACACAGGACAGGTGGAGTTGGGTCAGCAGGTTACACAGGCTATTCCACCAGCGGTCTTTTGGAGGTCCAGACTTCTCATTGATGAACCTCACTTCCTTAAGTTTAACATTTCCATACAGAAAAATGCCCTGATTGGAGTCTATGGGAGAAGAGGACTCCCACCCTCGCACACCCAGGTGATACAATATTGAGGTCCTCAGGTTTAATATACAATAAAACAACTTAAAATGGGATTTGTGTACAAACTAATTGATTTCTTAGATCAAAGAATCACTATGATGTTTGGCTATTTAAAGCTATAAATGCTAAGGTCAAATGACTAGTTTTTGTCTTCTAAAAGGAATGAAGCAGCTTTATTCTTTTGTCTTTATCAAACAAAATACAATGCTGTTGTCTGGCAAGTATTGACAAAAGCTATTCTATAAAAACAGAAACGAGATGGAAGGAATCAGCTCTCAAAGGTTGTACATAAGAAAGAACAAATCCTGCTTTAATCACAGAAAACAAACTGTGCGTCAACAGAAAGACATCTTCTCTCTGTCTCTCGTGATTGGCCGGGTGTTTAACACTCACAGCTGTCAATAAAGGCAGCATCTTTCGTAAGTGCTGAGAAAACTGTCCAACTTATTGTAGATGTTCAATCAATGTGTCCCCAAAGCCAACACAATAAACTGAAGCAAGCGTATCGAGTACTGCCTCCAATTTGCTATGTGTCTCTTTATTGCTTTTTTGTACCTGCCCAGTAGGAAATCAATTGCAGAAAGTTTAATTTAGAGTCTTGAGTTTAAGTAGCAGATCTATCTGTTTATTCTAATGTTCTGTTTGAAGTTATGCACTGCGAGAAATGATTTCCTTACTAGGTGTTTTTCTTGTTTGCCTGTAAAAGTATCGAAACATCATTAAACAAGAAAAATATAAGCTAGACAAACGCTTATACAGTAAAAAGACTTGTTTTCAAAGAATATATGTCAAATTAAGTTTATTTTTCTTGCCCAGCTGGCAAATTGTTTACTCTTTTTCAAGCATAAATCTTATTCTAACATAAATCTTCCTTGTTGGTAGAATTTGAACAAATCATTCACAGGTGGGTCAGTGAAATAAGTGTAATTCAAGATACTGTATATTGCCTTATTTTGCTTCTTAAGTACCAAATAAGATTTTTACCTTTTTTAAGTGTGGTGAATAGCACACTCTGAGATGCCAAAAAAAAGCAAGAAGACATCTTTGTTCCTGTCTGTTTTAAAAGATTTCTTGTGAAGATATTTTGGGACCAGACAGGGTAATGGTAAATGAAATGTCATGGTGTCTGGATACTGAATTTGCATTTGTTTCCATTATTATCTGGGCTTGCTTCGCCAGTATGCTTGGGGTTTTTTGACAGCTGAATCACAGCACTTACATTTAATTATGTTTTTTTAGTATGACTTTGTGGAGCTTCTGGACGGCAGTAGGCTTATCTCACGAGAGCGTGTTCAGTTGGATCCGGATATCAGGGACAGACTGGAGGTTCCGGTCAGCATTCAGCAAGCAGGTTTTATTCAGTACCTGCACGCTGGTGTGTGGCACCTGGCCTTTTACAATGATGGCCGCACCGTAGAGCCTGTCTCATACAACACTATAATACTGGGTGGGTTAGCACAGATTATGACAATGTAGTTTTAATATGTAATCATATGTCAATAATTACGTGCACATTTGTCTTTGGCCACAGAGAATTGCTGGTTAGTTTGTTTTTCTGTGTATTTTCCCACAAAATAAAACTTAAACAGGGCTCAACAATAAGGACTGCCATATTTAAATATTCTCAAAAATACGCAAAAGAGAACTCTATCTGTTCTCACAGGGTGATTGAAAGCCACAACTCAGACAACGTGCAAAATACTAAATTGAGTTCTCTTTCACGTCTTCTTACTCTTAAACAGACAAATGCACATAAAATGATGCCAAAATGCCCATATTAGCAAGTATCCTTGTAAAAGTAATCCATTATGTGTATGTAATGAACGTAACAAATTTGGAAATAAAATGCATGCAGTCTCTTAAAGGGGCAGCAGCATAATTAAGATCTTTTTAATGTTCATCAAACAACAAATGACGAAGACAAAAACACTCATGATTGAGTCAGAACAGGTCCTGACTGATTAAATTATATCTTACAGTAAGATATAGTAAGATTTGATCTATATTTCATTCAAAACACTGATTATTTGTATTTGTATATTTGCTACAAAATACTTTGATTACTTGTTCTTATTTTATCCCTTACTGGTTAGTTGTCTTCAAATATATTTGAAATTTCTGAGTTAGGCTAATAGTTTTTATGGTATAATAACCTTATTTATTAAGATTACATTGGTGAAACAACAAACAAACAAATGACTAGACAATATTATTTAATTTTACCTTTCTGTGGTGGGGCCAGTGAAAATTTTGGCAGGGCCAGTAAAAATCTAAATCACTTGCCCAACTGGGCCAGTAGAAAAAATCTTTAGCGTTGAGCCCTGCTTAAAAAATTACTTCACATTCCATATTGTGTAATATTGTGTAATGTGACAACTGACAGAACAACTAGGCCATTAGAGCAAGCCTACATATAGGTGTCCTTTTTATATTTCTGTCTTGCACTCAAGTGCCTGAGATAGTGCAGCAGTGATAATGAGGCGTGCAGAAGCATGCCCTGAGTTGTTTGCTAATCAATAAGTTTGATTCGGCCGCTATCTCTTTCTGTCAGGCCAGGGAATATGGAAGCCAAAAGGCTAAATCTCTAAGCCTAGAGCTGCTCTTGTGTGCTGATTGTTTTCATCTTCAAATATGAATTTATTTTTGGTATGCAGTCATGAGGAAGATTTTGATTTTTTATTTACAGCAGAGGAGAACGCTAGCATTTCTAAATTATTTATAGATTTATTACAGTACGTGGGAATTCAGTGAAGGCAACACATAAAGAGACTTTAATTCGTACTGTATTTTTTTTCTTATTTTGTACTGTTGTCTGTCAGAACACAAATATGAAGTGATTTACATGATGGTTGAATGTGGTTAAAGTGGATCAATTTATTATTTGTTTTTGTGCAGAGTCAGTGATGGAATGCCCACACAATTGCTATGGCAATGGAGAATGTCTCTCAGGCACGTGTAATTGCTTCCCTGGATTTCTTGGGCCGTATTGTTCGAGAGGTGTGTGTGGTCATGATTTACCAGGATTAATCTTCTGAAACCTGTCATGTCCAGGTTATATTTCACTCTAAAATCAGCAGACAAAAAATATTATGATATTACTTTAACGACAATGTATTTTCCTGCTCTAATTTTCACTTCTGAACTGTCAGAAATAATAGTACATTACTTAATTTGCCAAGTCATTTATATATCTTGGTAGTAATGGTTGTACTGTCTTTTGGCTGAATATTCTCATTATTACCATCATGAGAATGTTTCCCATTAAACATTTGGAAAATTACAGAAAACATGTACAATATCTAAACACATTGCAGTATTTAGAATTTGAGGTAAAATGGCCATGAAAATAATGTCACAATGGTTTGGTTTAGAAAAATGATAAAGCACAAGTGTTTGCTTGACGCTGAATATAATATCTTTTTGTACGCAATGTTACCTGTTCATGTTTGTTTCCAACGGAGCAGCAGCTGCCGTTTTTTTCCAAAGGCTCAACGCCGGCGCTCAGCGTTTTTTTCACGCTCAGCATATAACCAACGCGCCTCCGCTTGAAAAAAAGTTCTAGCGCCCGCATCCGCCGTTTTCAGCCAGCACCTGACGTTTTCAGCCGCGTAAAAGCGCCTCGGTGGATCTGGAGCCTTACAGTTATGGTTCCACGTGAGCCTGGTGCGAAACGGCACGATTACAAACTTTTCTCGGCTCTGAATTTTCGGCACGGTTGTCACGGTTGAATCGTGCTAATAGCATGTCTGCAGAGACGTTATACTGTAGCCCAGTCTCTTGTGTTACCAAGGTGTGACGCGTTTGTGTTTACATGCGAAAGATTTCCGTTATCAGCCCGGCGGTGGAAAATGAAACCATTTATGTACCGGCTGACCCAGATCAGCAGGGAGTGGAACGATTAAGCGATGAGAAGGATTCGGCACCATGGTGGAAAAGTGCTCATAGATGCCTCATTCGACGTGTGAGCAGTGCATGCTCGTTTTGCAGAAGCAGAACTGAAACAGTAGCGATCGTTTCAGTGCTAAGTCTTTGCCCCATCCTTACATATCTATGCCACAGATCTGTTTAGTGATTGGTTACAGGGTTATGATGTCATAAACAGACCTAGTTTCAAACTGCATTTTTTTAAACGGTCTTTGGTAAACTGCAGTTTTATGGAGAAAATACTCCACAATGGTTTAAAATGATGAATTTGCACATGGTTTATCTTAAAGCACATTAAAAACACCACACAGATATTAAATGCTTGATTTTCACCACAGGAGGACTTTAAACATTCAAGCTTTTTTCTTCTCCTGTGTTAGCGGCGTGCCCAGTTCTGTGCAGCGGCAATGGTCAGTACAATGGGGGGCGCTGCCAGTGCTACAGCGGATGGAAGGGGATCGAATGCGATGTGCCCAACGGTCAGTGTATGGATGCTCAGTGCGGGGGTCACGGCCTGTGCGTTACGGGCTCCTGCATTTGTAACCCAGGCTACAGAGGTGACAACTGCGACCAAGGTAACTAGACAGATTTCAGTGTTAATGCAAAGAAACCACAACACGTCAAGCTCATTATTGTGGAGGACAGCACTTTTTCAACACCACCAAGCAGCTAATTACATGGATGAGCGTACCGACTTAAAGGCTGGTTTTTGTTTTGATAAATTAGCCACACCATTTAACAGCATCCATTGACTGAAATGGATTCTACATACGAGAATACGTAAAACGGCAGACGGCCAAGAAAATGGCCCACATTTATAGCACAGCGCACAAAATTTCCTGCCATTTGATTAGTTTCCTCTTGCTCTTTTTGGGTCAATCCAATTGAGTGTATTGATCCACGTTCAATAGACTCGGGAATGAACTCTTTAGATGTCTATGTTCGGGTCACTTGACCAATGTTATAATTGTCATTGAATTGAATGTGTCTCACCTTGAGGTTGAGAAGACAGAGAGAGATCCAAATGGAAAGCCTGGGTAGGAATGAATTGTTTAAAATGCTTTTAGGAGCAAATGCATATACCTTTTTTAAGGAAGTGATTTAGTTATTTTAAGTTTATACAAGCAACAAGAACACTGCTGTGAAAAGACGCTTCGAACTTAAGTAACACATTTACAATCACAAATGTGGCTGCAGTGGTCACATTAGGTTGATTGCCAATCAAAAATCTGTGTGGGTATAAAATACGCCTGGCACTGGAGTTTGTTAGCATCTTGATACAGTATGTGAGTTTTCAAGCATGAGGCACACTTGAACTTCTGATTTCACCAAAGCTGAAACATTTGGTGATTTGATAGCAAGCAGATAGGTTACAAAAAATGATTCAGCGTGTTAAGAGCATATATAAAACTGTGTAAAATATGGACGTAGTGTCCGTGACGTCACCCGTAGGTTTGTGAAGAGTAAAAATTAAGCCTAAAGTAGGCGGAGCCAGTCGTCGCCATCTTGGTATCACGTCATCGCGCGTCACTCCCGGATAATCGGAAATGGGCAAAGAGGTGGGACGTGGTTGGAGCTGAGGCGCCCGGTTGGCTGAAACCACTTGTCACTCTAGTGGCCACGCAACTATTTTGCAGAATTTTAAGGCTTAATATAAATTAGACGGGTGAGTTATAAAAAAAATCACCCTCCTCATAGTTGTCATGAAGGGTAAAATTACCTACGGTATATAGACCAAAATAATGTAAACATGTTTTTTTTGTGCTGTAAAGTTGGCCATTTTAACATGGGGCTCAATGAGATTCTGCTCTGTTTTGGAGCCAGCCTCTAGCGGCGAGTCGATGACTTGCAGTTTTAGTCACTTCCGTGTTGGTTTCACAAGAGAGACCGGAAGATTGCCCCTTGGTTAAGATGAACAGTCGACTGCATATTCCAAGTGACTGCATAGGCAATGAGGAACAGTTGTCGCAGTTTGACTCTTGCGGGAACACGCAGAGAGGAAAGTTGTTAAATCCCACAAAATTGCAACCTCAAAAAATAGTAAGAATCAAATCAGCACCTCTAACACCTCTGGCGTTCTCAGCAAGAACTGTACATCACAAGTTTCTTAAGGCTGTAATTTATGGCAGGGCTACAATTCAGAAGCGTGTATTCAAGGTCAGTGAACAGGAATGCATAACCTAGAAAGGAGTAAGGAGCACGAAACCTGAGCGCCTGAGCAGTACAAAAAAATGATTGAACCAGATGTTATCTTTAAACCTGTTGTCTTTATCTGAATAGGTTTATGTTTTGTGGAAAGGTTATGAAATTATATAAATGCATTGATAGATATATATTGGGCTCCAACAAGTATTTGGACATTTAGGGGTGTCGCTATATATCAGTATTGACATAATAGTGAAATTAATGAACGTATTTACTTACTGTATATTATTTGTTATTATCTGATGCCACGTGGTTTGAAATTTTGTTAATGCCAAAATGTCTGTGTTGCTATGGGCAGGGTCATGATATTAGCCAATAGCTGATCATTTGCAAAGTTACACATTTTTTAAAGCATTTTGTGCTCTTTCACATTACATTTTCAAAGACAGAATATACATTTCTCCACAGTGAACTGTGTGGACCCATCATGTTCAGGCCGTGGTTCTTGTCTCCATGGCCAGTGCCACTGTAACTCAGGCTGGACCGGTGCAAACTGTGAGACACAGCTTTCTGTCTGTCTAGAACACTGCTCTGGCCATGGCATGTTCCAGAGTGACACCAGCACCTGCATCTGTGAGGTGAACTGGACTGGACCTGACTGCTCAACAGGTAAGACAGTGATTCCTATTAATACTGGTAATTTACTGACCTTGGTCCTGTTATGCATTGTATTATACAGCCGTTAGTTCCGGTCCTTGAATCTTGAATCTGGACGAGAGTTGTTGCAAGGAGGCTGGTATAGGACCATGAAAGTACTAGTACCTAAGGGTTGTAATATTTCAGTTTAAATTTACAATACATTACGAATAATCACATCATATGCTGTACCATAGTTCAATCTTAGACTTAAAATAATGCATAATATTACATTATTTGTGTCATTATACTGCAAATTCATAAATGACAATTGAGACATGGTAATAAATGACATTGGAAATGATTGTGGGCTGTGAAGGTTGTCAAGGGCACAAATGCTTATGTGCCAGCTGTATGTAAACTTTCATTCTGCAGTTCCCATGACAGTGACACATCTGTATGTAACACATCAATCTTACCGAAATGTTGAGAATCTTCTCATGTTGTAATCCCTTGTTGATGTCTATAAGTAATTGGTGAAAAGAAAGAGAAATGCAGCTGTCAGGCTGTTCCCTTAGAGAGTGGTTTGAGAATTATGTCAATGCAAGTGCCTAAGACGCTGGATATATGGGAATTTGTGAATTGTACATTTGAAGGGAACAGCTATTCTTGCAGTTATCAGAATGTGTTAGTAAAATAGAGAGCACTACAGATCCAGTATAATGTGCTTGATATTCCACTGTTACAGTCTGAGCTGTTTTAAATCTACTGTATAATTTTTTATGTTAGCTCAAGTTCAATGAGCTTTTTTATTGGTTTACTTACAGTAGTAAACCAATAATTTGGTAAATTGCTAAAATTTGGTTAGTATTAAAGGAATTCATTTTTTATTTACTCCCATCAACGATTCTTCTTAGCAATGAATCGCATAAATTAATGAAACAATATAACAATGTTATTGTGCAAAAATGTTCAAATTAAACGTGAAATTGAAACTTTTACTGATTATAAAATAATGAAGATGCTTTGCTACATGCTTGCCCAGAGTAATTGTGGGCTTAGAGTTGGACCACTTCAAGTTGCAGGTCTGGTCTTGAGAGCCACAGGAGTCCACTTGCTGGCACAGTTGGGGTTTTGTCTCTTCATTACCTCCACTGTTCCACCTCAATTAAATAAACTTTAATTAACGTGTGTGTGGCGTGGATCGACCCGCCTCCCGCTGGAACCTGGAAGTGCTAAAAACAGATAAACACCTTGCTGCTAATGAAAAATTGATTGCATCGACTGGCGTGGAAAAAGAAGGCTGTTTAAAAAAAATTAAGGATTGAATGATTCCACCACCCCTTCACCCTTCTAGAACAATTTAATATTCCAGAGAGCCAGCACGGACTAATCAGACCCTCCAAGGTCTCGCACCTGAGGAAAAGATTCCTCTGGAGAGGGACGACAAAAAGAGCTCCGGCGTCAGAGCGACTTCACTTACGTTTCACTCAATTTTAGTTTTGTCTATTTGTTTATTTGGATTTTGTTAGGAGGGCTTGTTTTCACTCCAAAAGTTGCTTGACAGAATAAAATGGCTTAATGGAAGACCAGCTCTGAACTTGCCTGAAAGGTTGCCCTAGGCAGCAGTGAAGAAGTTTGAAAAAGTCACAGGTGTAATTTCTACGCAATGATAAATTGGCTCCAGCATGGCCTTATAAAATCAAAACTGCCCTGGGCGGTGTTATTTCGAAAGGGTTTAAGGAGTCGTCGAGGTGATAGTTCTAAGGACATTATGATTAGTCGAAATGAAGGTGGATGGGGGCAAGTCAGCTCTGTTTCCCTTGTTATCTAGCATCAGACTGTTTAGATGGGCCTACGCATTGCTGTCTGGTTGCAGCATGCTTTGAAGCTACCGGAGAACTTCTCTTCCCTTAATGATTCTAGCTGGATTTCTAACTAACTCAGACAATACCTGATTTATATGGATTTATGCAAAAAATACATAATGAAAAGTGTAAATGCACTTTTGAAACACAGACGCAATGTGCCGTTTGACGCATGCAGATGTAATCTCAGGAATACAAACGCTCGGTATCTTGACCCGTAGGTTGTTTAAATACATGCAGATAGGTGTCTGACTTGGAAACAGACATGCAGATGTAATTCTACACTGTGCATGTTAATTCATTTAGATTAATGGTCTGCAGCCCACTGGGAAATTTTAAGTCGAAGGTAAATTGAATGTATAATATAAACTGAGTAATGAAGTTGTTATAGCACCATCTATGGACTCAAGTCTTTCCAATTTGAATGTCTCTGTAGGATAACAGAATGCACAGTGTTTGCTGACACTTGCAGAATATGGCCATGCTTTATGGGTGTAATTATCTATTAAATACATAAGAAACTGTTTGGCATAACGCCATATTCATTAAATTAATTTTCTTATGCTCCCTTGACCCTCAACCTTCCAACTGAATGGTGTCTTCTGAAATATGCTGAATTCTATTATAGTATTTGAACAAGGAACCTTGTAGTTTTGTTTTTACATTTTTACAGGCACTACATCCTGTGGTACGCATAGAAACATGACACACAGGGTAATTTTTAAAAAATTACAGTTTGCCCTTGAAAATGTGTATGAGACATTGAGACGCCGTGTATGAATGTGTGTGTGTGTTTGCACGCGAGTGTATAGTATTTGTTGATAGATGCTCCGGAGAGCTCTAGAATGTTAGCAGTCACAGCTTGCGGGATGACAAGTTCAGAGTCATTGTGTATTGGCGTTAGCACAAAACTCAGATCAGCGGATTACTGCCAATTTCGTACCCAAACATTCAAGTACAATCCATCAGTGAGAATTAAAGTGCCAAAGATGCAGTCAATATAATGTAACACTGTGATGTTGTAAAAGAGATTAAGTTTTACATTTGTTTTGCCAAAACAGAAAACCTTTAGATGAGAGGTCATCACCATCAATTTTTTTTAACATAAATGATATCAGCAACATTTGTAAAGTAATACAATCTAATGTGGTCTATTTCTATGAATAGGTAGAACACTCCTGCTGTAGATGAAACACAAAGATGTCAGATGTTCAGATACTGTAGTGTTGCTTTTAAGCCCTCTTCTTAGTAAACCACATTTTAGGAGCTCTAAAAACAGCCAACTAGGTTTGGATTTTGACAGACAATATTATGACCTACATTGCTAGAGGCCATGTGCTTTTATGAGTATGAGTTACACACGTGCCTGTTGACTTACACGCCACATCTTTTGTCTCAGAAATGTGTACGACGGATTGCAGTCCTCACGGTGTATGTGTCGGAGGCGTGTGTCGTTGTGCGGAGGGCTGGTCGGGGACAAGGTGTGAACAGGAGCTCTGTCAGTGTGGGGAGCACGGTGTGTGTCGAAAAGGAAAGTGCGAGTGTCACCAGGGTTGGACCGGAGAAAACTGCAATATTGGTGAGTGACGTTACAAACTTTGCTGGGATTGATTTTAAGTGTCATAATGAAAAGTGTCATCATGTTGATCGTTTTAAGATCAAGCACATTGTCAACATAAAGTACAGCGTTTTCATGAATTTATTAGGAGAGCTCACAGGTTGGCAATTAGCTAGCTGTGAATAGCTGCGTTTTTTAATAGTTCGAAAAATACAGAAAAATTAATAGAGCTGTTGTGGCAAATGTGAATGACGTGTTTTCTTTTCTTCTCTCTCTCTTTCACGTTTTGCATCACTTCAGCTCACTTTCTGGACAGTAGAATAAAAGGTACAGTGGTTTCTTTCATCAATCATGTTTTACTTTCTATGCGACGTGTGAAATAATCATAATTCCCTCTAAATTATATTTTAAATACCGTTTAAATGGCATTTTTGTGGAAATAAACCTCTTTTAAATCAAAAAGCAGATTATTGGGCATACACTCTGCTTCTGCTAAAAATGAAATAAAACCATCATCCCTGGCTTTCTCTAATCGAGCTCTTGAACAGTGCAATGCAAATATCACGAAATGTCATATTTGCCGAGGAGAGGATACGGCGCGGCATATTAGGATGTGTAACCAGCAGAGGATGCTTGGGTTGTCTGATAGAAATGACTGACACTAAGATCACCGCGTTTGCAGTATAACACCCCATGTTTAATTCTTTTCCCTGAATGTCTCTTCATGATAGCAGACTGGATAGGATATAGAGGTAAAGGTCATGCTGCCCTGAAGAGAGCATGTGGCTCTGACCCCTCTGTCTCTCAAGCATGACATTCATTATGTCTATGTACTGTGTATTAATGTGTCCCTCCGTGTATTCGATTCCAGGTTTCCTGTTTTGTAAAGTGTAACTGTAGGCAGACACACGCACACAATCATCAGTCAGTCCATGCACATACTGTATATACGTTCACATACTGTCCCGAATCCCCATTGTCGTGCATCTCACTGTCTCGTAATGTAATATTTAGCAGCTGCTAAGCTCCTTTAGTTAAGCATTTCCCTCTCTGATTTCCTTTGACTTCACACATTCTGTGACAAAGGATATGATCGAGCACCACAGTATACTGTCTGATAAACTCTCTCCGCACTTGTGCTGTTCAACTCAGCATGCTGTTGATTCACATGGACACTGCTAATCTGATGTTATTCAGCAAAAAGATTTTAAAGATTGCCTCCAAAATAAACGCTTCATTCCCCGTAAATAATTTTACGTAAACGTTCTTTTCCCAGAAACAGAATAGAAAGGAATGGAAATGTAGTTTGATCATTCATTCGAAAAAAATGTAGCTTATGTTATATCCACAAACCGTTTCATGTGAAATTACAGCTGTCCCTGAGTCCTGTCCGATGTCTTTAAAATGTCAAGCGTTTGACTGACTAAGACACATTCACCATGTTTCCCCCTCATCAATTTTAAAAGCTTCCCTATCCATGACACATCCCGGCCTCTGATTGGTCAGTCGGTGTAACTGATGAATTTGTCCCGGTAGACAGTTGTCCAGGGCTGTGTAACAACAACGGCAGGTGCATTTTGGACCAGAACGGATGGCATTGCCTCTGCCAGTCTGGATGGAGAGGGGTCGGGTGTGATGTCGCTATGGAAACCCTTTGTTCTGATGGGAAGGACAACGAGGGGGGTGAGGAAATTAAGAACGTCTTGTTTGTGTTCATAGAGATGCTTTTAAAGGACAATGAAAAAGTGTCTGTATATATGTGCATAAATCTATTCTATACTATAAAACGTCTAGATAACTTCAAAAGCATATATATAATGTAATGTTTTTTTCAGATGGCTTAGTGGACTGTATGGACCCAGACTGTTGCATTCACAGCAGCTGTCAGGGTCAGACCTACTGCAGCGGAGCTCCAGACCCCAACACAATGCAACACCGGAGCTCATATACCGCAGATTCTCTGAGTTTCTATCAACGCGTCAGTTTTCTGGTGGCGCCGGGCGGATCCCATAGTCTGCTAGGAGAAAACACTTTTAACAGCAGGTTAGAAGCTCTTGAACTGATCAAAATTGGTCAACTAGGTTTTGATTTTGAAAGACTGAAGAGTATTACGACCTGTCCTCCAGTGGAATAGAGAGCTGTGGGGTTTTTCCAATCCAGCCAAGAAATGTTCCAGTTTTATCTTTTAATTATTTAAGAACCTGCATTTTATAGAGGTTCTTTATTCATGTTGTATTGTATCAAATTTAATACGTTCATAAAAATGAATAGATTAGCCTGTGTTTTGATACTTTGATTGACTGTCCAGCTGTGAAAAAATACAAAGTATATGTATAATATAATATTAAGCCTCTCTTACATGGCTTGTTTTCCTGATAATGTGCCTATTCATATTTTATTTATTAATGATGCAACATATTAAAATGTATATGCATTGACAGTCCTTTGGGCTGTGCAAGTTATTGTGATGCTGTTTGATGTATTTCACAATATTTCCAACAATCTAACAGAGGTTTTTTGTAACGTTTTGGGGTCATAGATCTAATAGCATGTGAAAACAGAGCAAGGCTCTCACACTCTCACAGAGTAAACAATCAGGTTTTTCCCCTTTAATTAGAATTCAGAACCGACGGTTCCCCTTTTGAAGACTTCATGTTGTCCTATCTAATTTCTTCTGCCTTCATATCACAGAGAAAAAGTCATTCGCACTATTGGAATGAGCTGTACGTAAAGCTAACAAAGCATGCACTTTCGGAAATGGTTACTTTTTCTAGTGGAAAAATTGAGCGGATCATCTTCGCGACTCTTCAATTTGGACTCTCGAGTGAATATGGTCTACGCCCTTTGGCTCTTCTCGGGCGAAGTTAACAATGTCTTCTTTTTCTTAACTCCTTAGAGTAGGACCAGCTGAGAGAGATGTGCTAGATTCTCCTGGTATTTGGTTGATGAAGCGTTTGATTATGCCTTGATGAGGAAACATCTCATCCCGCCCTGGGGTTCTTTTTGTCTGCACTTTCAGGAATTATCGTGCAATTAGTCTAAAGATTCAAGATTGCAGGTCAGCCACTAAATGCTGCTTGGTGCAATAATTTGTGCTGTAATTATGCCTGTTAAGACTATCAAAACAGAAGAGCAGAGAAAGGTCCGGTGTGTCAGAGGTCACATTGATTAGACAGTGAAGAATGAGAAAACCTAAATTCTTCACATGTGTTACCCTCTTTCAGTCCCACTTGGTTTCAGCTGACCCTGAAAATCAGCGGGATGAGCAGGTATGCTTTTAGCCGAGGAGTCGTTTGCGTGCTATTGAGTGTGTTGTTGTTTGTGTTTACAGCCTGGTGTCAGTCGTGCGAGGGCAGGTGGTGACCACCGACGGCACGCCGCTGATTGGGGTGAACGTGTCCCTCCTGCATTATCCTCAACAGGGTTATACCATCACCAGACAGGATGGCATGTACGTATAAATATGTTTTACATAGACGTCGACAGGCACTGACATACCCACAATATGTACATACACATAATTATGCTAATACCCATCCTTAAGTTAGTCAGTGAGAAAACCTTTTGCATAGTTTATGCAAATTTGTTGTATCTTCCTACTTCCCATGCACATACAATTTCACCCCAAACCTCATGCTAATGTTTCTGTAGCTCCCAGGCAGCACACGACAGTATGACCTAAGAATGCCCTTTTATGATCCAAAAAGATTGAATTTGGATGTAACGTCTTTATATTCCGTTGTTGGAAATGCTACTTTAAAGCAGTCATTAAAGTATTCGAACAGTAAAAGTTGAACTTTTTCTTCCGAGTTGATTCTGGGTCTTACTGACCTTCTTGTACCTTTATAATAATCCCTTTAGTCATTATCAATCATTACACAGACTGGTAGTTAATATGAGTCATCTGCTCGCAGTCACGTATTTCACGTATGTGTGTGGCTACCGCAAAAAAATTCTCTTCAATAGAGTTAAATGAAAAGAGGGAAGAGAGATAGCTATACATCTCTAAAGAATAGGTGCCTATGTTGGGGATTATCTGATATTTCCAAATCCCTCTTTAAAACCTGCACACAGGGGAACGGGCTTCAGATAATCGTGCTTGTTCAGTGCTGGTGTCTGCGTTTGGTCAGCGAGCGTGTCCGAGGGGAAGCATAGAAGAAGAAACAGCTTCAAGGGCTGACGGTCTGGAACGGTGGCCCAGGCTGAAAAGGGGACATAAGCAGTTAGAATTTTAAAGAAGCAGTGCTGCTCGGATGTGTATGTTTGTGAATATATCTGTGTATCTCTGGTGTGTGTGTGTGAAGTCACTGCGTCGTTCGTCTCTCCCCTTCCGGGCAGGGGAGTCAGATGCTCATATAGAGCACAACTTCAAAGAGACGCCCCTTCATTTCCAAATCTGTACCTACCTCCTCACTACGCCACGCTAATTAAAACAAGTCCTGCACAACCGCTACCTCTAAATCTCTCATCCAACTTCCCCTTATGTAGAAAGTTACATCACATCTTTACCCCTCCTCTCATCCACTTATAGAACATCTAAGCTATCCAGTGAACTTCTGATAAAAGCGATTGCCTGCCCTGTTATTCATCTCTGTTATTTTCATCTGCTTTTCAAGTTACTCCTCCTAAAAGCGGCTACGTTTTAGCGGTGGATATGGAACGCAGACTAACTAAAGCGTGATGAAGCTAACAAAGCATGTAATTTGTAGAGGACCCGTGCGCTTGTCAGTATGATAACAGGAAATTAGGAATAACAGTTGCCCTGTTGCCTTCATATGGTCTCGCACAAACACAACTTGTGAAATAGGCTGAAAGCAAACCTTATGAAATATTAAGTAAGTGAACAACATTGGCTGCGAGAGTTACCTCGAAGCCAACTAGTGTATACACAAACATGTGGCAACAATACATAGTTCTAATAAATAAAATATAAAAAGATATATATTTAAAATAACATTATTTTTCAGGACATGTAGCATGGAAATTGTTAATAGTTAATGTCATGCTTATGTACATGCATCATGGTACTACTATGGTTCCTTGGAGTAACATAAACACCACAGTTCATGAATATAACTGTATGGTCATACATCATTCTGTGGTAATACATATGACCACATATTTCTATCGCTAACCTTTTTTTTTTTTAAGTCAATAATGTATTTTCAATCACATATGGGCTGTGCGCTGAATAAATGTGCTCTTTTTACCTGCCAACAGGTTTGATTTATTAGTGAATGGCGGCACGGCATTGACGTTAAGTTTTGCACGTGCTCCATACCCCACTGTATATCGCACGGTGTGGTTGTCATGGAGAGTCTTCTACGTGATGGACACGCTGGTGATGAGGAAAGAAGAGAGAGAGCCACCAACCTGTGAGTTCAACAGCCTCGACAGACCCTCACCCCAAATCACAGCGTCACCGCTCTCCACTTTCTACCGCAGCAGCCCCGAGGCCAGCCCCATCATTCCTGAGACACAGGTGAGTCATACCGCATCGCATCCGAGAGTAAAATAAGCCTCGGCATGCTTTCTCCTGAAAATCTAAATAAATTTGACTGCGTGCCTTAAGCCCATCTCAGCTGTATAATTGAATGACACTACAAAATATGAGAGAACTCTATGATTTTCCACATATACCGTAGAGTCGGGAATACCAGACGTTCTCATCAGCGCACAGCTTTGAATTAATTATGAAAATGTCTCCTATATCTTGTTCCTGCAGCCCAAATAATTCACCATTTAGACTTTTAAGGCTATAAGTGGAAATCAGTTGGAATTCAAACAGAGATGTGTATATGCAAGGACGTTTATATAACGTTTCATACCAGTGATTTGAATGTTGAATGATGAACATGCTCGGTTAACCCTTGAAAAACCAGTGCATTTATACTGCAGGCTATTAACTTTCTCTCCTGCACACATTTTAATCACAGGTGCTTCACGAGCAGACAGCCATTCCTGGAAGTGATTTAGGTTTAATATACTTAAGTTCACGTGCCTCAGCCTACAAACCCGTTCTGAAGGTCATCATGACCCAGTCCAGCGTGCCCTTCGGCTTGGCAAAGGTCCACCTTTTGGTGGCTGTGGAAGGTAGAATGTTTCAGAAGCAGTTCCCAGCTTCACCACGGCTGTCCTACAGCTTTATCTGGGACAAGACTGATGCTTACAACCAGAGAGTCTATGGACTAGCAGAGGCTGTAGGTAAGTAAATGAACAATGAGAGGAAACTGAGATCTATATAAAGCTCTCTATGTATGAATATATTATTAACTTGGACTGATTAATCTTTCCGCCCAGATAATTCTGACACCTGCGAGATGAATCTTGATAGTAAAAGTCCAGACGATTACGCAATGAAGGATTTTTTTATTTTCAACTTGATTTTCTAGGAATTTTGAAGTAGTTGTTAATGGAAATTAGGACAGGGGATTTAGGACGATTGTATGGTTTTATTTTAATACCTGCACAAAAATGTATGACCTTGCTGAAAAAAAGTTTTTTTACAAAGCTAAACTTCTGTTCGGTTAAATAATGTACAGCATGAGCTTAATTGTTTTCCATCTTTAAATTAAACCATCTTTTGCTAAACCGACACAGGGTTATATATTTAGGCAATAAATAAAATCTATAAGCAGCTACACTTTTCAAATCTATCATGTGTATATTGCTGACTGCTATTTGCATGTATAATTAGCCTGCAAATGAAGCGCATTGAGAAATATCGGCCTTTAGAAGGTCACAGACACATTTGGAATATGTTGCTACTGTATGACCGGACAAAAGTATATCTTCCCTTCGTTCTGTATCTGACATCGTTACTGCACCAGTTCTCTCATTTAATTGAAAAGTCCAGACAAGATAAATGATGCTGTTTGTCAATGCCACACATGCTGTGCAGATAAAGTGTCACAGAGAATAAAAAACACAAAATACCCTTCAAAAAGTATCCCTTGATATACAGTCGGATATTTTTTGTAGATGCTTTTTATTAAAACATAAATCCATTTTGATGTATCAAATATCATTTATGCGTAATTGATAGGTTTTGCTTGATTTTTCTATGCCGTAGTGTCCGTCGGCTTTGAGTATGAATCATGTCTAAATGTGATCCTATGGGAAAAGAGGACTGTCACCCTGCAGGGATACGAGCTGGACGCCTCCAACCTAGGCAGCTGGACCCTGGAAAAGCATCACATTTTGGATGTGTGGAACGGTGAGAATGGCTCATTATTCCCCGCATGGTGGTTCCAGTGGCGTACGTCCCCTCGCCAACTCAGGGGTCAGCGCCTCTACCTACACTCATCTCCATAAATATTCATCTTAACGTGAAATATGGTTCATTGCCTCATTTGCACATAATAAAGGCGAGTTTGAAAGGGCTAATCGCTCACAGTGATGACAGATTAAATCGGAACCATTAACACAGCGTGCCAAGTCAGAGCTGTGCTCTGTAACATTATGGGGGGACATGATTTGGCTGAATGAACTTTATCCAGTTTTCAGGCAGAGAATGCATACTTATAGCTTAATTCAATAAAAGTGCCATTAAAACACAACTGTGAATATGGAAATGTGGCCTTATTCCACCAGACGGTTCCTGTTCCTTTGTCTTCATAATGAAACGAGGTGACAGGGAAGCACATTCTGTCAGCTTAAATCTTTACATCCTCATACATAATGGCATCTTTTTATTGTTTGGAAATGACGGGCACATTTCGAGTCGGATCCAGCAGGCTTTTTTGAATGTGCACTCTGCTGAACATCCTACAAACACAAGATAAGACTTACACAGGTGCGGTTGTTTCAGCTTGTTACTCCGGAGTTAGTTAGTGTAAGACCATCTGATTTTGCTTTCCTAAACCAGTGCTTTACAAGGATTTTAAGCCTTTTTTGATTGCAGAGTAAATGGCAGGTGGCCTTGGGATTTCCATCATCCTTAATCCCACGACCTGCTGAACAAATGGTCATGGCCGCCTGCTCAGCTCTTATTTTCACACCTCCTCACAGTTTATCTATAAGCACCAATCCTGTCCAATAAGGTTTAAATTCTTATTTCACACATCCAGCGCCATATGGATTATATCTTTGAAAAGAATTGAAGATTTGTAGAGATACAGAGGATTATATCATTATCTTATTTTAGATTAGAACATTATTAAACGCTTTGATGTTGGCTTTGTATCATTTAATAGTTAATGCTGATCATCATCTGTTAATAGCACATTCAATTGTTTTGCCAAATCTAATAGGATGCAGAGGGTGGAAATCATTCATTCTATAAATTTTTGAATGCTTTCATTACATTTTAATGAAACTTTGTGGACTTTGTGTTTATACTGTTCATGCCTTTTGGTTAGCTTCTTAAATTCATAGACTTTGAATTGAAGATTAACTGCATTGTTTTTGCCAGTTTTGTGAACTAAATCTGTCAAAAGCCTCACAGACACAGTTAAAAGCAATGGAAGAAAAAAGCCTGGGAACGGCATATTCTGATGGAGAGCGCTGAGGCATGGAGCGTCTGTCCTAAACCTTTCAACACTCTTAAATATAAATCCATAACATGATTTGCTGTTTGGTTTTTTCTGCTTATAATTCTTAGCTATTCCCTGTTAGTTTGTGGTTAGGTGAATTTTATATTGGAAGACTCGGTATTTGTCTTTAGCTGTAAATCTTCTTAAACATTGAAGGAAAAATAGCTCTTATGCAAGCTTAAGATATAAATCGGACTCCACCGGTAAATCAGAGGTACATAAATTAGATGAAAGCTTTAGCACATTTTGGCGTGCCGCCTTTACCTCCTTTATGATATAGTGCATTTCTGTATATCAAAGAGCATGCATAGAAATCGAAGATTAAGAAAAGCATGAAGAACGTGTGAGAACTTTAGTCAGTTTGCCAAAGGGGGACCTGTATTGAACAATCCCATTTGTCTCACTGCCTCATATTACAGAGGCACTCATATGTGCTCATATAGATTTACACATCGGATTAGTAGTCAACACACTGTGTGCATGAGTATGTATGTCACTGTGATTTCACTCCCACTGCTGAGCTTTCAGCTGTCCTTATAACACAACCATACACTTGGGGCTTTTAAATATTAATCACACTCTCTTATATAAGCGTCTGTATCAAAACTTTTCGAGTTTTTAATAAAGCGAGTGCTTTGACTGAAGCATCTTTAGAAATGCTCCAGAACACCTGGATGATTGAATATTCAGCTTGTTTGCTTGACATTTACCAAACAGTGCTATTTATCTCATTGCTATTTGATCAGCATATTTGCTCGGGGAATAATCGATAATCATAAGCATTGCATTACCAAAGATGACATTGAATGGAATTTCCATTTCTGGAATTTGTTGCACTTCGATGCTTGAGTACATATACCTGAGAGTGACTCAAATAAATTAAATTAAATCTCCGGTTAATGAAGCCACAGTTAATGTCAATATGCCATGTAATTAAATTTGTGTGAAGTAATAGGCTACTAATGAAAAAATATTATTTTTTTATCATGTTCTCACTCTCATGTTATTCCTGTATGAATTTCTTTCTTTTGCAGAACACAAAAGAAAATAATTTGAAGAGCGTTGGTAAACAAACAACATTGGCCCCATTGACTTCTACTGTATGGACACAAAACCACAGAGACATATCTCAAAATCTACTTTTGTGTTACACAGACCAAAATCATATACAGGCTTTGAACAACATAAGGGTAAATAAATGATGATAGAAGTTTTGGTTTTGGATGAATTATTCGCTTAAATGTGATTATTTTTTGGTGCATAGTAATGTGATCCAAGACATGGCAACATGATTTGCCTTTAGTGATAAAAATAATAATCAATCTTTTTATGCATTTTTTTATTAATCATGCAAGATTTTTTATGACGTTTTGAAAATTCTGTTATCATTTAATCAACCTCATGTCTTTTTTTTAAACCTGTATGACTTTCTTTAGCAAAAAAACAACAACAAAAATATTGCTAAGAACGCCAAACAATGGCGGCACCCATTCACTTCTATTGTACAGACACAAAACCAGTTTAAGTCAATGGGTAGCGCCATTGTTCGGTTACCAACATTCTTCAAAATATCTTCTTTTGTGTTTGTGACAAGCAGAGCGGGACGAGAGCCGTGAGAGAACGGCGCGAGACCGGTGCAATGCGCAGCTGACGCTCATTATCACTCGCGTCACCGGCCTCGCACCGTTTCCTCGCAGCCCTCGTCCCGCTCTGCTTGTCACAGTGTTCTTCAGAAGAAAGCCATACAGGTTGGTAATAACAAGAGGGTGAGTAAATGATGAAAGAATTTTCTTTTTTAGGTGAACTAACCCTTTAAATTCAGCTGGAATGACTTATACAGCAACTGAACTGAAGTTTTAAAACTTTTTGACATTTTTAACTTTTAACTAGTGTCCGTATTATAGCACAACCTAGACACACAGAGTTGTGATATTTTCAAAACCTCTTAAGTATTCAAGTCTAAATATTAAAATCATGTGCAGTAACTTATTGAAAAGAGGTGTACTATAACTTTTCTAAGCAATTGGACTTCTACTGAAAAACAGTCTAAAATGTGTAAAAAGCTAACACATATAGAATTTCCATTAGGACCGGTCTATCATAAAACAAGCACTCAGAACATCTCAGCAGCGCTGGCCCTAGAATAATACTGATGATACAGCCATTCTACTGTTTACATGAAGAAATACAGCCACTTATTCTCTCAACGTTCAAACTTTTCTGCATGCAGCGTGCATCCAATTGCAGACAAATCTTAATGCATGTAGTTGTAATAGGAAGGGTTCATTATCGTCTTCTGTGTATTTGAACAGCAGCTCATTGTGTGCATAATGAGATTAGAGCAATGCGATGCAGCAATCATGCAGTAAGAGTAAGTGAGAAGAAGTGTCATTGGTTTGTCTTGTCATCAAGGTCAATGGCTTCGTGGAGTCACACTTAAAAGTGGCAACCCAGACCAATTCATCTTACTTAACGGAACATAGTAGAGCTTTGAATGAGAAAAGAGACTTCTATCGGGCCGGACGTGCGCAAGATCCCTTCTGACCATGTCTTCATTCCAGTCCTCCTCTCAATCAATTAATCAATGGCAGGGCCTAATCAAGCAAGAACAAATTGCCATGCACCCTGCTTAGCCGCACACACAAAGACATTAGCCGTGATTCACGCGCGCTTCGGAATAGCAGAGGGTTTTGGGCCATTTAAGCACTGTGCGAATTAACGGCTGGTATCAGCCGGTGACAGTATAGCACATTTGCAGCTGAAATGACAGTTATCACACTAAAGAAGAATGCTCAATGAGGCTTGGCACAGGATGCACTTGATTAGTTTCTACTGTGACAGCCAGGACGCGTATGCTATAGCGGTGCCGTAGTGTCTAGTTGAAAACACGGACTGTTATCCAATCTCTGACTAGACCACACTTTAGCAGACAGTCAAAAAAACGATCTCTGCCGTGCTTCTGCTACTGTCTTGTTTACGCCGCCAAACTGAAATAAATCAATCCCAGACGCGTGCGATGCGACAATGTATTTCAAACAGAACAGCTGTAGAGTATAGTTTTGATGATGCGCAACCACTGAGCCACTGAGGCGGCTAGTTACTGAGCTAAAAAAAGTGGCCGGCCAATGAGAGCGCAGTTTAGTGCAGCATTATTGATGCGATTAATAGACCAAAGCAAGTGTTGGAAGTCTAGCATGTTGTTCAGTATGAATAATTTATGGCCGTGGGCATGGCACTTCTCTTTGAAGTTCCTCTTTGAAGCCAACCCCAAAAAGAAACAAGTTAAATTTTCACAGGGCTGAAATATTTATCTGTAATGACCCGAGCTCCTTGCACAATCTTGGACTGAAAGTGGTGTTCAAGTGATTGAAGCGATCAAAGGTTTTAGGCCGGGTGCTGACGGGAAAATAAAGCACACACCGATGTAGACAGTTAGCTCTTAGGCGAGCAGAGTGTATCCAGTTGTTACGTTTAATGCTTGAGGACTGTGGGTTTGTGAGTCTTGTGACAGCTTCTTTATTGGTCTACAAGGCATCACACAATACCCTCAAACCTAAAATGCAATCATATTTTGTACTTTTGCCAGCAAAACATTGCTATTGTGTAGTCAAATGAATGTGTATGTGCGTTAATATTTTGCTTTTATGTGCTGAAATGTCTGTGTACAAACATGATGAATGTTTTCAATCTCATCTATTTGAAGATAATGGAAAGTTATAGTAACCAAGACCAGTACCAAAACCAAAAGAATGCCATTCTGCTTAAAACTAGACTGCTGAAGTGCTTGATTCATCTTAAAAGTTGAACTCTAATCATGCATATTCATGAATATGTTCATTATGGAAGCTCAGATGCCTTTAGAAGCTTAATTCTTTTTGAATCTTTCAATTTCAAAGTGCTACTTTAATGGCCACATTAATGGAGTTGCTAATGAAAGTTTGGTAAGATCGCAGCTCTAAGTGCCCCTTTTCATGAAGATGTCCATGGTACTGTGGTACTGTAAGAGGTCACGTGATACGCTTAGACCCTCCTATTTTACACAACAAAAACCTTTCTACCCTTTTCCACAGCTCTCTTCTACAGTATATAGAAGTTGTGAAGTCAGATGTGAATGACATACCTAAGCAAATGTTACATTTGTGGACACAATGTGATTTTATTTTTTAACATTCTTGTGATGGAGATAAAATAGCTTGAACAAACACACTTGAAGGTTGTTTAGACATCCTGGTAAAGAGCTGGTTTAAATTAGCACTTCGTCCAATTTGGCCAAAAACTGAAAATGGCCAATGCGGACCATGTGTGATTTCCAAAATGTTGTTTCCCTCCGGGTTTTCCACATCGTTGTCGTCAAGATAATCTCTGTTGGATCTGATTTCCCCTGCTGCTGGTGTTGATAGATTTTTCTTTTATTAAAGTACCCTGTGAAAATCAACTTTTCAATGTTGTTTATATGTCTATGCGGTGTTTATAATATGCTTTAACATAAACCATGTGCAAATTCGTCATTTTAAACCATTGCAGAGTATTTTCTCCATAGATTTGCAGTTTACCAAAAACAGGTTAAAAATGTAGTTTGAAACTGCCTCTGTTTATGACATCGTAACCCTGTAACCAATCATGTTAACAGATTTGTGCCATAGATATGTAAGGATGGTGCATAGACTCGGCACAGAAATGATCACTGATGTTTCAGCTCTGCTTCTGTTACACGAGCACGCACTGCTTAAATGTCGAATGAGGCATCTATGTGGTCCGAGCTCACGCGATCAAATTGAGGCGGGGACTAATTTGTATATTAATAAATCTGCATATAGACGGTTTCATCTTAACAACATAAACAAACGTTACTCCGCATGCGCATTTTTGTGACCCCTACTGAACTTCCGGTATGCATTCACAAACAGTAGAGTGCGTGTAGATTATTTCTGATAACAATCAAAAGAAACCGAGAAGAACCGTTACTTGGCTAAGTAATTCAACCGCTAAATGTCAATGTACCATGCGGTTTGTTTCAATGCGAATGAACTACAGGACCCATTCAACAAATTGTTTATTTAATAAAATGAACATACAACAGAATTCAACAAATCGTTTATTTAATACAATTATTATACAGTAAAATAATAATACAAATTAATAGTAACGTAAATTAAATAAAATATAAATAGTTATATTATTAAACACTAGCCAAACACAAACCAGAAGTTAACTGGGGTCAGGCACGCACGCGTGTGATGAAACGCTCTATACTAAATGAAACAAGGGTGTAAAATTACATTCAAGTCGTTTGAAGAAATTATTATCACAGATGATTATCAAATGCAGTGGGACTTTAAAGCATCGCACAAACACTTTAGATCGAAACAGCTAATTTTTTAACCTCCAAAGCACACTAGTGACAAATACTGTATACTGTAATGCCAAATACAAAGCCATCTTATAAGAGGATATGAATAAAAACATGCGGTGCAGATCAAATGTTTGCATTTCCTTTGAGACGTAGCATCTTGTACATTTTTCAAGTGCGTCTTTAACAATAGAAATGAATATCACTCATCTGTGGGGTGTTTTTATTTATTACTTTCACATGTCACATTTCTCAGGCCCTCTCATCGCTAACAGCTGTTCGCTAGAAGGACCCAAAACGGCTTCCTGTTGTGTGACATCACACTAACTTAATCTATAAAACAAATTATTGAGAGAAAATTATTCAGAAATGACAAGACGATGAAAAATGTTGTTTGTTTCTGTCTCTCTCTGTTACCTCAGGTATTCTGTATAAAGGAGATGGTGAGAATGTGTTCCTTTCCCAGTTTCCTCCCATCATCAGCACCATTATGGGCAATGGCAGACGCAGGAGCATATCCTGCCCGAGCTGTAATGGCCAAGCAGAGGGCAACAAACTGCTGGCTCCCGTGGCTCTCGCATGGGGCATCGACGGCAGCCTGTACGTCGGCGACTTCAATTACATCCGACGCATCTATCCATCAGGCAATGTGAGCAGTGTCATGGAGCTCAGGTGGGTGAAGCAGGGGGGTGATTATAAACATTATTCAGGATTCTCTATTACTGGCACCAGGCAAAGGCTTCCGAATATCTGAGGAGAGATTTTGAAGTGAAATTGTAAAAAAAAACAATTTGAAAAGTACAGTAGCTAGAAGTTTTAGACTTCTTACCTGTCATCACTTTTTATCCTTTTTCAGGTCTACCTATTCCTTGCCATTTTTATTTGTCATGCATTTATCTTTCTTTCAACACAAACTATCACACAGACTGTTAAGAAAACATTGTGAAATTGGTGTTGGAGCCTTTGTTGGATTGTGTAGATAAAGCACAGAAAATGTGGTCTGATTTAAGAGTTTGAGGTCTGAAGTTTACAGTATACAGCTGCTGAAAAATTAAGAGACCTCCAAAATCATTATAATTTTTTCTAGGTACGGGTTCAAGTAAAATGATCATTTTTGTTTCATTCTCTGAACTAGAGACAACATTTCTGCCGAATTCCAAATAAACAAAAAATGATGCAGGGCCCTATCATACACTCGGCACAATGCAGCGTCGGGCGCAACGCAAGTGTTTTTTGCTAGTTTCAGACTGACGCAGTTTTCATTTTCACGCCCGCTACCACATTGTTTAATAGCAAATGCATTTGTGCCCATTTGTGCGCACATGGGCGTACTGGTCTGAAAACGAGATGTGTTGAGGCACATTGTTCTCACGTTGCTATTTTGAGGCAACTGAAATAGACTGCGACATTGACCAACTGAATCCTGGTCTAAAGTCATTTAAACCTGGTCTAAAGTTATTTAAAGAGTGCGTTAGTAATATGCGACTAGAGGCGGGTGTGCAGCGTGCATAAATTCAGCTTATTACAGAAACGCAGCAGCACACAATAATGCAAAATATTACAAATAAATGGATTACAATGTAAAAGATTATTATTGTGGACATAAAGATAAAAATCCGGCTTGTTCTGTAGCGAATCCACTATGGCGCAAGCGCAACAGGCTCTTTAAGGGAATGGGAGATGAGACTCTGATTGGTTTACTGCATGTTTTGCCCAAAACACAGCCATGGCTCATTACGAGAAAAGGGACCATTTTAGACTTTTAGACCATTTTTCCCATCGTTAAACTAGCAAAAGTGGATTCGGACACGCCCAAAGTGCACTTGCGCCTTGCGCTTTAGACTCGCCTTGCGCTTTAAGTTAATAGCCATGTTTAAACCATACAATAGTAATGTTTCACATGAATTTTAGGATCAGTTAAAAATAAGAATAAATGATGGAATAAGCTGATTGTTTTCACAATGTTCATGCATCTTTGCATTCTCTCAGTCTTTCACGTCGCTGTTGCGTGACTTTCCTGAGGTTTCTTTCTAATGAAATTCAACAGACACTGGAAAGGAATACATGCCATAATACGTGCAGAAATGCTGATTAAAGGCAGCGGCTGTTGATAGAAACTAGTACGAAGCTATTAGTACACAATAGTACACTGTTTTACCTAAACTAATGTGTTTTCCTTTCCTTTTTCAAACAAACCAAAGAAATAAGGATTTCAGGCATAGGTGAGTCACACAACAATGCTAATTTACTATATGCAGAAGTGATTTTTGAGAGACGTGCATGTGTTTTATACAAGATTTTAGATGGTGAACATAATTCTTTCTATCAAATCTGTCATTCAGCCCATGACAATTTTTATTATAATATTTTAAATAATGAAATTTTATGTCTAAAGGGTATCCAGCCCAGTTATTACCGCCTGAAGATGTCAAAGCGCATTTTCTGTGAAATGTTTATACATCATCTTTTTATGACCGTCCACGAAAAAAAGATTTGCTCAAGCCATCCAAGTGCACGCTGAACTATGACGCGATGACCAACACTCTCGGCCTTTAGCTGAAAGAACAACTGTTTTACATTTTCACATTCAGATTTGACACAGGTCAGTGCCTTTGAGTGCGAATTGGATTTCAAACAGGATATCGATTGAATAGTTCACACTTGGCATCCCTTAAAACCGCTTTTGATAAAAAGTGAAAAGGTTTATTTAATCCCCGAGGAGAAGGTCACACATCTCCACACCGTCCTGCACGAAGTCTCGCCGCGTGGTCATTTAGCCGCTAGTGACACGTCTGGAGAGGCTGCACTAATTCATTCAGAAAGGAGCCGACTGATTGGAAGACGGAATTAATGAATGCAAATAAGCATAGCGTTATGAAAAGCCATCAGTTGTTGACAGTCATTAAGATGTGCACATCATCACCACATCTCAGAGAACCTTTTCCCGCAAGGGACGGAAAATGATTGAAATGATCTGGCTGTCTTGGAGTCGTCATCACAGCCTCTGCAAATACGTTCCAGTCACATCACATTTATTTCCTTTTTGGGCGTTCTTTTTTCTTCCCCCCATCTGTTTGATAGACGCGAAAAAACACTCCGCAATTCTCTCACCGTCTTTAATGATATTAATATTCTAATCAGTCTCTCATTTCATCTGCCATCTCCAATTGCAATGTCAAACCAATAATTTATGAGTCGCATCGCTCGGGCTTGACAGCAATCTAATGTCTTCTCTCATAAATCCATCTGTTTATATGTCTCTACCCAAGCAACAACCCCGCTCACCGATATTATCTGGCCACGGATCCGGTGACGGGGCAGCTGTACGTGTCGGACACCAACTCCAGACGCATCTACAGCCCGCGGGCGCTCTCGGGTACGTCAGCGCCCCAGCAGAACGTGGAGGTGGTGGCAGGAACTGGAGATCACTGTCTGCCTTTTGATGAAGCGCAGTGCGGCGATGGAGGACCGGCCACGGAGGCTCTTCTCACGGGACCCAAAGGTATTGCAAAAGTGCATTGTGGGATTGTTAGTGCTAAATGTAAATTCAGTGGAGTGATTTCCTCAGTGGTGGTTCCAACTTGGCAACAGGACCGAACTGAAGTGTCTGAGGCGCAGAATGCAGTTTGATTGACATGAAAGATCATCCCAAAGCACTGTAAGCTTTTAACACTGTATTATGTCGGGAGGTTTTTGATTGGCGCTTCAACCGGGGAAATGGGAACTGACAGCCCCAGGATAGGCACTAAATTATTTGACTAAGCCAGACACAATAGATTGATGAAGCTCCTCTGAATGATTTGTGACTCCACCGACATAAATTATGAAGTGTCACTCTTGTCTGCAGAATATAGACAACATATTTCAGCAACATCCATGCAACTCTCCATGCAGAAAAAAAGCTGTTTTCATAGTTTTCTAATAAACCGTCATTTACACATGAATGGATGTACTGCAGGATAGATGTAGATGTCATATTTCACACACAACTGTAATGTAGACAGGTATGGAATGCGTCCAATTGATGGGACGTTTTTATAGCGTGTGGCGATCCACATCGTGGACGTCGCCGTGATATGAAGGTGCATTCGTGCGTTTTCCTCAGGTGGGACTGAGATTTCTGCCATAGCCGTCCGTTCATTCTTGTGTTTTCATCAGACACACAACCCCTCCGTGGTACTACTCCATCAGGCACACATTTACCAAGAAGCAGTTACTATAGCAACCCTCACTTTCATAATTTGGGTTTAAAAGTGGGTTTGATGCTTTCCCACTCCAAGCTTTTCTCAGATACCCCAAGCAGACAAACAGACAAGGAGCGAGGAAAAGTAGAGAGCGGGAGAGATGCTGTAATACATCCTATTCCACTTTCTCCTTAAGAAATAATTCAGCAGTGGGAAGCAAGATGTGAATAATTGAGGGCAATGCTTTCTGCAGTGACCTGAATAATGGGAAGCCAAACACGACACATGTACCCGCTGTCTGCATCAGGCGAGCGGAGAGCGCTGCTGTGTGACCCGCACATTTCGTTCCTCTGCTCTTTTCCCCCCAGGGATCGCCATTGACAGGAACGGGCTGATCTACTTTGTGGACGGGACTGTGATCCGGAAGGTGGATCAGAACGGCATCATCTCGACCCTGCTGGGGTCCAATGACCTTGCGTCTGCTCGTCCCCTGAGCTGTGAATCAGTTATGGACATTCATCAGGTGACAGTGGAAAATGTTCAATTGATACACATTTATTATAAAATGAACAAATATTTAAATATCATTATTTATTTTGTTTCTTTAGTGAAAACGGAAAATATCCTTCTATATGTATTTTAACTGGTTTTAGCTGTATTCTTGCACATTAACCGATTGATAATTCATTCTGACAAGCCACAGAGCAAATATATACAGTAAATATATTGTCAAAGGGCTTAAAAATATCAAATATATGAAATATTTGTACAAAAAAATCCAGCACTACTGATAACACAATGACGTGATTTATTAATGTGATTCTGTCTGTTAAAATCCCAGCTTGAGTCTTTTTGTACGGTTTTCTCAATTAAATCATCTTGCATAATGCAAATAACATTCTGTGAATATCTTTAATATTGACTAAAACCACATCAAAGATTAAAATGAATGTTTAGGACGCCAACATATGTTGTATTTTTTAACAAAACAATAAAACAGTATCAATAAAATCACTAATTTGTAATGATTAAAACATTGATCATTTTATAAATGAAAATCTCAACATCTGGCCTATAATCATATAATAATAATAATCCTTTACAGCAATAAACACATTATTTATTTTTGTCATTTTTATGGCTATGACTACTTTGATGCTCCTAACCCACAATTAGATTACGCGACTTTATCTTGGATTTCACAGACAAATGTGGTTTTGTTTCTCTGTTAGAACCAACGCTGTTGTTTGTTTATACGGCACTTTATCCAATCCCATTTACAAGACAACATACTAGACAATTGATCTTTATACAAGAAGACAGTTATGTAAAGAACAACAGCTGTGTATCAGACAATCGTACAGCTGCTTATTCAACGTTGCATTATTTCTCTTATTCATCTCTCTCTTTAGGTGTCTTTAGAATGGCCGACAGACCTCACTGTTAGTCCGATGGATAACTCTCTCTTCGTGCTGGATGGCAGTGTGGTTTTGCGGGTCACCGAAGAGGGGCAGGTCAGCGTGACAGCAGGCAGACCCCTGCACTGCCCCATGCCTTCTACAGACATCTCAGTGACAGAAACACAGCGAGCCACACAAACCCATCTGGAATCCCCCAGCGCCATCGCTGTCTCCTTCAGTGGAGTCCTGCACATCGTGGAGACAGATGAGAGGAAGATGAGCCGCATACGCAGCGTGGCACCAGATGGCGAGATCACTCACCTGGCGGGAGCGCTTTCAGACTGCGACTGCAAGACGGACGTCAGCTGCGATTGTTACCTAACGGGAGACGGCTTCGCTAAAGATGCTCGGCTCAACGGGCCGTCCTCTCTCGTTGCTGCTCCGGATGGAACTCTGTACATAGCTGACCTGGGAAACATACGGATACGCATGGTTGGAAAAAACAGGCCGACGCTTAACAGCATGGGCTTGTATGAGGTGGCTTCATCCACGGAGCAGGAGTTGTACATGTTTGACATCAACGGAACGCATCAGCATACCGTCAATCTGATCACTGGAGACTACAAGTATAACTTTAGCTATAGCAATGAGGGAGATCTGACCTCAGTATCTGACAGTTATGGAAACACTTTGCGAATCCGCAGGGACACCAGCCGACTTCCCGTCCGCATCGTTGCACCTGACAACCAGGTTATATGGCTAACTGTAGGCTCGAGCGGTGGGCTGAAGACCCTGGGCACACAGGGGCGTGAACATGTGCTGCTAACTTACCATGGCAACAGTGGTCTCCTGGCAACCAAGAGTGCTGCCAATGGATGGACAATATTCTATGAGTAAGGATGTTCAAGAGTTTCAGCTTCTTAGTCATATTTCCTAATCGATTAATAAGCATTAAGATTACCACAACTAATTCACTTAAAAATAAAAATGTTGTGGAACACAAAAGAAGATATTTTGAGAAATGTCTAAGTGGTTTTGTGTTCATACAATTGAAGTCAATGAGGGTGTTGTTTTGTTACCAACATTCTTCGAAATATCTTCTTTTGTGTTTTGCAGAGCACAGAAAGTCATACACACTTTTAAAAATGAAGGTGCTTAAAATGTTCTTCATATGTTCATGCCAGAGATGAACCCTTTTTGGTTCCACAAAGAACCATTCAGTCAAAGGTTCTTTAAAGAACCATCTCATTCTTACCTTTTTGTAATCTGAAGAAACGTTTTGCGCCACAAAGGACCTTTTGTGAAACAGAAATGTTCTTCGGATGTTAAAGTTAAATGTCTTTATGGAACCATTTAGACAAAAAAGTCAAAAGTTTTTTTTAACATGAGGACATGATGAAAGATTATTCATTTTTGGGTGAAATTACGCTTCAACAAATCCATGAACCCTACATCTCAGAACACCATAGGAAACATATAGAAGCCTCCTAGCAACCACAAGAATAGCAAAAACACTCAGGGCACCTTAGCAACCGCATAGCAACCTATGCTCTAGCAACACTATATAGAATTTTCTTCAGAAAATGTGAGAATCTATTGTTATTTTATAAGGTCTACTGTATGCCAGTGTTTGTGGTTCTCTCATTTCAAGCCTGTGTGACAAGACTGCTAAGCCAAGTAACTGTTTTTTCTATAAAAAAAAAAACTCAGATACACTAGTGTTTTTATTGAATTGCATTTCATTTCATTCAGTGCAGCACAGATAATCTTGCTCTACTTTTCAATCTTTCTCATAGCTATGACTCAGAAGGGCGATTGACCAATGTAACTTTTCCTACTGGAGTGGTGACCAGCCTGGCTTATGACATGGAGACTTTCTCTAAAGTGGAGCGCGAAAGTTTTGAGAGAGATGAAGCTGCAACTATGACTTCAAACCAATCAGCCATCCAAAGTGTACTCACGTTACAACAAGGTAACCCTTTTTACATTGAATGCTAAATACAGAATGCTTCTTGTGTCTATTGACGTTATGTACTGTGTAAGTTGCTTTGGAAAATGCATTAATGCCAAATGTAAATGTGTCGTCTGTGTTTGTTTTGCAGACCAGCTGAAGAACAAATATGTGTTGGGTTATGACCATTCATTCTGGATCCTATATGCAAATGGAATGAGCACACACTTCCAGACGGAGCCACACATTCTGTCAGGTGCCTCCTCACCGACACTGGCCTGCAGAAACATGACTCTATCTGACGACAGCGGACAGAACCTGGTGGAGTGGCGTTTTCGCAAAGAGCAGTCGCGAACGAAGGTCACAGTGTTTGGACGCAAGTTACGAGTACGTACTGAAATCTAATTACAGAGATGAAAGAAATCTTATTCTAACCACAGTGAAAAGGTACAGTAATAAAGGCCAGAATTATAAAGGTCAAAAAAAGAAACCAGAAAGTATTTTTTCATAATTTGGTATGGTACGTTGTTTTAACATTGAGCCCATGACTCTAACTTGTATCATTTAAAACGATTTCTTGCTATACAGGATTTTATTACTGTAAATGATAGCAATGTCAAATTTGGCATGAAGATATCAGCCAGCTGCACTAAGAATATATGACAGTTTAACTACCGCAAAACAAATCTGTTTCAGAATTGATGTTGACTAGGTTTGAAGATGATTTAATAGTTTGAACAAGTGCCTGAGTGTCTTGGTTTTATAAAGTTTTGAACAGACTATTAATCAAGAGACTCATTTTCACAAAAAGAATATCAGTCAAACGTTTTTTTGGCATCGGCCAAGACTCCGGCAGGAGGCGAAAAATAATCTATCATTTTGTAGACGATTTTCTGCCATTTTACTTTTGCTGTACCAATTTTGTGTCGTTTCTCCACCTGTGCTCGAAGGTAAATGGACGGAACATTTTGTCTGTTGATTATGACCGAGCGCTGAGGATTGAAAAGATCTACGATGATCACCGTAAATTTCTTTTGAAGATTGGTTATGACATGGCAGGTCAGCCCAGTCTCTGGATGCCAAGTAGCAAGTTACTGCCTGTCAACCTCACACGCAATAGCAATGGGCAGTTGAGTGCCATTCACTGGGGTTCGGTCTCGGAGAGGGTTGAGTATGATGGACAAGGTCGACTGCTGTCTAGAACATTCCCTGATGGGAAGACCTGGAGCTACACTTATCTGGAGAAGGTAAAGATCGGTGTAAATAGATTTATTGATGTATGTGATATACTATGTTGTATGTATGTGTCATAAAATATGATAGATATCATATACTATGATATATGTATGTGTCAAGAGTTTTTGTCATTTGTCACATATTCACTGCTTTCCACAAGTGTAAGAAAATGTTGACATCACAGAACGTCTACTAAAAAAATTGTACTAGTACCATGCCAGGGTTCTGCAGTGCGACATAAATGCTACGGAAAAATCTGTCTGTGCTAAGAATATATTTACCAGTGTAGCACGCGTGCGATACAGTGTTGCAAGTGTTTTAGACAGAGCCACTTGTTTGTGTGAGGTGTGTTTGTCGCGGTGCTTGTTTGTGTGTGATGTAAATCTATGGTGCACCGCTATTTTAGTTGTTTTTGCATTTAAAATTTTGTTTTCCTGCTGCACTGAGTCCATATTTAGAGCCCTGCGATTTCCGCGATGTGGAAACGGAAGGAATAGCGGAATACTATATGCACTTGACGCTCGTGCATTTGTCCTCTGTATGAGGACATGAACACATGAACTCCATCTCCAGAGCTGAGCTGAGAGTTTATTTCATAAGCATTTCACTGTAAAAATATCTTCAACCACACACTCTTTGCGACGACCTGTCAAAATAAAAGTCTGGTAAACATAAACATCTAGATTAAAAACACTGTATTGTATTATAATATTTACTATAATAAATTGTAGTATTCTTGCAGTAAATGGATAAACTATAAACACTAGAGTATACCTATATTTACTAAACTAGGAGGAATTTTACTGCAGTTTACCATTGTAAATAATATAATAGTATCCTACAGTATGTGGACAAATATATAATTATTATATAGTAAAAGAATGGAAAACACAGAACCCAAAGGAACTTGGGAAAAACTAAATTATATGACCCTAATTTACCCAACTGTAACATTAATGTCCTTCGTCTGTTACCTGCCTATTTATGTGATAAACTACACATAAATATTTTTATGATATATAACAGATGTTTTATACTTGTGCTACAACTGTTTCACCTGTGCTACAAAACTTTAAACCTCTGTAGCACCAGTGCTATGTGCAAAAAAAGTTAACGTACAGCCCTGCATGCAGTCTGTAAAATAAAAATATATATTATGCTATCGGGATACACTTAAATACCCCAAAATACATAGAGTCATCATTTACCCAGCCTAATGACAGCCATAATTAAATGTTTTTTTGCATTGTCCTTGAATTCCCTAGTAAATAAACACATGACCTTGAAGTTGCAAGCATTATACTTTACCAGTTATAGAAACACAAATTCCTAGAAAATAACAGCTTTAGGATTTAGAAAAAACAACAAAAGAAAAAATAAAGTGTTGGTTTAAAAAATATTTATACTGTATATACAGTATTTTATATTTAGATAACATATCTATACAGTAATAACTTTATTTTTAATATAAAATACATAAACCGTATTAATGGAGTGCCCATCTATACTAGCCTCTTATTCGTTGCGATTTCTTTATTATTTTGTCCCATTCGTCCATTTTTTTACATTTTTTTATTACATATTATATTTACTGTAACATATTGCTGCTGTCTTTCTGAAACCTTGTATCTCCGTATTTTGTGATGTTTATTTTTTGCCATAAATCATTATTATTACTCGCCTTTAATAAAAGTAATAAATAAAAAGTATTTTATTTACTTTGACAACACAGTATTTTTAGAAGTACAGTGTTTTTTCCATTTCCTGAAAAACAGCTAGTTTGGACGTCCTGGTTTCAGAAGGACAACAACAATATACTGTATATGTTAACAAAAATAAAAAAATGTACTAGATATATTCACATAAATAAAATAGTAGCCAAGACTGATGTCTACATGACAGGAAGGGTTTTTGTTTTTCTTTCCTTTTTTACATATTCGAAACCCACACTCCATGATACATTGTGGTCTCCCTTTTTGCCACATAATTTATTTTAGTATATACCTGCATTTCTTTTTATGGCTGAATCTAATCTGAGGGAGCATTAAAAGCAAATATTGTACATAATGCCATCTGGACATCACTTTTGGCCACAACTGTATGTTTTTAAAGCCCAGTAAACACTTGATGTCCTGTCAGTTTGTCATTATTTGTTTTTATTTTCTAAGAATAATGTTGTTTCTTTTCACATTCTAGTCCACAGTGCTAATAATGGCGAGTCAGCGGCAGTACGTCTTTGAATATGACCCTCAGGGGGGCCTCTCTGCAGTCACCATGCCCAGTGTGGCCCGTTACACTATGGAGACCATCCGCTCAGTGTCTTACTTTCGTAACCTTTACCATATGCCTGAAAGCAATGCCTCTGTCGCTGCGGACTACAGTGAAGATGGCAGGCTCCTCAGAGTGGCACAACTGGGCACGGGTCGCAGAGTTATTTACCGCTACCGCTGGCACAACAAACTGTCTGAGGTTCTGTACGACAGCACCCGTGTTAGCTTCACTTACGATGAGACCGCAGGTGTCCTGAAAACGGTCAATCTGCAGAGCGAGGGTTTCATTTGCACCATTAGATACAGGCAGCTTGGCCCACTAATAGACCGGCAAATCTACCGCTTTAGCGAAGAAGGGATGGTAAACGGCCGCTTCGACTACGCTTATGACAGCAGCTTGCGCGTGACGAGTGTTCAGGGTGTTATCAATGAGACGCCGCTGCCCATTGACCTCTATCAGTACGACGACATCTCAGGGAAGGTGGAACAGTTCGGGAAGTTTGGCGTCATCTATTATGACATCAACCAGATCATCTCCACCTCTGTTATGACGTACACGAAACACTTCGACGGACACGGTCGGATACGAGAGATTCAGTACGAGCTCTTCCGCGCTCTGCTGTTCTGGATCACCATCCAATATGATGACGTGGGTCGTGTTACTAAGAGAGAGATGAAGATCGGCCCTTTCGCTAACGCTACTAAGTACGGCTACGAATACGACGTGGACGGGCAGCTGCAGGCTGTGTACCTCAATGACAAAATGACATGGCGCTATAGCTATGACTTAAATGGGAACATACATCTGCTGAGTCCCGCAAACAGCGCACGAATCATGCCTCTCCGTTACGACTTACGAGACCGTATAACTCGCCTGGGTGACCTGCAGTATGAGCTGGACGAGGATGGGTTTCTCTGTCAGAGAGGATCTGAGATCTTTCAGTACAACTCTAATGGTCATCTGGAACGGGTTTATAGCAAGACCAGCGGTTGGAGCGTACAGCACCGTTACGATGGTTTGGGAAGAAGAGTCTCCACGAAATCCAGCACGGGACAGCACCTGCAGTTTTTCTATGCTGATTTGAGTTACCCAAGTCGAATAACCCACGTGTACAACCACTCGAGCTCACAGATTACCTCTCTGTACTATGACCTGCAGGGACACTTGTTTGCCATGGAGATCAGCAGCGGGGCAGAGTTCTACATAGCCTGTGATAATATTGGTACCCCATTGGCCATCTTTGGGAGTGATGGCATTCTCCTCAAGCAGGTTCATTATACGGCTTATGGGGAGGTTTATTCTGACTCCAATACTGATATTCAGCTGGTGATTGGGTTTCACGGAGGACTTTACGACCCTGTAACAAAACTACTTCATTTTGGAGTACGGGACTATGACATCATGTCGGGTCGCTGGACTGCACCTGATTTCATGCTGTGGGAGAAAATCGGCAAGGAGCCGGGTCCGTTCAATCTGTACATGTTCAGAAACAACAACCCTATAAGTAAAGTGCAGAATGTTTGGGAATACTTAACAGGTATGGCATGGTTTTATTGCACACATTATAACAGCATCTTAAACTAAGTTTTGCATGCTTTAATCGTATGATTGATATTTGTTACAGATGTGAACAGCTGGCTGGTCACCTTTGGGTTCCATCTCCATAATAGCATTCCTGGATTCCCAATTCCAAAATCTGAGATGACCCAAGCATCTTATGAACTTGACAAAAGTCAAATGTGGGATGATCTAACAGTAAGTTTTTCGTTAGATAACAATATATATGTATATTTTTAATTTGCCATTATAATATTTTTTAAAATAATTGTTAAACATTGTTTTCACTTTAAGGTGAAAGACTACAGGCCAAAAGGTCATTTTAAGCACACCAGTCAATTTTCAGATTAATTTGCTTCTATATATTTCATTTAACACTTATAATATTTCAGTGTAGATTAACAGATTAAGAATTTTTTACCTTTCATTTGCTGATTTCTTGTTTTATACAGTTGAACAGCTCATTCTCTGTAGTTTCGTTATCACGAAAAACTGCAGGCCGAGGAAAGCCAATATACAGAATCTCAGCATCTTTAACATTCATTTTTTTCTGAATAAGTATTTTCAACACTTTGAGTCAAAAATATCAACTTGGGGAGCATTTACATAAACCAAACTTTCCATGTTCATTTTTCGGCTAGGCAAGTTTATTTATAGACCAAATTTCATACACGGAGGTAATTCAAAGTGCTTTACATAGAAATGATTCACAAAGGAAAAAAGGATACATTATTCGTAAGAGATCGTTAAAAAGTAAATTATTTAAAATCACATGTACTTAAGAATTTAAAATAATAATAACAAGGAAAAATGTTTTATTTAAAATGATAAAACTGAAAGAAAAGAAAACCGATCTATTCTTATTTTTATTATAGAAGCATTTGTTCACACAAAGCTTATTTCATATTTATATACCATTTTGAATGAAAAAATATGTCAAAAAGCAGTGTTTAATACATGTGTGTACAATACATAGTAATTTTATAAATTAATAATCAGATATTCAAAAAGTCTATGTTGTTCAAATGAAATAACATTTGTAAACATTATATTAAACATGAAATACTAATGTAAATAATGTATTGGTAAAGTGTCACAATACTATCTTCATGTTAACAAAAGAACCTTTTTCACATGTAGTGTCTTGCCTTAAAAAAATCTTTATTTTTACTATTTTTTACATTTTAGGCTTTCAATTGTGATCATGTATTTAGTCTTCCCTTTGGTTTATTTTTCCATCAACTGAAACTAGAGCTTTAGTCTAACAGGGACTCTGTCATCTTTTCCAGACCAGCTTTGCAGTCCAGCAGCACATCATCCGACAAGCTCAAGCATTTCTAACATTTGGAAATCTGCCAACGCTTGAGTTTGGTCATAGCCGAAGGGCTGACAAACCCTGGCTGTGGTTTGCCTCCAGCGATTCACTGATAGGTCGCGGGATCATGTTGGCTCTCTACAAGGGTATTGTGATAACTCGAGCGCTAAGCCTGGCCAACGAGGACTGCGTCAAGGTTGCCAACATCCTCAACGGCGCCCTTTATTTAAAAGACTTGCACTTTATTATTGACGGCAGAGACACGCACTACTTTGTGAAAATGACTTCTCCTGAAGCAGACCTGGCAGCTCTACGGCTCACCAGCGGACGGAAAGAACTGGAGAATTCAGTGAACGTAACGGTGTCACAGTCCACAGCTGTGCTGGGCGGCCGCACCCGCCGCTTCGCAGATGTGGAGTTCCAGCGGGGGGCTCTCACCCTGCACGTGCGCTACGGCGCGTCCCTTGATGAGGAACGCGTGCGTGTTTTAGAGCTGGCCAGACAGAGAGCTCTGGCTAACTCATGGATGCATGAGCAGCAGCGGGTACGAAACGGAGAGGAGGCATCTCGACTGTGGACGGAGGGAGAGAAGAGGCAGCTTCTCAGCAGTGGACGGGTGCAGGGCTATGATGGATACTACGTGCTGTCAGTAGAGCAGTATCCTGAGCTAGCTGACAGCGTCACCAACATTCAGTTCCTCAGACAAAATGAGATCGGCAAAAGGTAGTGAACAGACCGACCACTCTCCACTGCGATTTTGAAATAAAAGAACAAGTTAATTGGGGAACATGCTGTGGTTTGACACGTGTGACATTTTCTGAGAGTTTGTGAAAACTCTACTACTCTTGGTCTAACACCATTAAAGCAACGCTGTGCGTTGTGACACGTCAATGTGTTTTCTCAAAGGCCTTAACCAAGGCTACTGCTGTGGAGCACAATGAAATGATAAACTTAAGAGTCAAGACACAAGCCTGATTCATAGAAATATTCATTTCTTTATTTAACTATTTATTAATTGTTCATTTTTACAAGCACTATTCAAATATTTCCCATATAGAGATATAATGTGTCGTACCTTTTGAAAACTGAAAATGTTTACATCTGCATATTACTGTACAACTGCAAAAACACCACACATGATGTCAGGTGGTTTACTGTAGCCAGCTATAAACTTTACACTGTAATATTTTTATATTTATTCAGATTTGTCTTATTTTGTGTGTACGTTTCATGAGATTCATAATTGGAAAAAGTCTGTTGGCAATCATGTAATTTGCAACGGGACCTCCCTTAAAATATGACATTACAAAGGTTTTTGTGCTATTTCTTTTTTTGTTTGACCTGTTTTACTTTTAAGTCACAAACAACATCGTTTAAAGTGACAGAAAAGTTTGATTTGTAGCCATTTTTGGTGCACCTTAACTTAATAAACTGGACATATAATGAATGAAATGGCAGCACAGCACAGCACAGCACAGCAAATATGTAAATGTCTGGACTTATGTAAATGAGTGTTTACCTGTATATTTTTAAAATTAAAAGCAAATATTAGCTTTTTTTGGTTACAGGTCCCAATGAAAATATTTATGAAAATTGTTTGTACTTAAAAAGAAATAAAGGCTAAAATCACTTATTTCTAAAGCTTTTTTTCATTCTCAAACCAGAACGTTATAAACATAATACACCATTACCCCGTTTAATGGCAAACATAAGTCTGCATCCAGGCAAAACAATAGTGATTTACTTCTGTTGTCACACTGCTAGGACTTTGAAGTAAGATATGAGAGCTTATATGAATAAATTTTAAATCAAAACTCACTTTCATCTGCTGTAGCAGTAGTTGATACATGAATAACTTACATTTATAATTGCTGTCTGTGTAAAATCACATTGAGTGATCAAAGGCAGGAGATTGGTGTGTGTAAAGCGTTAAATGAATGTGCACGCTGAATCATGGAAAGCTGTAAATCCACTATTTTATTTAACAACCGTTAAAGCAACTTTTTTATTCATTTTTATTTATGGCCACAGACTGTAGGTGCTTCACAGACACTGTTTACATCATATTTCCATTTACAGAGTTGAACTGTTTCTTAAATGGAGATTATGGAAATTTGTTTTCTCATTAATGCTAAACTGTAAAGAGAAGCATGAAACAATCACAATACAGTATTTATTGAGCGACTAATGCTTACCATTTTGACACTAGTGCCCTCTTGTGAAACTCATTGTTAAAGCAGTCAGTCTAAATAAGGTTCTTGGTTGGGTGCTCTGAATCATTAACTCTGATTGATACAGTTGATAGTCAAAGCTGAAGTGTCTGGATGTGAATATAGAGAGTTTTAGATATAGTGGAATTGTTAAAGGGATAGTTCACCCAAAAATGAAAATTCTGTCATCATATATTAACCTCTTGTAATTTAAAACATGTATGACTTTCTTCTGCAGAACACAAAAAATATATATTTTGAAGGATACTGGTAACCGAACAGTGGTGCTACCCATTCACTTCTATATATGGACACAAAAACAATGCAAGTCAATGGATACCGCCTTTGTTGTTGTTTTTTCAGTTTTGGGTAAACTCTTTAGGAAAAAAGGACAATCTTTCATTCCTATTTTTTTTACTCACCTTTATGTTCCATGTATGACTTATTAGAAAGTAATATTAGAAAGAAAAGACATTTTGGAAAGTTAGTGACCAACAGCCTCTTTCACTTTCAGAAATTAAGCAGCATCAATATTTCATTAGAATTTCAACAGACACTATAACTAAAAATGTAAGGTGAATAAGGCAAACAGAATGATCTTTTAGATATTAAAGGGACTACATGTTTATAAGTCATAATGCTTCTCGTCTTTATAAAAGTTTGAGGTTGCTACTGTACAGTCAGAGGTTCAGACTTAATCTATCAGACATACAAACTCTGATGAAGACCACATTTTCTAAATGCTTTAAATTCAATATTCATCAATATTAATATCAGAATGTATTAACCCATGATAATTTGTTTGTAGATACCTGACTCCTGTGGCTGTTAACATACACCACAAGATCCTGCTGTGTGTATATTTATCGAATCTGTAAATGGGGTAAAGTGGAAAATGAGATTACATAACATAGACGTGCTGCTTGGAACGAAGTGTTATGTAAAAACCCCTTTTAGGTCAGGGCTTTCTGGAGATCCCGCATATTGTATACGTTAAAATATGTTTTATAGATTGAGAAAAACAGTTTGAAAGCCGTATTTTAACTGCTTAATATTATAAATGATGGAGACCTTCAGTATATCATGGAATGCCTTATAATATACAGTAATAGCCGCAGAAAAAATAAAGAGACCATTCCGAATGTTCATTTCAAATCAGTATTTCTAGATGTATTGTGGCCATTTCAGTCCAGTGTCTGTTGAATTTCAACAAAACCAAACCTCAGGAGTGAGAAAGTCATCCAACAGCAATGTGAAAGACTGAAAGCATGACAAGACAAAATTGAGGTTATCGCATAAAAAACGTTTCCTAAATACATGTACAAATATTACTGTCGTATTGCTTAAACGTGAATATAAATGTATTTTCTTTGCAGTATTTGAGGTCTGAAAAAATACAGAGCATATTTTCTGTTATTTTGACCTGTTTCTCCAGGTTTACTTTTCTACTAGTAGAATTTTTTTTTTTTAAATTTGGGAGAAATATTGTTGGTAGTTCATAGAATAAACAATAATCATAATAATCAATATACATAACAATAATCACTTTACCTAAATACATATAGGAAACTGAAAATTATTTTACGTGGCTGTATATATTTGACTTGCAACGCCAAGGACATGGGTTCGATCCCAGGGGATTGCATGTAGTCAGAAACAAATGTATGGTACAATGCCATGTGTCGCTTTGGATAAAAGCATCTGCCAAATGCATAAATGTCAATGTACTGAATACAGACATTTCATATGCATTTAAAACACTTGATGCAAATGCAATGAACTTCTAGTAAATTGCCATCAAGTGTGTAACTCGTGAGCAATGCTTTCTGCAAGGCAAGGTCTGATGAAGCCACCAAGACCACTGTGTTGTTTCAGTGCAATGAATGTTAATTGTTTGCAAATGCACGGAGGAAAAACCGTCCCTGTTTTAGCCGTATTAGCCATGCTCTCTGTTTTCTGGTTTAATCCACAATGCACCACGCTGTTCTGCCCCAGCGTCTGATTAACACTGCCCTCAAACACACATTCATTCACAATCAATTTCCTTTCCTGTTAGAAATGAGTTATGATTGCGTTTCAAGTGCCTAAAGTCCTCAGTTTTACCACAGTGCTCTAGTTTTCTTTTTCTTTCCAGATTATAAAATTACACTCCTGCCAATAATAAAAGTGCTTCCTGAAGGTCACTTGATCCTGTATTGTGTCGTCACCGACAGCCTTCTTTTTGTTTTCCTTATGTCCTGGGTTGGCAGATTTGATGGATTAGCCACCTCGTCTTAAAAGGTATGAAAACAATGACACTGCTGCCTGTCGCCGGCTCGCTCAATATCAGCAGACTCTTGTGCCCTAGCAGTGCATTTCGAAGGACACGAGATATGCTATAGCATATGAAGACGAGCTAACTGTCTTACTACCACACACACATCAAATCCCCAGACAACCATCCCAAACCTTTAACCTTTTACAATCTGTTCAGGCTAGCCAGAGTTCACCTGTTACCCACAATTCATCAGAATCTTTTCAAAAGGAAACACAGACAAGTGTGTTCCTGAATCATGCATGTACAAAACACAAAAGCAGAACATTTGAAACACTTGAAATTGTCTGTTACTTTGGTAAAGTTATTACTAGATAAATGCAGATAAACAAGACACAAAGCAAATGAATGTCAGTGTGAATGGACATGATTAAAACGATGCCTTTTGCTCTGATTGTTTCCCCTATGCAGCATCATACTTTTTTACCTTAATCACAACAATAAAACTATCTAGAGTAGAGAACACACAGTGGAATGAGACCATTAACATTAAATACAAATTCTGGCACCATTTACTTACCCTAGAGTTCTTCCAAATCTGTATAAATTTCTTTGTTTGGTTGAACACAGAGAAAGATATTTGGAAGAACGCTTGTAACCAAACAGTTCTTGGCCACCCTTGACTAACATAGTAAGAAAAACGACAAAGGTAATCAAAAGTGTCCCAGAACTGCCTTTTCTTCAAAATATCTTCTTTTGTGTTCCAAAACACTTGTTTTGTTTGTTGTGGCCAGGAACTTTCTGGTTAGAAGCATTCTTCCAAATATCTTTCTCTTTCAAAGGAAAGTAGAAACTAAAAAGACCCAAACACAGTCTCACGGGAAATCGTTAAATTGTCACGAACCGCAATCTATTAATTCGTGTTCTCGGTTGAAAGACCACCTTAACATAACAGTCGCCATTGAAGTCACGGATTTGGATTTACAAAGTGCAAGGTTAAAAATGGAAACATTTGAGCATAGTTCAAGTAGTAAACCTTCAAAATGAAAATTCTATCATCATTTACTCTTGTCATTTCCAACCTGTATGACATGCTTTCTTACACAGAACACAAAATACAATATTTTTTAAGAATATTGTTAACAGCCCCTATTCACTTGCATCGGTTAGAAGTGAATGGAGGCCTGTGCTGTTCTGTTACCAACACTTTCAAAATATCTTCTTTTGTGTTCTGCAGAAGAGAGAAAGTCATACAGGTTTGAAATGACAAGAGGGTGAGTAAATGATGACAGAATTTTCATGTTGAAGGTGAACTACTTTCAGGCAAATTCTGGCTAAAAACTTGAGTTTGCTGTATATTGACTTAAATATGTTTAATTTATGTACAACCCCCAACTCATGTCGCTATAAAGTCAAAGTTCTGTTTCAAATCCAATTTGTCAAGTATACACATTGTTTTGAGGATTTCACATAAGATAAGAAAAAGTACATGGAGTTCACCGGTTACAGGGTTCATCCACCGTTAAACACGAGTGTCCAGAAGGGAGGTGGAACGGATCTAAATGTGATTGGACAATCATCATGTGAGAAAATATTATAAAATGTGCAGAAATCCTTGAAAATGGTTTGAAGTGGGAGAAAACCATTACTTGTGTAACATATTTTAGCCATGAGTGGATGTCCATATTTTCAAGCGAAATTTGTGTATGTATTTGAACATTTGAGTTTATAATCCTAATTTTAAGGGCACATTTCTATCTATAATGTAGAGATTTACCTCATTCAAATGTGTAATTCTTGAGAAAATACATTACTTGATGAAATTACAGGTCAAGCAGTATACAGCATCTGACAGAAGATGAGAATAATGATTCTCAAACTGGAGTTAACAAAGCCAGCAAAGGAGGTCTTATCTATGGAGACTATCTGCAGGTAGTATTAATATTATTATTATAGATTTACCAAATCATAAAATAAAATGCTGATACTTAATAGCTTTTTCTATCATTATATCATCAATAATTGATGCGCAATTCTGGGACTAAATGAAAACCCCATTCAATTATTGTTTTCAAGTATTAGGATTCAGGACCATGTTCGAATTCCAGCACAAATAATGAACTAGTTGTTTTGTGGGTTTTATTTTAAATTGATACCTTGAGCTTATTTATTCAAGGTTTCCTCTCTTTGAAAAGCACATCTTTTTTTCCTCGCTCCCAGCTGGATAAAATAGTGACATCTCAGGTTCTTCAAAGTGAGCTGAAGGGAAACAAGATCCATGATGAACATCTGTTTATTGTCACACATCAAGGTGAGTCACACAACACACTAAACTGCCTTTGGGCAAATCAATTTTAGCCTTAGCTTGATCCCCAGTGAACGCTCCCAAAACAGCAGGCAAAATACTTCCACTCCTATTTATAGTGTTGAATGTTGACAACCTTGTCTATTAATTAACTGCAACTAAAAATAGACAAGACTGTGTCAAAAACTTGTTCTTTGTTAACATCAATTTAGCAGATATAAACTATCAAGCATACATGACTCCAGTACTTGAATACACATTATATACACACAATAATAAATTATTCAAATGCAATTTAATATAAAGCTACTTTGACCAAAGATTAAATACACAATATTTCACTCCAAAAATTTTGTGGCATCAATAAATACTATTATTTACTTGCTCATTAAAAAAAATGTATTTCTCAACTGCACTTAGAAAGAAAACTGCTCTTGCTATACTATTCTTCTGAACTTCATACATCTATAAGGTTTAAGAGTTCAGTGACCTTTCACATTTACAAGTGTAACAACTTTACATATGTAACCTAAAGAAATAATTAACTCTTTCTCTGTATTGCAGCCTATGAACTGTGGTTTAAACAGGTTCTATGGGAGCTGGACTCAGTGAGAGAAATCTTTATAAGTGGACATGTGAGTTAATTTAGCATCTACAAGACAAACATTCAGGTTAGTTGCGGGTTTTAAGATTTACTGAGTCATGAACAGCTGCAGTGATTTGAGTCACATTTTGTTCCCCTTCAAATTAGTTAGTTTACTTTAAATCCACGTAACAAGATACAGTATGTTTAATAAATAATATACAGTGTAAAACATGTTGAAAAATGGAAATATTACACGTGACGCTGATGAAACTTCAAACTGAAGTTTAGGTGAGATTAGGTGTTGGCTGAAATTATGAATACATTTAATAAACATCAGTAAATGAAACACTAATTCAGCTCCACTAATAATCTACAGCCCAAAATCAAATTCTCTATATTTTATTCCAACTCAACATTTTGTGCTCTTCAGCATCACTTAAAGTTTTTTGTCACCAATGTAATACAGGGATGTACACAGATTGTGGGATAGCTGTCAAAGGTTTCATGTTAAAATCACCTGCGCTCATTGTTTGCTTCTTTAGTAATGATGATGAACAGACCTAACCTTTCTATATGTGCTACATTTTGAAGATGTGCATTACAGCATGAGGCTGCCACCTTCAGTCTAGTTTAAGATATTTCCACCAAGTTAACTCTCACGTATTTTACGAAACACACATATGTGAACTATGTGCACATTTTCTCAGGTTCGTGATGAGAGGAACATGCTCAAAGTTAACACTCGAATTAACAGGATCGTGATGATATTCAGACTATTGCTTGATCAGTTTGCTGTTTTGGAAACTATGACTGCCATAGACTTTTTTGACTTCAGGTAAGATGTATTTCTTGCAAATCATCGATGTCTTTCTGAAACCTCGTATGTCCAAATTTGCTGTTTATCAGGAAGTGGAAAAAACTGCACTTTTTAGTGTGACTTTTTTAATGTCAATGTTGACAAGCACTTTTTAATACTTTTTTTAGTTAGATATTGGCAAAACCCAGTGACAAACAAAAATGACTAATAATAAAATAAAAAAATAGCCTAACAAAAGAATGGAGATCAGTGTTGGGTAAGTTACTCTGAAAAAGTAATGAATTACTAGTTACTAATTACACATTCGATAATGTAATTAGATTACTGTAGAAGTTACTCTCTTCAAAAAGTATTTAATTACTAATTACTTTCTATATCCTACATCAACCTTGATGAGTTAAGTGATTCAAGGATAGACATGACACGGCTCTTTTAATTCATTCAAATAAATAATATAAAACTACATAAAATATTATTATTAATTACGAATGTAAGAATTATACATTAAAGCAAGGATTTTAAAGTTAGACTTACATGATGTCAATTCCTCTTCTGCACACACACCTTACACAAAGTATTTAGTTTAATTACATCAGAAGTAACTGTAATTAAATTACAGAAAAAATAAGAGTAATCCCTTACTTTGCTTTTTCAAGGGAAAAGTAATTAAATAACAGTAACTAATTACTTGGTAACTAGTTACACGCAACACTGATGGAGATATATCCGAGGTTTCAGAAGACATCAGCGAAATTCCGCTATTGTCATAGCTAGATAATTGTTTCTTAATTACAGCAAAAAAGGCAATTCCTGAACATAGCCTATATCATTTCCTACATAACAGAATTTCTTAGATAAAACAGATAAGCTATTGGATATAGTGCATACTGACACTCTGGAGAGGAGCCACAAGTAACTAGGAGTAAATAGGAGTTTGATGATACTAATTTGTTAAATCAAAATCAATGGTTGTGTTTAACATAATTGCATTTAGCTCGATTGATCTGTGTGCGTTTGTGTTCAGGGAATATCTCTCGCCAGCTTCGGGTTTCCAGAGTCTACAGTTTCGACTTTTGGAAAACAAGATTGGGGTCCCACACAACCAGAGGGTTCCCTACAACAGAAGACATTACCGAGACAATTTCCGTGGCGAGGAGAGCGAGCTGCTCATCCGCTCAGAGCAGGAACTCACTCTGCTTCAGTTAGTCGAGGTAGGCCTACACGACACCAACACCAGAGGAAATGGCATTACTACAACAACAACCAGCACTGAGACGCAATATTAACAGTATCACAGTATCACAGTAATGCAAATAAGAAAGTCAGCAGCTTTAACTTACTGGACTTCTTTGCAGGTGATTGGTATTCATAAAGTAAAATGGTGCATGGCCAAGATTGTTTTTTGTACAGTAACGTGAAATGAATCGCTGATTAACATTTCTCATAAGCAATCGATGTTTCTCAGCAATGGCTGGAGAGAACTCCTGGCTTGGAGGAAGACGGCTTTAATTTCTTTGGGAAATTGCAAACCAATATTTTCAAGGGACTCGATGGAGAAAAAGAGAAAATCGAGGTTTGTGAAAGATCCCTTGACAATTTCACAGCGTTCTCTGTTGTGAGAGAATGAAAAGCACGTCTGACAATTTATGCTGCGTTTTAATAGCAAAACCCAGAGACGAAAGAAGAGATGATGGCAGAGTTCATTAAGCACAGAGATGTTTTCTTATCTCTCTTTGATGAGAAGAGACATGATCATTTACTAAGCACAGGTGAGAAAACCCCCCTGAGAGACTGAACACCAAGTGAAAAGTCTTGAGTGTTACTTTCTTTCTTTCTTTGTACAGGTCAAAGGAGGCTGTCCTATAAAGCATTACAAGGAGCATTGATGATCTATTTTTACAGGTAAATCCAATTTGTAAACACAACGGGACAGTTTGTTAGGGTTAGTTCACCCCAAAATGAAAATTCTGTCTTCCTTTAGCCTTCGAAAGATATTTGGAAGAATGCTTGTAACCAAAACGTTCTTGGCCACCATCGACTACCATAGTAGGAACATCTGCTTTATAAATGTACAAAGTATTTGTTCTGTTGAACACAAAAGAAGATATTTTGAAGAATGTAGGAATGGTAGTCAATAGTGGCTAAGAACTTTCAAGCATTCTTCCAAATATCTTTCTCTGTGTTCATCAGAACAAAGACATTTATACAGACTTAAAACAACTCAACTAGACAGATTTTACATTTTCGCGTGAACAATCCCTTTGATAAAGATAACTGAACTCGACTTCTTGTCTTTGGTCTTCAGGGAAGAGCCTCGATTTCAGGTTCCTTTCCAGCTCCTGACGTCTCTGATGGACATCGATACCCTCATGACCAAATGGAGATGTACGTGGTGCCATTTAAAACTAATAGCTATGAAAACTTGCCATTTCTTTGAAATTGCTTGTCAATACTCATAACACTTTTCTGTCGCACATTGTCATCCCATGCGGTTTCTCACGCTTGTCAAAAACACCTTCTCACTTACTGAATAATTTACCCCCAAATTCTCCCTTAGACAACCACGTGTGTATGGTGCACAGAATGCTTGGCAGCAAAGCTGGAACAGGCGGCTCATCCGGCTACCAATACCTGCGCTCCACTGTCAGGTCAGTCACATCATCTGGGACAAATCCAGTCTTCATCTGAGAGTCATTAGAACGATCAGTTTCAAACACAATGAAAATGAGATCTGGGATTTACAGCATTATGCAAACCATCTCGTAAATACAAAATATGTGACAAGCCATGTTAATGACAACAGTTATGTTTTGCCAGTGATCGCTACAAGGTGTTTGTGGATCTGTTTAACCTGGCCACCTTCCTGGTTCCGAGAGAGTGGGTTCCCAAGCTGAACCCGACTGAGCACAGTTTTCTGTACACTGCCGAGTGCTGTGACAGCTCTTACTGCAGCAGTGATGACTCAGACTAGACAAAGCTGTCATGGCACAGCGGCAAGTGTGTTACTCACCATTCAGAAGAGCTGGAGACCCATGGGAACCTATGGGGACACAGGATTGAGTCTGGCGTGTGAAATTTCCAAATATTTTATCACAAGTAATATTTATATCACAGGTTTGTGGTTAAGTTTGTAATAGTAGAGGTTTAAAAGCTATATTGATGCTTTAGTCGTACAATAATGTCAACTCAAGCGTGTCAATATAATGTAATATATCAAATACTGTATATGTGAGGTCAACAGATTATTTTGTAAATAAAGATAATACAAATGATTTGTGGTTTATTTGAAAACATGTGAAAATGTATTCTTGTTTATTTACTATTGAAACACATGTCAGAGTGTTCTTAAAATGTACTCAAATATAAAACTAGTAAACAGTACAAAGTCTGTGTAGTTACAAAACATGTAGGACAGTAGATAAATGATATCTAGCAATAGAATCTGTAGTAAAGCTTTCATTAGTATTCACAATAATACAGTGGGCTCAAAAAACATTTGAACATTTTTGAAATACATATTTTGTCTATCTTGTCACATTATCTTTGATGAGTTTACCGTGTGTCCTATAGCAATGCAACATTATTATTATGCAAATAAAACACATGTTAAATGCACAAAAAGCGTTTGGTTAAAATCTGTGTAAAATGTGTTTCCTAACTAAAATTGGCCCTGACTGAGAGATTATTTTGGGCTACAGTGATTTACAGGATTAGGAATATTGGGAATTACACAGAATCATTTGCTTTGAATTCAAGAGGCACCAGGATTTTTAGCCACAATCCACACAAGAACGTTTACCAGCTGCATTTGAGACCTGAGTCAGGTTCTTGTCCTCGGGCTGATATTTTCAAATGTTGATCTGTGACTTGCTGATCCCTCAAGTATGAAGATTGTTAACTGATTTATACAAAAGCAGCAGCAACACTTTCCGCAATGCCTAGAAACAGATAATAAGGGGATAAAAAGCACATAACAGGTGACTGCATGATCACTGTGTAACTTTAATTACTGAATGAAATGTCTGCTGACGCTGTAAAGTCACTCAAATAAACTGACAATCGTTTATGATCGCCATCTTAAAACAATCACGCGTCATAATTTCCGGAGAATCTGATATGAATCAAACATGAACAAACTGGCTGACATTTATTTTTTGATCTTTACATCAGTGACATTATTGTTGGCCGTCCTTTGTCAACACAGAAAAGTCACATGAATATTTATGAACACACACAATTGCCTCACATTTTCTCTCACTGTAGCAGACTGCACCGTGCTTTGTGTATTATGTTTATGGTTTAATTGTGAGAGTCAACATCAAAAAGCATAACATCTCCAGATAAACTCACCACACATGTCGCTTCCTATTTTTATGTAAACATAGCCATTATCACCCCATGTGGTTCCCCATGAATTGCGTACTATCCAATATGGCACATCCCCTACAGAAACATAAGATATTTTATTTATAAACATTTATGGTAAATGCATTGCAAACAAATGCACTGATCAGTAAATAAATATCAAACCTACTGACATTCTAGTTTATTTCTTTAGTATATACTATGTATGCATATTGTATAAACAAAAACATGAAAACTGTACTGTATGTAAATAAAAACTGTTATGTTTTTTTCTTCAAATTCAAATTTAATAAAAAGTTCTCCCTAAAAGCTATTCAAAACACTGAAAAATATTGATTCATAGTTTATAGGTTCATTGAAGCTTGTGGTGTGACATTGAACAGTCATTTCTCTCCTCATTCAAAATGATGTTGGCATAAAGCCCGTGTTTGCCAATGTCTGTTCGATTCAGCGTCCTTGACAGTATGATATGCATGAAGGCCAGCGTTCTGAACCTTTATGCTCTGTAGCACAAGCAAAGAGTGTGTAACAGTCCGTGTCTGCGTGTGTGTACCTGTGGTATCATAGCCAGTGATCAGTACAGCATGGTTGGCATTATGACTGGAGCAGTGGTGTTGAATGATGCCACCCAGATAATCCTGCCAGCTGATGGCATCCACAATGACAACAAGAGGTCCCGTCTCCACCAGTATACTCATCATTATCTCTTCCAGTCCACTAGAACATAATATCAATTTCATTATACTATGCAACTACTTCAGATGTTATTATACACAATATTAAATGTGGGTTTGCAGTTACATTGTGTCCTAACAGAAATCCAACAAATTACAAATCTGAAATGCCAAAAATAGTTTCTGTTATTTTAGTTCTTATCATGCTGAAGTATGTTGTTGGGCTCTCACTAAATCTTTGGTGTTTCGAGTTGTTTTTTTGGCAAGTTTAAGAATCATAGGTAGTTTAGATGGTTAGGTTAGGGTAAGGGTTTCGCAAGACTCGAAGCAACAAGGATTTAGTCAAAACCAACAAGCCACGGATCTGACTCGGAACACCAAAGATTAAGTGAGAGCCTGGATACCACAGCTCCACTATACTGCTCAGACTCCAAATGACATCATCGGAGCAAGATGTCAGTGACCATTTCTCAGACATTTTTGCTTTATTTTTCTTCAGTGAAGTGGAGACATGTCAACATTTTTTTGTCATGTTTGACATGTTTTTAATCGCATGTCATGTCGCACTTGGCAAAGACCCAGTGTAAGTCACAGAATGACATCTGGCACATTTACGACACGTCACCCGAGTACATAAGTACTTTATATGGTAACATGATCTGAGGTATGTGAACTTGAAAATCCATAGTCAGTGGCCGCTCTGTACCTGACCCTGAGCAGCAAACAGAGTCAACATGCACAAATAACTGAAAATAAAACATTAGCACCCATTTCAGCTGACTTTCAACCTCTTAGAATCACGTTAGTACATAGAATTCAACAAAATCAACTAAGTGTTCCAACAGCTTAACTGGTAAAACACTGAATTTGCAGCGCAAAGGTCACAGGGTTCGATTCACAGTGAAAACACAAATGATAATGCATACCCTGAACACACTGAAAGGCACTAAACAAGCACTAAAAGCATTTACCATATGCATTAATGTAAATGTAATGCCAGTGTACAGTATCTCACAGAAGTGAGTACACCCCTCACATTTTGTAAATATTTTATTGTATCTTTTCATGTGACAACACTGAAGAAATGACACTTTGCTACAATATAAAGTAGTGAGTGTACAGCTTGTATAAGTGTACATTTGCTGTCCCCTCAAGATAACTCAACACACAGCCATTAATGTCTAAACTGCTGGCAACAAAAGTCAGTACACCCCTAAAGCCCATTGCACATTGAGTCCGAAATTTGCGTCCGAAATTTCCGCATGTTAAAAAATAAATACGACCTCACGTCATGTCAATCACATTTACACACTGCCTCCGATATTTTCGTCCGTCATTAAAAAATTCGGACCGGGTTCGATTTTCTGCGTTTTTCACATCCGCCAAGCATTTTGAGCGGCCTTTTTTAACAATTCAGAGACACCGTACAAACGAGAGCCTAATACGAAAAAAAGCATACGAAAATTTCGGACTGTATGTGCAAAGAACTTGTCCAATGTCCAAATTGGGCCCAAAGTGTCAATATTTTGTGTGGCCACCATTATTTTCCAGCACTGCCTTAACCCTCTTGGGCATGGAGTTCACCAAAGCTTCACAGGTTGCCACTGGAGTCCTCTTCCACTCCTCCGTGATGACATCACGGAGCTGGTGGATGTTAGAGACCTTGCGCTCCTCCACTTTCCGTTTGAGGATGCCCCACAGATGCACAATAGGGTTTAGGTCTTCACCTTTACCCTCAGCTACTTTAGCAAGGCAGTGGTCGTCTTAGAGGTGTGTTTGGGGTCGTTATCATGTTGGAATACTGCCCTGCGGCCGAGTCGCCGAAGGGAGGGGATCATGCTCTGCTTCAGTATGTCACAGTACATGTTGGCATTCATGGTTCCCTTGATGAACTGTAGCTCCCCAGTGCCGGCAGCACTCATGCAGCCCCAGACCATGACACTCCCACCACCATGCTTAACTGTAGGCAAGACACACTTGTCTTTGTACTTCTCACCTGGTTGCCGCCACACAGCTCAGTTTCAGGGTCTTGGAAATCTTGTTATAGCCTAGGCCATCTTTATGTAGAGCAACAATTCTTTTTCCAGATCCTCAGACAATTCTTTGCCATGTTGAACTTCCAGTGACCAGTATGAGAGAGTGAGAACAATAACACCAAATTTAACACACCTGCTCCCCGTTCACACCTGAGACCTTGTAACTCTAACGAATCACATGACACCGGGGGTATCGAAAATGGCTAATTGGGCCCAATTTGGACATTTTCACTTAGGGTGTACTCACTTTTGTTGCCAGCAGCAACATTTAGACATTATTGGCTGAGTGTCGAGTTATTTTGAGGGGACAGCAAATTTACACTGTTATACAAGTTGTACACTCACTACTTTATATTGTAGCAAAGTGTCATTTCTTCAGTGTTGACACATGAAAAGATAAAATATTTACAAAAATGTGAGGGGTGTACTCACTTCTGTGAGATACTTTATATATCTGTAATGCTGGATGTTGATTTAAAGGTCATGCAATCTGCACATTATACTTACCTTAAGTCATAAGCTGAATAATTCGTAAGTACGACTCCATCGTGAGACAGAGAAAAGTATTGACATATCCCAGCGACAGCTTTGAAAGGATACTCCACCTGGTTTACTAACTTTAGTTTGGTCTAAAATGAGAAAGAAACACAAAGCTTTCACAAATTATTACTTATTCAGCACATAACACCACAAAAGATGCTGATTATTTTCTAAGGAAATTAAGAAATTTCAGACCTTCATGAGCCAGTCCAGAGCTTCAACAGGAGATCCACCGTTGCATCCATGGTTACTGTAAGAACAGTCTATAACTTGCTGTACACTGAGCTCCTGTAGTTTTCCAGCATGTTTAGCAGATACTGATTCAATAGCCCCCACCACACTAAAGGCCCAGCAACCTCCACACAACAAGAACAAGAAGAAAACTTTGTAACACAGGTAAACACAAGCACACTTTATTATTACTTATAATAACAAAGCCTTATCCTTTGAATGTGTGCAAGAAAATATATGTGCAAGAAAATATCTGTACTTTGTGCTTTTGATGTCATCCTTGCAAGTGTAAACAGTGACTGAAAATGAATGTCAAAAAGGTTCAAGGTCTGAAGGAATACAATCCACAGCCCTCTTTCATCTGGATGTTTTTGAAAATCTGAAGTGCTCTCTTATTTAATATCTCCAACCTACCGCCTTCTGGTTTTGAACGGGTCCGACAACTCCATGGTCCCTCCAATCAAACCTTACTGGATAACTCGTCTTAAAGCGGATGTTGGGCCTAGTGGGGTCAAACTTTGGAACAGCATCAGCCTGGACCGTGAGGTAGCGTTCTGAGAAACAAAAGAGAAGTCAGATGTTCTCTTAAGGAAACATGTGTAAGTGTGCATCTGTGACTTTGAACACACTCACCTTTAAACTGTTTTGAAGATAAATCTGAGAACTGGTTGATTCCATACCTGGCAGACTGGTTTGATTTCTTCAGCAAGTTGTTTAAAACCTTGTGTCTCTCAAGTGAATTCTGCATTAAAACAAAATGACACCTGGAATTGAGATGTTTATCAATTGACGTCTTATGACATAAAGTGACTGAAACAAAAAGAACTGGCCTAGCTGCTTAAGAAAAAAAAACATTGTAAATCATGACCAAAATTCGGATGGATTTAACGGTTATAATGGGAATTGTATTGATTTAAATGGAAACTATAATGGTCTCTGTGGGGAATCTGGTGAATGGGAACTAACAGAACATTATTAAAACTTACTGGAATCAAACCTAAAACACACAACATAAAGGCATTCTGTAATGGTTTTAATGGTAAACAGTTCATAATAAAATTGGTAAAGAAAACCGTTAGACTGTGTACTTTGCAGCGGTTATACCGTTTCAAATATTTTAACTTTTCTAGACAAGCTTGTATTACAATCGTCTACGCATTTGTTGTGCAACTAAACTGCATATTGAACGTTATGATGCCGACAAAAAAAGTGCCAACATATGAGCTCAACCTGATTTCCTGAACTAGTCTATTAAACATTATACACACTGTGAGATTAATATTTTGTTCATCAAACATACCTTGAAATGTATCAAGCTCTCGTATAACTCATTGTTATCGTAGTTTCTGTCGTAAAGTTGTTGAAAAGCTTTAAATCCTTCCGTCTGATGTTGCTCAGTTGTCTCGACACTGTTGGATCCTCTCAGCAGCTGATAGTAAACGACCAAACCAACAAGTGTTTGCGTAAACGCCATTAAACATGAGTCAATAAGTAACAATTTAGTGAATCGTCCTATGTGCTTTCAAAACTTTCATTTCGGCGATGGATTATTTGCCCGTGTTTACATCCGGATCAGCAGTGTGTCTCTGCAGCAGCGCGCTCTGTCTCCCTCTAGCGGCGAATTATAGCATTGCAAAACATAAAGTGCAACGCTGCGCAGACGTATGCAAAGTACCGCGAGAGATACGATTTAGAGTAGCTCTAGCAGACTATAGCTACGTCTGAATTCGCTCACTTGTTCACTCATTCACTATGCCCTACATAGCGAATGTTAAATTGTCCACTATATGGGGAAGAAGTGAATGAAAATGGGTGAACAATTTCGGACACTGACGTAATAAATCCTGCGTTTGACAGTACTGTCGCGGACAGTGTGTGGCTTTATGGATTGTTTTGTAAAATGGTAAAGTTAATTTTTACATTATTTGTCCCGTTTGTTCGTTTTTAATAAAGAGAACAAAATGTTTTTTTTGCCACGTTTATGTACTATTACATTTATTGCGTTTCATAAAATTATTTAATATATTTAAAATAAAACACTGCTGTATATAACATTAATTTTATCTGTTTATTCTCAAAAAGTAGAAAAAAAACTGTCAACAAGAACAAACACAAGTGTATAAACGTACATTCGTGGCATAAGGTCACTCTACTCCAGCTGATTCTAATCAGACGGTTGATTCGCGTTGTATCATGGGAAATATGAGTGAGTGAGTGTACATCGGATGTACACTCAAAATCAGAATGCATTGTGGTTAAAAAGCAGTGAACAAATGTAGGGAATGAGATGTTTACTCAGAATTCAGACGATACAAAATGGCGGACACCCGTTATGGTGCACTATATAGGAGATAATTAGGAGAATATTTATAGGAGAATATTTAGGAGAATAATAGTAGAAATTTGTTGTCATATACCGATGTTAAGTCAGTTACACTGATCTGTTTAAAAAATAATCATTTCATGAATTATGTAATCTCATTTGAACGCAAATGTTTTTTTTATTAAAAGCGACAATTCACCCAAAAACGAAAATCTGTCATCGTTTAGTCTGTACACAAAACCACTGACACATTCCTCAAAATATCTTCTGTTATATAGTCATACAGGTTTTGAGTGACATCAGGGTGAATAAACGATGACGGATTTTTTCGTTTTGGCTAAACTATCCCTTTAAGCCTTGGGGAAAAAACTAAAGGTCAATGTTCCTGTTATTACATAAGTACTGTGTAATGAGACTATTAATAAGCTACATGTACTTTCTGTGAAACAACTTCATGTACCATTTGTAATTTCACTTCATAAATGTTATCCACTCTAGACACATTTGTCTAGAATTATTGCTTTAAATGCATTCATCCAGTTTGGTTAACACCACACAAGGAAAAAAAGCAAAATAGGCAATTATGACAAGTTTAATGCTGAGGCAGTATGTAACATAGGTAGCCCATGACCCACATAAAGCAGACCCTTTACTCACTAATTGACTCAAAGTATAGGTTCTGACCCAGGATCAGGTTACCCTGCCCTGATTGTAACTTTTATGGCAAAAAAAAAAACATAACTGGTTCAGAATCAGCACTCCAGCTCTGAGATTCGGTGTGAGTGCAGCTCAATATGGTCACACGTGGATGGCATCATCCCCAAAATCAGATAGGAAAACAAGAACAGACAGACACTCTTGTGCACGGACAAGATTCAGGAAAGACAAATTGTGCTAAGAGGCCACTTGAGATATATATGAATTATTATATGCAAATACTGTATATATCCATATATATATATATATATTTTAGGTCCCCTTGTTTGGAACTGATTAGTATTCGCTGCAGCTATTCCATAGGATTTTCTTTAAATACATGTTTCAAACATTTTCATTCTATGTACAGAGAAATACTGTATATTTCTATGAGGAAGTAACGCTGATCTGTCGAGGAGTTTGAGTGCGAACTGGCCAGCACTAAATGCAAAGCTGCATATTTAAGCATACGATGGACAAGTTCGTTTGCATCTGAGACAGCTACAAAAGCAGGAGATACAAAGCAGACAACTGTCCTAAAAAGGCTTTCTTTCTTCAACCACTGTGAGTTTTCCCACCTAGCACAATAATAAGTACTGGAACGTAAAAACAAATCAGATTGGCAAATTACGCAGACAAGACAACTTCAGAAGATGTTTGAAGCTAACAGAGAAATCGAGCGGTACTTTCCACAGCCATCTGTGTAAATATGTCTTTTGAAATAGTCTTTCAAGAAGTTTCAAAGAAAGAGGATAAAATGAAGTTGAAAAGTGTTAGGAGGCAGATGGCGGCGTTGACGTGTGTAACAGCAGTCCAATCACATTTGCTTGACGCGGCTGATCGCTACGAGAATCGTTCTACAGCGGTAGAGTTTATAGCCACAGTCAGTGTGGTCACTGTCAATACTCCATTTTACACTCGTAAGGTCATTTTCCCCTCAGGCTGGGGTTCAGGGTCACGTGACGGAGGAATGGGGTTGATGTGGAGGAGTGCGTGTCCTCAGGATTTGTTGTCGTACATGTCCAGCGATGCCTGGATGTCTGGAAGCTCCATCTCACAGACCACACTGCGCGGAGGCATGGAATTCCGGTTGAAGAAATTACCACCTGGAAAAAATTAACGATTGGGTTAGATGGCAATATGTGCATTTGTGATGGTGCTCTTTATTATTACACATGCACGTGAACTGCACAAGATGGGGATAGAGATTTAGTAAGATGAGTGGTGATGAAACGCTTAACTATCTAGATAAACTTAAGGTTTCTGCTCCTGTAGATTGTAAAGATTTGTCTATGTCTAATATACAAGTTCTGGTTAATCTTCATTTTAGAACGAAATCAGTTTCTCTCTTGTACCATCAGACCAATGACAGACCAATACAACAAACAACACTTTAAAAAAACAGCATATGCTGGGTTAGGTATGTTTTGATGCTGGTTTGACCAGCTTAAACCAAATAAGGACCAGTTTAAACCAGCACAAACCAGCATCAAAACATACCAAACCAGCATATGCTGCTTTTTTTAACAGGGAAAGTATACAATGTAATTGTACATTGTTTTATTTATACAAGTAGTTCCTTACTGTTATGACAAATATGTGTATGTGCCAGTGTGAGTTCACACAACTGCATATTATGAAAGCAGATAATACATTGTATTATTATATAAAAAAACAACAGCAAAAAGCAGAAAAACCTGAACCAAAAACATCACAAACCATATCGATTTACTTGGCTTTAAAATTCAAAGATACCTTAAAGGCGCAGTTTTTGATCAACAGCGGCCACTAGCGTTGTATTATAGATTTGCAACGAATCGCTCAGTCCAAACACGACGGTGGCCACCCCAGTGCAAAATGATGTTGTTCTCACGTTGATGCAGGGAAGAGATTTTGCGGGCATTAGAAGGACTGTAGAAAGAGCTATGACTTATGTATTACATAAAACAAAAGCTTTGTGGATTTTAACTTTAAAAAGAAGAATAAATGTCAGGCAGGAGCTGGGACCTGTGTTAATATTATAAAGACTTTCCAGAAGAGACGCGTTAGGACCCGCGGTACTAAGGCTTTTAGCAGAGATACTCACAGATATCTGTGGAGATACTTTCCAGCAGAGAGACGTTGGAGAGAAAGATCGTCTAAAAATCACCCCCGAGGATGCTTTGATTCGGATCAGTATGTGTGTAAGATACTAACATACCAAGATATGTTGTTGTTGTAATATTAGCTGTGTGACGGACATAAGTCACTGTTTAATGAAACGTGAGCAGTAATAGTACAGTAATGTTATGCATGGATTCTGCACTTATAGAAATNAACCTGAACCAAAAACATCACAAACCATATCGATTTACTTGGCTTTAAAATTCAAAGATACCTTAAAGGCGCAGTTTTTGATCAACAGCGGCCACTAGCGTTGTATTATAGATTTGCAACGAATCGCTCAGTCCAAACACGACGGTGGCCACCCCAGTGCAAAATGATGTTGTTCTCACGTTGATGCAGGGAAGAGATTTTGCGGGCATTAGAAGGACTGTAGAAAGAGCGATGTCTTATGTATTACATAAAACAAAAGCTTTGTGGATTTTAACTTTAAAAAGAAGAATAAATGTCAGGCAGGAGCTGGGACCTGTGTTAATATTATAAAGACTTTCCAGAAGAGACGCGTTAGGACCCGCGGTACTAAGGCTTTTAGCAGAGATACTCACAGATATCTGTGGAGATACTTTCCAGCAGAGAGACGTTGGAGAGAAAGATCGTCTAAAAATCACCCCCGAGGATGCTTTGATTCGGATCAGTATGTGAGTAAGATACTAACATACCAAGATATGTTGTTGTTGTTGTAATATTAGCTGTGTGACGGACATAAGTCACTGTTTAATGAAACGTGAGCAGTAATAGTACAGTAATGTTATGCATGGATTCTGCACTTATAGAAATGCAAATTATTCCCAAAATTGTACACATCACTGACAACACAACTACTGTAAAGACGGTTTCATCGGACGCACACACATGGCCCGAACAATTTAGATTTTATTTAATTTATATAAATATTTTATGGTATAACAATTGTATTAAATAAACAATTTGTTGAATTTAATTGTATATTAATTTTGTTAAATAATTTGTTGAATGGGTTGTGTAACTTTGTCACATTTAAGTTTAGCCAAGTAACGGTTCTTCTACTGGTTATAATACTAGCTAGACACAGCCTACTTTTAACTTGATAGCTAATGTAATTTACTTGATCATTTACCCTGTCCACTCTGACCAGTGTTCATTTTTAACATTTTGGTTAATCTGGCTGTATTTTCAGCTACCAATAAGTGTCTAATACACATTCAAACATATTTGCATTAATTTAGCTGAATACTCTCAAACATCAAGCAGTAAAAAGGAAATAAAAAGACATCTTTTCTGTCTGGACTGCTCATAAGCATCATCAGAGCAGCTTGAGGATGACAGAAGAATCCATTCAACAAACTTATATTTCAGCACAACAAACACTTTTGCATAAAGCACCTTTAATACACAATGTGTTTTGACACATTTCTAATTCTAACATCTAATTCACATTACAATGAAAAAGTAAAGTAAAATCTCATCTATTTAATGTTTATGTAAGACACTTTATGCATTTAAGCAAAAGAAAACAAACGAAAATGTGCTCATTAAATACAGCAATTGGATCAAACAACAGTAGAGGTTCATTGGCAATGTCATCCAGTGAAAAGCTATGAGCCGGCTCAAGTCTACAAACATAAAAATGACTCCTAACACTACCAATAAATGTCTAAATGAGCTTGAAGAGCAATTAGCACAAGTGAGATTTAAAGATGTGCGAATCCAGGAAACATCTTCATTCCAACATCACTCTGTAAAACATAAGACATAATAAAGCATATAGTCATTGTAGAATAAATTACAAATCTCATTTAAATGTGCCTGTAAATTCCTGTCTACATAAGAAATAAAACTGCATTTAAAATATACTAAGTAAAGTTACTGTGGTTGGTTGTAGGAGGATGCTGTATTACTGTATGTAGACTTGACACAGTTTTTTAAAACGAAATACTCACTCATAGGTGGGGGTGCTGGTGGTGGCTCTGATGATCATGTAACAAAGTGTGAGAGCAGAGAGGACGGCGAAGCTGGCAACAATAAACCACTCTTCTGTTAACAGAGTAAAAGGGGAGGGGTCATTTTCTGGAGTGGGCGGGGCCAGGGTATGATCACGACACAGAAAGCCGAAGAGAAGAGGAAACTGGAGACAGGTGAAGGCGTGAAGAAACAGGAACTTTCCCATATAACAGGAGAGGAAACCTCCGGAGAGCAATGATCCAGACAGCGCAAACAAGACAAGAAAGCTCAACCGAATGTAGCACAGTCAGAGCACATGACATGAAGTGCTGGTTTAGCAAGATGTTTACAAAGCAGCATCAATCTCGCATCTGAAGACCACTGGACAAGTAAAAGTAGCAGCTGAGTACTTAACATTTCTCTTTTTACATAGTACCGGTAATGGGATATTTACAACATAATTATTGAAATAAGACAACAATCTATCACAGAATTTTAGAAATGACCCTTTAAAATAAATAAATAAACTGCAGAGCTATTTAGGCAGATACAGCTGCATGGGTGATATAATCACTGCAATATAAACTCTGGCCCTGAAGACGGGTTACAACTGTTGGGCATAATCTTAGTATTAAAACAAAAGTTCTGTAAATAATAAATATACAAGTGCATAAGTTTCTACAACAGAAGGTTATCACTTTTAACATACTTATGAAGAGAGATGATGGTATCAAAAACTATATCTGCTAACAAATGGCTAATATAAAGCAAAAAAACAAAAACATGCAGATGCAATGGACTGAATTATTTCAGGAAATTATTAAATAACACACTCAAGTAAACATAGTACAAACACCAATATCTCTCTATTCGTAGCATGAATAAAAACGTGACAGCATTTTTTGTTTGCAAAAGTTGCAGAGCCAATTTTGTTTATTTCCAATCAATTTAATTGCACTTCACATAAATGGTCAAAACTTTATTTGAATGGAAAAAGATCATTTTAAATCTCCTATACACATGAAATTTCCGTCATGTGTTTTTGTTTAATCAGCCCCAGTTGTTACAGGGAACATGTTTTGGGAGGTAAGATCAAACTGCATGCTGCACATTGTGTTGCCAGGTTTTAAAGGACTTTCCTTAACAATGATGATTTTATACTGCATGAAGTGTATATTATATCCTTGAAGTCAACATGAAACAGATGTTGCAATGGTTTTGTTTTATGAATGGAGAAAAATGTCGGGCGGGGCTTTCATCATTCAGGATTTTTCCGGATTGTTGGCAGTTGGATGCCTGACCATTGGACAGTAAAGATAGTCATATTATAATTTTACATAATAAACATCAATTACTTTTTTATCATTTACTGTTTTCCTCAAGGGCAGAAATGCATGTTATTACTGTCCTTGTGGTTACTATTTACAGTATTCGGTCCCCATAACATACAGTAGGGTTTACTCTTACCACACACACACACACACACACACACACACACACACACGCACGCACGCACGCACGCACGCACGCACGCACGCACGCACACACACGACTGTTTTATTATCTCTGTGGGGACAGTCCATAGGCGTAATGAGTTGTATACTGTACAAACGGTATATTTTATCCCCTACCCCTAACCCAACCCCTAAACCTAAAGATCGTAGAAAACTTTTTTGCATTTTTAGATTTTCAAAAATTATCGTTCTGTACAATTTATAAGCTTTTGTGCCCGTGACACGGGTCCCCATGTGTTGGTGTGCATTCAGGTTTAGGTCCCCACTAACACATAAAAACCAAGTCCACACACACACACACTTGTGATTTGTGGAATCTAGAACATTAGACAGTAAAGGGCAGACCACAGTGTGTTTAGGACAGACACCTGCTCACATCAGTGAGTCTCTGCAGAAGGAGGAAAGAGCACACGAGTCACAGCACACAGATGTCCCTGAACAACAGGAGGAGTGATGCAGTCAGTGCACAGAGGTAAGAAACGTTTACCCCCCGCTGAGGAGGAAATGAAGGACAGAGAGAGAAAGAGCTCAAATCCAAGGGAGGTGAGAAACTTAAAGATGAAGTGCGTAATTTCCTATTATACAATACTGTGTCCTATCCCAGTTTCAAGGACAGTTCAAATAAGTACAAAAATCCTACTCATGTAAGGAAATGATGACTCTGCTGTCACCAGTCTGCTAAGATATCTTTACAGGTCTGTGTGGTGATACGAGTGATGCAGAAATGACACACTTCAGCTTTAAAAAAATCATCTAAATGAAGTTGTGTTCTTACTGGTAACAGCGATGTTAATCTCTCCGGTTCGAGACATGAGCTCATCGTCGGAGGGGTGCTGGGATGAACTGGAATGCCGCAGAGGCTCCAGACTGATGCTGGTCTCAGAGGACAGGTCCATCAGTGCCGTTCTCTGGCTGGACGTCTGGCTGCGGGACATCCGCTCCATGTCAAAACCCATGTTGTCCACACAGGGCAGGTTCGGCTGTAAATAAATGAATGTCTTAATCCAACTAATACATTTTAATTTGATGACATTTAAAAGTTACAATGATGTTTTTTTATACAATAAAAATTCACACAATATCTCATTAACATCAGAAATGTACAAAATTGATGAGATATAAGACTTGATTAGAACAGTGAAAACTTAAAGCATTAAAAGGGAAGCATCATTGTGAAATAACTAACATGACCAGCAGATGGCAGTACTGGATCAAAAAAACATTTGGACATGCTCTGACCAATTACAAGGCTGGTTGGACTGAGGAGATATTATGAACATCATTTTTCTAATAAAATACTCATAGTTCCTTGCATGCATACTTCTGTGGTCATTATTTCAAACATAATACAAAGTATTTAATGTTTCTTTTTTTTCATTGTCAGCTGGACATTTTTGGAGGGGCTGGCCCAGGGAAAATCTGGGGAGCAATGCCCCAGACTTCATGTGCCTGTTGTTTTTGTATGACATTTAAAAGTGTTTGGTATTACTCAGCTATACATTGGAGACAAAACTGCTCCCAGAAGTCAGTTAATTCTGTCCCTTTGGGGACATTCCCCAAGGTACAAATGATTCAAGACTAAAAATAATAGTTTTGCTTTCCTATTTTCTTCTAAAAACTTTGAAGTTTAAAGCTAGGTTTATTATGACTTTGGTCAAAGTCTGTTTACGGAAGTCTTGCCACTCGGCGGCCATGTATGCAATGCCTCTAGGCAGATATTTACGTCATAGGAATTCCACAGTCCCATCTACTTGAATGGGGGAAGGCAGATATTTCTAAAATCGCTGGCAAAAATCACAATTAAACAGCATGTTTTCTGATCAATAATTAAACATGACCTGAACTATATCATAACTTTGGTTTGCTAAGCTTAAATTGCGCTAAAATCAGCTACTATCACGAGAGCCCCGCCCCAGAGAATCTTTATTGATTGAAAATTGGCTCGTTTTACTGGAAGGTGGGACTTCCTTCGCCGGAGCGGCCATATTGACCGTTGCATTCCTCCACATGCATTGTAACAGCATTGGCGCATCTTGTTAACATAAATATCTTTGCTTTGGTTTAGTGTTAGTTATTAAAATTATAATTAGCTTAATATAAAAACAATTGAAGTCAATGGAATATCCCACATTTATGTTTGGGATATTAAGTAAATATGTGTCTTTATATGTACTCACCATAACTCCCAGTGCTTTAAGTATGTTGAGTTTACACATAGGGCAGGTGCAGTGCTCATTTAGCCATGGATCCACACACATTTTATGGAAGACGTGCCTGAAGAGAGAACATTATGACATTTAATAGTCATAAAACAAGAACCCATGATCTAATTAGTTCACACTAACATAAACCTCACCTACATCACATTCTTTATTATGCTTTATTTGGTTAAAACCAATAATATCCATAAGCATTCTAAAATGATTTTAAACCAACAACTATGTTCAATTATGTAAAATCCTTTTATTTCTCCATGGTCGGCAACAATGAATATTTGAAACCGCTCACATTGGTTTAAAAGAAGTGCATTACACATTCACATTACAACTAGAGACAGAGTGAGCGAGGCAGATTAAAAGCAAGAAGCTGGTGGGCTTCAAAAGCAGCAACATGAGCTTTCACAGAGCGCTTTTGAGTCTCTCCTCCTCCTCGTATCCGGCTGCCACACAATCTGAGCTGTGTTCACTGCAGGAAAGACCCTGAGCTCTCAGCGGCGGAAACCCTCTTCATAACCGAGTTTCTCTGCACAAGCCGGCCATTGTGGCTCTTGCTAGAAACAAGGCGGCCATTGTGGCTCTGCGGAATTTTCATCACATACGGTCAGATCTGCAGTGTGAGGGTTTTACGAACCCACAGCAAAAGGTGTGGGCACTACATGGATTTTGAACAACACCCAAGTGCATATGCCAGTTATTTGAGTATTTCATATAGACCAATAGTAATTCTTACTAACCAATAGGATTCGGGAATGTTTTTGATAGGAGAGAGGATAACTGTAACACTCAATAAACGTAACATTGGTAAGAGCTTAATGCACAATGCACTCAAGACTGGCCATATCAGGTATGACTCGATATTTTTGTTCTAAATTTTCCCTAAAGTAACAGTTTCGGTAACAATCAACTACATTTCTTACATCAGTTTAGGGATTGAATAAAAAGAGTTACCTCTCCTTAGAAAGATGCATACAGTATGCAGGTTTTCTGTTAGTAGAAATATTACAAATCATATCTGTACGAATCATATCTGTATATAACGTAACAGCAGTGAATTTCGAACTCTAAGGACCCATACAATTTGGCTCATTGTTATCATTAATGCCTTTGTGTGACAGCCAAATGCAATTATGTTCGTAAGTTATACAGCCATATCATCAGTAATATTAGCTTTTTCTTTTATGGAAACGTATATCAAAATCTACAAATATTTATATGACATGCTACTTATACGTACCCCTGGCATTACATCAAGAAGCACTTATGTAGACTAGAATAGACCACTTCGGACGACGTAAACAAAGCTAGTCCAACACTGGTCCAGAAGAACTTTCTGTTTTAGTTTTTGAACAAAACACAACCATCAAAAAATGTATAACCGAATCAAAATGTTAAACAAATAATTTAAAGACTTAACTACTGTATACGTGTAATATTTTAACAATAATAATAACATTTTTTTTAAATTATCCGGAAGTGCTTCCGGAGCAGTGTTTACATCTTGCGAAGTGGTCTATAAATGAGGGGTTGATTTTGACACATGTCTGTTTTTTTGTTGAGGTTTTCTAAGGATGTCATGCAATGCTAAGTGCCTCTGCCACGCTGTGGGTACTGACTGGACGCTATGAAATGATCCTATAGCCAGGCGAGAGCCCCGACAAACTCCAACAAAGCTTTATTTGCTTTGATGGAGAACACACAAACAAGGTTCAGATGAATTAATGATGAGGGTGCTTACAACACAAAGACTACTAAAGAGATCAAAGTGAAGCAGACTAGAGCTGCGTGTGGGCTTAATCTTTGTACTATTTTACATTTACTTTGCAGTCAGACAAGGTGTGTTGCATAACATGCATCTCATGGTTAGAGAGGTCATAAAGTGAGGGTCGCACCCCATAGGAAAGGTATTGGAGAAACAGGGAAGGTAATGCGCTGGGACGTAAATTGAATGGTGAACGCTGGGTCAAGTGCGCTGCCATTACTTATGCTATGAGTTATTGATTGTGGCCGGGGAGCCTCTCATGCTTAGAGAGCACAGGTACTTATGGAGTATACAGCAATGAGATAAGGACAGATGTTAAAGTTATGATTCTGATGTATTTATCACATGTTTACATTCGTTCGGGGCAAAGAGAGATAAAATCGACCGTTTTACTTAATGGTCCAGTGTACGAAATTTAGCGGCATCTAGCAGGGAGGTTGCGAATTGCAACCAATGGCTTACTCCACCCCTACCTCTCGAAGCACTACGGTGGTTGACACAGAATAAGATGTCATCACACTTTAGCTTCTTTGCCGAATGAGATATAGTATTTACGAAACGCGCTCTGCAGAGCAATTTGTCCGTTTAGGGCTACTGTAGAAACAACATGGTGAATTCCATGTAAGGGGACCCGCTGTGTATGCAGATAGAAATAGCTCATTCTAAGGTAATACAAACATAACGCTTCATTATGTAACTCTCTAAAGACATAGTTATGTATATTATATTGCCTTTCTATCAATAGATCCTATTGGACCTATTACACATTGGACCTTTAATATGACCCTGTTTAAAGTGCATCTTTTGTGAACCTTTACCATCACCAAAACAAAACCACAAGTAGATTTTTTTATCACTTCCTCATCTGCCATTGGCCAATAAAACAGAAGGTCCTGCCAGAACTCACGCCATCCATAACCATTCTTCAAAATCAACTATTTCTGCTAACAATATCAAGACTCATTTTACATAATCTAACCACTGACTAAATAAAGTACCACCCTATAGCTGATCTTTTTTCATATGCATCATTTTCTATGTTCTGTCATTCACATTCATGCAGTACAAATTTACTCCCTTCTTTCAACCGAACGGCATGTCCCTGCTCCTGCTAAACTAGCTCTGAATAGTCAATGCTGAGTATTCATACATATTGTATGACTATTGTATAGTGTACATCAGGTTACAGTGGTATCTGAATGACCTCATTAAATCACTAACAGAGCAGGCTTTTTTATTTCCTGTGTTGATGTATTTCCTATTTTCCTACAAGCGAATTGCTTTAAGTGAGCGTCACTTTTTTTAAACAAACAAAATTAACACTGGACACACTCATGAGTGCAACATGAGTCATCAATATTCCGAGGGATCTCATTCCCCAGAAGAGAAGAGCTGTAAATATTCCCGCTAGCATGCAGATTATCCCAAAACCAACAGAAATTCCAAAACTTACACCGAAAGCCACAGAACATTAATGCATGGTAAGATTGAGGCTGTCACTCATCGTGACTAAGAGCTTCAGAGTGGTGAGCTGCTGGATGCCAGTAGCAGGAACTGGCTTGTGAGAGTGTTATTTGATCTGATAGGAGTGAGGCAGTGATTCAGCCGTACACAGAGAACCACAGAGAACAATGCAATTAACCAGCCTCAGGATTACCGTTTTACTGCTACTGTACAGTACAGTCTACAGAGAGACACACATAGAGAAAGAAAGCGGGAGAGAGGTGTGGGTGGGTGCTTGGTTGTGCGTTAAGGATGACAAAACTAATGTTATTGCTGTGAAGCAGTAGATTTCATGCAGAATGAACAGATACTGCATGAGATAAGGCTACACAATAATATACTTATGAGAACCATGCTGTGTTACTGTATGTTGTCGATCGTTTGTGTAAATGCGGTTGTAACATGAGCACAAATCTTTCCAGCAATACTATTGAGCAGCACTACGGCAAGATAAATAATGTTTTACCCGAATTGTAAGTTTGCAGGGTGATTTAAAGGCAATGTGATAAAAACAAAGGGCACTGTGAAATAAAGACAACACGGCTGCATGCAAAACCAAACATATCCTAGTGAAGTTTGATTTAAGAACAAATGAACCAGTTCATTTATTGAATCGGTCAAAAAGAATTCCACAGTGCATCTGAATAGTTACTGTATGAATTAACATCTTAGTAAACTCGACGTGATAATTATGAAAAAGGTACATACAACAATATTGTTTTGTACAAAATGTAATTAGGACCAATTTATGGAGCAGGCTACAACAACAAACCAAACTAATGTATGGCATATGTGTTTTAGATTGTGTGTTTGTTGTAAGATGATCCGCAGAATTACCGGCCAGACTTCCAGCTGTGTGACTGGGTCAGACCCAGCAGATGGTGTCTGAAGCGGTCGGAAAGGGCATGTTTACGTATTTGCGTGTACATATATCTCGTCCCTTCAATGCATTGTGTGAATAGCGTGTCTGTGTATGTAAGTAAGTATGTGCGTACGTGTTTGCGTCGGCTACCGAGAGGTCACTGGAAGATGACGCTGCTAAAAATAAGCAGGGCCGGTCTGACAGCGCCAGTGAATCACAGTCACAGCAGTGCCATATTTCCGCAACAAAGTCACAACAGCACGTGACCTCGGATCTTTCTCTCTCGCTCTCTACAAATGTAATTCGACCAATTTTGAGGTGGGAACCAGACTACACCGGGCAGTGCTAAAGAAATCCGTGCTTATGGAGAGATAAATCTTTTTTGCTGCTGTACATTTAGCTATGACAACTATGTTACAGGTGGTACATTTCATGGAGGAGTAAAAATGAAATTGAAATCAATTCAGGGTGATAAAGGTCATAATCCAGTCATTAGCCTCCAAAAAAAATTGATCGCCAACCTTAAGAGGTCAAAGGAATTTTTTTTATTGACTATTAATTTTCTATGACGTTTGCAAGTTTTCAAAATTTTGTGACGTCTAACTACACTTTAATCCTTTCAACAACAAAAAAATCAATATTAAACATTTGTAGACATTTGTTTATATCGGTTTAAAATGAAATGGCACACAAAGTGTACTATGTTCATGGAAAATGCCAAACACATTGACTTGCAAACACATATAAACTTACTTGCAAGGCAAGATGCGGACCACATCATTTAGATGGTAACCTTCAATGCATACTGCACAATGATTAAAATCTGGTTCCGTTTCCTGCAAAACATGAACAAGACAAAAAATATAGTTAAGGCTTTTAAACAGTCTATGCAATATACTGTAGCTAAAACACCCAAATGAAAGCAAAAACAGCATCATTAGGCCACACCTTCAGAATTCATAATAAAAGGAATAGTTCACCCAAAAATGAAAATTCTGTCATCGTTAAGTCGCCTTCTTGTCATTTCACACCTGTGTGACTTTCTTTCTTCGGCAGAACACAAAAGAAAATATTGAGAAAGTTGGTAACCAAACGGCGGCGACACCCATTGACTTTCATTGTATAGACACAAAACCAATGCAAGTGAATGAGTGCCATCACTGTTCAGTTAACAACATTCTTCAAAATATCTTCTTTTGTATTGTAAAGAAGAAAGAAAGTCATAAAGGTTTGAAATGACAAGCGGGTGAGTAGGCTAAATGATGACAGAATTTTCATTTTGGGGTAAATTATCACTTTAATAAATAATAAACAGCAAAATGCTATCAAATTGTCATAGTTGACAAAACAGAAGGTAGTTCACAATAACTGACAAAATTCCCCAAATCCTCTCACAGTATTAACATACAGTAACATAATTAACTCCCTTTAGGACCCTGAGTGCTGGATGCTCATTCTCTTCTTGAGCATCACACACCCATTCTTATAAAATATGAATGCTGGCCTTATGGCACATATCTGTGAGAAAAGGTAATAAAGCAGCTGTGACTTTCTCTTTAAATGCCGTGATATGCCTTGAGCACCTGCATTCACCCCATATTGATTTGATCTTTTGACCTCGCCCTTCTATTCATCTCATCCGGCTATTCTCAAGTGCACCATTTAGGCTTCAGTTAAGAAGCCTGTGTGCTTGCTTAGAAACGGCATAGTCAACTAAATTCTCCAAACAGATGGCTTTAAAGTGATTGAACTGATGAGAAATCGAACTGCTAAGGATGTAGTAAAACATGACAAACTAACTGAGATTTACTGTAAACGATCATAAAAGGATGATCATAGACTCATGTTTTTGGGAAATAAAAGCAGTGTGATCTGGCTGTTTGCATACAAAAAATGTCACACACCATCAGAGTAGTAAAGTAGCATGCCATTCCAAACATACTAGATGTATTTCGTGTCAAATAATTTCCTAACATAGATCCTAAATATACTCTATTTTACTTCTATTTATAGTCCAGGTTCAGTCAGTAATAGAGAGTTTAATAAACTCTTGAACTCCCCTAACTTTGGGAAGCTGCTATGCTCACAGTGTAGTTACTGCACGGGTGACTGAGCGAGAGAGAGAGCAATCCGTCAGCAGATTTACTAGATACAATGTGTCAAAGATGTCTCTGTGGCTCTGCTTTCAGCTCATCTGTCACACCAGTGACCTCTGAGGTCAGTCTGAGTCAAATCTCGGCACCGCAGAGGAAATCTTGCCTACTGGTAGTGACTAGTGACCATCATCTATATTTTCAACCATTTCATAAAAATGTTTAATGTGATTCCTACAAATCTTCCAGCATTCATTTAAAAAGCCTTGACAATTCAATGAATAGTCAGTGTATATGTCCCTGTCTTGTTGTTTTATGTAAGGGATACAACTAGCCAGTTTTCATGGCAGAATGATCAGTATTGTATCACACTGAAGGGAGTTCATTTTGCAATAACAACCTGTTGGATGTACATTATTCCGCTTATTACACAGATACTTGCTACATGAGTAAATTACTGGACTGTCGATTATTTTGTTAATTATTTGAAATATCTTATTAGCTTATTTGTAACATATACAGACAAAACATTTCCTATCGTGTTTTAGCCAAGACAAACATGCAATTTTTTATTCATTTGTGAATATTACCTTATATATATATATATGTCATTATTTAGGCATATATGTCATTTTAGGTCGTCGTGGGTTCGCGACTGCTGTTTGCTGAACTTTTTCCCTATCACATATCAGATTGTAAAGGTATTTATTTTTAAGAAAATGATGAAAATATTTGAAAATGGCTCTTCAAGTCATACATGTACCAAACATTTTGCGCTTAATTGCACTTTGGTGATATACACTCACCTAAAGGATTATTAGGAACACCATACTAATACGGTGTTTGACCCCCTTTCGCCTTCAGAACTGCCTTAATTCTACGTGGCATTGATTCAACAAGGTGCTGAAAGCATTCTTTAGAAATGTTGGCCCATATTGATAGGATAGCATCTTGCAGTTGATGGAGATTTGTGGGATGCACATCCAGGGCACGAAGCTCCCGTTCCACCACATCCCAAAGATGTTCTATCGGGTTGAGATCTGGTGACTGTGGGGGCCATTCTAGTACAGTGAACTCATTGTCATGTTCAAGAAACCAATTTGAAATGATTCGAGCTTTGTGACATGGTGCATTATCCTGCTGGAAGTAGCCATTAGAGGATGGGTACATGGTGGTCATAAAGGGATGGACATGGTCAGAAACAATGCTCAGGTAGGCCGTGGCATTTAAACGATGCCCAATTGGCACTAAGGGGCCTAAAGTGTGCCAAGAAAACATCCCCCACACCATTACACCACCACCACCAGCCTGCACAGTGGTAACAAGGCATGATGGATCCATGTTCTCATTCTGTTTACGCCAAATTCTGACTCTACCATTTGAATGTCTCAACAGAAATCGAGACTCATCAGACCAGGCAACATTTTTCCAGTCTTCAACTGTCCAATTTTGGTGAGCTCGTGCAAATTGTAGCCTCTTTTTCCTATTTGTAGTGGAGATGAGTGGTACCCGGTGGGGTCTTCTGCTGTTGTAGCCCATCTGCCTCAAGGTTGTGCGTGTTGTGGCTTCACAAATGCTTTGCTGCATACCTCGGTTGTAACGAGTGGTTATTTCAGTCAAAGTTGCTCTTCTATCAGCTTGAATCAGTCGGCCCATTCTCCTCTGACCTCTAGCATCAACAAGGCATTTTCGCCCACAGGACTGCCGCATACTGGATGTTTTTCCCTTTTCACACCATTCTTTGTAAACCCTAGAAATGGTTGTGCGTGAAAATCCCAGTAACTGAGCAGATTGTGAAATACTCAGACCGGCCCGTCTGGCACCAACAACCATGCCACGCTCAAAATTGCTTAAATCACCTTTCTTTCCCATTCTGACATTCAGTTTGGAGTTCAGGAGATTGTCTTGACCAGGACCACACCCCTAAATGCATTGAAGCAACTGCCATGTGATTGGTTGATTAGATAATTGCATTAATGAGAAATTGAACAGGTGTTCCTAATAATCCTTTAGGTGAGTGTATATTCGTCCTTATTGTTCTCGACATGCGGTTGCTATCGTCTATTGCAAGATTAATTACATTTTGATACTTGATAGAAAACTCCAATAAATGGAAAAAGTCACAAAACAAAATTTCAAAAGTTCATTGTATATTTGTATCTTATCTGGCAATGCCTTTAGTAATAAGTGAAAATAAGATTTTTTTTAAAGATATTATTTTTCCATCTGTTCCCCTGTATACTTGAATGTTTGTCCTTATTAGCAGGGGATTCCCAAACTCTCAATCCTTGACCCACCGACAGGTAATCTGTGTCAAACACCAAATTTTTAACATGGGGAAAACACACATTCGTTTCAGTAGTTTTTATTTTATCACGAATTAATACGTTTAATTACGTACGGCAACAGCCATCCTTACATATAATAAAGCACAACATGCTTTAAATTATATACTGATGAAAACATGATATAGTTTAAAAACAAATGGAAGCAGATCTGATATGTGATGTGAAAATTTAGAATAGTGAGATCAGCGGATTCGAACCTGCTTCACGGCAGTGTCAATATTACTTGTCATGCGTCTTTCGCACTAACGTTACACCACTGAAGCCGTCGATACAGCGGCGCAGAGGAGTCACCTACATTTTTCACGCTTGTTACGCCCATGAATATTCCCAACGAGTTATTACAGAAACAATTTATTAAAGTATTGTTTGTGTCGTCTTTGTCCCCACCACTTTTCAAAATAAAGTTACGCCACTGGTTGTATAGCCGGTTATATCGGATGCACGCAGAAGACAATCCGTCTATAAATATGTAAACTAACTAATTCTTTGGATTGACAATATAAATTAAAGGTCCAGTGTATGAACTAGGGTTGCACGGTGTACCGTGCTACGGTAGCATCGCGATGCGAAAGCTTCATAATACCCGCGATGCCTCTCTATTTTTGAAATGGTAGTATCGTAGTACCGTAGTTAATGTTGCATATGCGCATTCATATTATTTGAACACATACATCTGCCTTTTTGCGGTGTTTATCTCCAAAATGAATGTGTGTTTTGAATGTCTCGGACGAGTTAATGATTCAAATTGGCGATTTGAACGAGTTGGTTAAATGATTCACTAACTCAGTGGAAAATTGACGCCACCTACTGGCCGTTTTAGTTCTGCATTTAAAGTAAGCCTTATAATTCCCTTTATAAAGACTGCTGTATCAATTAAATTTGTCCCACATTTGAATTAGTTCCTACATGAAAAATGATCTAGTGTACTTTAGTATTTACTACAGTAAACTAGTAAAACTCATAGATACTAGTGTTTTTGAGTCTTATCATAGTAAATATTTAAGTATACTACAGTATTTATAGTATCTACAAATGACTAAATGTAAATGTATTTGCTACAATTTATCCAATTACTACAGTTAATACGACAACATATTCTAGTCCAAAGTATAATACAGTTTACTATAGTAAATACAATTACAATGTTTAATCTAAATCTGTGTTTTTTGTATAGATTTGAATTATATGGCACAGCATCGTGATACTACTTGGTATCGAGATACTTCAGCTGGTATAGTATCGTAAGACATGTTTATGGTACCATGACAACCCTAGTATGAACTTTAGTGGCTTATAGCGGTGAGATTGCGAATTGCAACCAACGGCTCACTGCACCCCTCCCTTTCAAAGCGCTACAGCAGCTCTCACAGCACTAAGATGGAGTCACGTTTTCACTTCTTTGCCGAAGAAGATAATGTATTTACGAAATGCGTTCTGTAGAGCAGTTTATCCGTTTAGGGCTACTGTAGAAACAACATGACAAATTCCATGTAAGGGGACCCGTGGTGTATGTAGACAGAAATAGCTCATTCTGAGGTAATAAAAACTCAACGCTTCAATAGCCCTTTTCACGCAGGGCTTAAATTTATTTAAATTTTAGCTGTTCACACAAGCAACGGCATTCTGTCAATTTACCGGTAAGACAGCGTTCACACAGCTGTCTTAAATACCAGTAATATGATGTCATCAAGTGGAAGTTTCTTTATAAATAGCTGCAATACAACCGGACTTATGTTTGAAAATATGGCAGGGTGTGATTTTATATCCGAACGAACACAGTGTTGTTGATGTTTGGATCATACACGTGGTCTTAACCCAAGTACACTTCGCAATGCCGCTCGCGTGCAGTGTAGATGTAGAGAGTTTACGGTAAGTTTGTGTATTTACGGTGATAAAGATCTTCGCATGTGTGAGACGGCATGGGGGAATACTAATGGGGGGAGAACTAACATGAGATGAGAGAACTGCTCGGCCGGTTTCGGTTCTTTATTTTTTCTTGTTTTGTTTCTGTGACCGAGGTTGGATTCCTTTTATGTTTTGTCGCTCGAATCTGCATTTATGCTGATGACTGTGACGGTGCAAAAGCAGCCTTATTAAACTCGAGGGAAGTATAACAGCTTTTGCTTCATGTCAATACTTTTCTCTGGTAATTTTAATATTTTTTTCTCTATACATCCCAACTTTGCGTTACAACAGGGAGATAGAAAACTTCAAAACCGACCTGGGCTGCGTTTCCCGATAACGATGGATCTTAGCACTTAAGAGCGTTTTCTACGAGCCACTTTACGATCGTTCGTCATCGTTTCACGTGCGTTTCCCAAAAATGCACTTCACACGACTGCAAGTAGCAGTGCTTTAAGTGCTACTTACGAGTCGCTATCCGTTTGTCAGGTGTTGAAATGTCACCTTGGCGGCTCGTTTTTGTAGCACGCGCTTGTTTTCGAAATGTTTTGGCTAATTATTATCACCCGATGAGCATGTGGTAGGTGAATATTATTTAATGTTGTTTAACATATTTTTTTGCATCGTGTAATACTTTTTCTATGTGTAGATAGGACTTATACTGTAATTGTGCAATGTATTTTGCACGTTCTATGGAAAATCAAAAGTAAAAAGGTGGGTGGCAATTTCAAGTTAAGTTTTTATTAGGGCCTAGCCTACACATTTCTAAGTCCAAACAAAATGTTTATTGTACACATACATTACCAGCACTTTATTAATAATAAGCACAAAGTTTGGTCGTCATGAATATGAACCTTTCAATTAGAGAACGATAAAGGGAAGAGCTAATCAATCCAATTTCTCAACAAAACAGGCATTCAGTTTCTTTAAGTATTGCCTTCTGCAGTTGTTGGAATATTATGATAGGCCGTGTGTACAGCCTGAAAACCTTTAATCACATAGTTCCTCTAAATAATTCGAGGTCACAATAGTCTCAAAGAGGAAATCATGGCTGCACTACAGCAGCAGGAAAAAGACAAAGACACTGACAACCACCAAGGTGTTTTAGCAATAAAATATAAGCAAATCTACAAGTAATATTCCACGCCCATGTATTTATATATGGCCCAGGATAATGTACAGTCGGTTATCAAAATTGAAAGCTGTACACCGACTGTACATTATCCTCACACATATATCATTCAGTCAGCTAAGCGGACCGCCCACTGCGTGAAGCCATTTAGAATGTGACAAAAACCCCTCCTAGGTTTTCTATCACACCCTGCCCTGTTCTTCCTGGAAGTACCTTCTCTACTCTCGATGCTATTTCCATCACCTGGCAGTGTCATGTCTACTCTGCATGGTCAAGGTCAGGTTATGGTGAGCGGTGTACGGTTTCTAATAGGCCCCTTTCAGTGCGAGAGTCATCGACTGTGGTCCAGCCCGTCCCTGCAGAGGGACCGAGGCCAATACTCAGAGGCTGAGAAGCTACGGCTGTGAAGCTTAAGGGTGTATGAAGGATGCTTCGGTGAATGCACCGTACCTGATCAAACACGACGATATTATCAGACTTTAAAAGGGGCTGGGTAATTATGAGAGAGAGAGAGAGAGAGAGAGAGAGAGAGAGAGAGAGAGAGAGAGAGAGAGAGAGAGAGAGAGAGAGAGAGAGAGAGAGAGAGAGAGAGAGAGAGAGAG